>NC_135309.1:164336489-164636489 GCF_048772815.1 Callospermophilus lateralis
GGAGGATGGAGGTCCTAGGAGGGGGCAGGAGGAGGGACAGGAGGGACAGGTCCCCTTGGAGGAGAAGGGGGAGGAGGATGGAGGTCCTGGGGAGGGGGCAGGAGGAGGGACAGGAGGGACAGGTCCCCTTGGAGGAGAAGGGGGAGGAGGATGGAGGTCCTAGGAGGGGGCAGGAGGAGGGACAGGAGGGACAGGTCCCCTTGGAGGAGAAGGGGGAGGAGGATGGAGGTCCTGGGGAGGGGGCAGGAGGAGGGACAGGAGGCACAGGTCCCCTTGGAGGAGAAGGGGAGGAGGATGGAGGTCCTAGGAGGGGGCAGGAGGAGGGACAGGAGGGACAGGTCCCCTTGGAGGAGAAGGGGAGGAGGATGGAGGTCCTAGGAGGGGGCAGGAGGAGGGACAGGAGGCACAGGTCCCCTTGGAGGAGAAGGGGGAGGAGGATGGAGGTCCTAGGAGGGGGCAGGAGGAGGGACAGGAGGCACAGGTCCCCTTGGAGGAGAAGGGGAGGAGGATGGAGGTCCTAGGAGGGGGCAGGAGGAGGACAGGAGGGACAGGTCCCCTTGGAGGAGAAGGGGAGGAGGATGGAGGTCCTAGGAGGGGGCAGGAGGAGGGACAGGAGGCACAGGTCCCCTTGGAGGAGAAGGGGGAGGAGGATGGAGGTCCTGGGGAGGGGGCAGGAGGAGGGACAGGAGGGACAGGTCCCCTTGGAGGAGAAGGGGGAGGAGGATGGAGGTCCTAGGAGGGGGCAGGAGGAGGGACAGGAGGCACAGGTCCCCTTGGAGGAGAAGGGGGAGGAGGATGGAGGTCCTAGGAGGAGGCAGGAGGAGGGACAGGAGGGACAGGTCCCCTTGGAGGAGAAGGGGGAGGAGGATGGAGGTCCTAGGAGGAGGCAGGAGGAGGGACAGGAGGCACAGGTCCCCTTGGAGGAGAAGGGGAGGAGGATGGAGGTCCTAGGAGGGGGCAGGAGGAGGGACAGGAGGCACAGGTCCCCTTGGAGGAGAAGGGGAGGAGGATGGAGGTCCTAGGAGGGGGCAGGAGGAGGGACAGGAGGCACAGGTCCCCTTGGAGGAGAAGGGGAGGAGGATGGAGGTCCTAGGAGGGGGCAGGAGGAGGGACAGGAGGCACAGGTTCCCTTGGAGGAGAAGGGGAGGAGGATGGAGGTCCTAGGAGGGGGCAGGAGGAGGGACAGGAGGCACAGGTCCCCTTGGAGGAGAAGGGGAGGAGGATGGAGGTCCTAGGAGGGGGTAGGAGGAGGGACAGGAGGCACAGGTCCCCTTGGAGGAGAAGGGGAGGAGGATGGAGGTCCTAGGAGGGGGCAGGAGGAGGGACAGGAGGCACAGGTTCCCTTGGAGGAGAAGGGGAGGAGGATGGAGGTCCTAGGAGGGGGCAGGAGGAGGGACAGGAGGCACAGGTCCCCTTGGAGGAGAAGGGGAGGAGGATGGAGGTCCTAGGAGGGGGCAGGAGGAGGGACAGGAGGGACAGGTCCCCTTGGAGGAGAAGGGGAGGAGGATGGAGGTCCTAGGAGGGGGCAGGAGGAGGGACAGGAGGGACAGGTCCCCTTGGAGGAGAAGGGGAGGAGGATGGAGGTCCTGGGGAGGGGGTAGGAGGAGGGACAGGAGGCACAGGTCCCCTTGGAGGAGAAGGGGAGGAGGATGGAGGTCCTAGGAGGGGGCAGGAGGAGGGACAGGAGGGACAGGTCCCCTTGGAGGAGAAGGGGAGGAGGATGGAGGTCCTAGGAGGGGGCAGGAGGAGGGACAGGAGGGACAGGTCCCCTTGGAGGAGAAGGGGGAGGAGGACGGAGGTCCTAGGAGGGGACAGGAGGAGGGACAGGAGGCACAGGTCCCCTTGGAGGAGAAGGGGAGGAGGATGGAGGTCCTAGGAGGGGGCAGGAGAAGGGACAGGAGGGACAGGTCCCCTTGGAGGAGAAGGGGAGGAGGATGGAGGTCCTAGGAGGGGGCAGGAGGAGGGACAGGAGGGACAGGTCCCCTTGGAGGAGAAGGGGAGGAGGATGGAGGTCCTAGGAGGGGGCAGGAGGAGGGACAGGAGGGACAGGTCCCCTTGGAGGAGAAGGGGGAGGAGGACGGAGGTCCTAGGAGGGGACAGGAGGAGGGACAGGAGGCACAGGTCCCCTTGGAGGAGAAGGGGAGGAGGATGGAGGTCCTAGGAGGGGGCAGGAGAAGGGACAGGAGGGACAGGTCCCCTTGGAGGAGAAGGGGAGGAGGATGGAGGTCCTAGGAGGGGGCAGGAGGAGGGACAGGAGGGACAGGTCCCCTTGGAGGAGAAGGGGGAGGAGGACGGAGGTTCTGGGGAGGGGGCAGGAGGAGGGACAGGAGGCACAGGTCCCCTTGGAGGAGAAGGGGGAGGTGGATGGAGGTTCTGGGGAGGGGGCAGGAGTAGGGACAGGAGGGACAGGTCTCCTTCGAGGAGTAGATGGGATCAGGATGGAGGTCCTGAGGAGGGGGCAGAAGAGGCTGTAGGGTCATCCAGGTCCTGGGCCCTCTGTGCGTGCAGTTCCCAGAGCCTTCTTGTCCCAAGCCCCAGGGTGGATGTGCCCAGAGATGCAGCCTGGGGAGCAGAGGCAGAGCCAGGAAGGAGCAGGCCATGGCTCGGTGGGTGAGCGGCTAGCGCACATGCCTGCTGTCCCCTGTGTGTTGGTGATGAGTCTGCACAGGGCTGGACCTCAAGCCTGGGTGCAGCCAGGCGTGATGCACCAGGACAGCTGGGGACTCTGCACTGGGCTCCTGAAAGGATGCGGAAAGGGAGCTTCTGCAGGCCTTGGGTGAAGTGGCCATGGAAATGCCCACACTGGCTGGAGGCACAGTGCTCCAGGCTGCCGTAGATTGGCAGGAGGACTGGCTCTGGGAGCCGAGAGCAGGGGCCTGGAGCCGGGAAGTGCTGGACTGGTGGGGATGAACCGAAACATGGCCCGGACCGCGGCAAGTGCTCAGAAGACTGCAGAAGCTGCAGGCACTGAAGCAGGTCACTGCTGGCCAGCTTCCACTGACATGAGACCATGGGAACCAACACAGGAGGCAGCCGGGTCCCCCAGAGGAGGCTCTGCCAAGGCGGGCCCCGGGCAGCCACGACTCTCTGCAGCTCGGCCCCGTCCAATGGCAGGACCACCGTGGAGCTTGCTTACATTTAGGGTGCTGTTGCCTCCCTGTGTGTTCCTGGCCGACACACAAGTGCCCCTTGGCACCCAGGGTGCCCTCGCATTCCGCAGCCGCAGCCCCTCAGGTCCCTGTACAGAGGCATGGTGCTTGCACTTGGCCACGAGCTAGTGGGAGGACTAGCTCCTCAGAGAGCAGCCACGCTGCCCTGTTGGTGACAGGGACAGTAGGTGTGTGTGTTCAGCACAGACGCCTTGTTCCCAATTGTTTCCCGTCAGAGTCGGGCTGAATCACAGGAGCGCAACCCGTGCCCATGAGGCAGCTCTGATTGAGTCTGGAATTTAGAATTCTGCGTGAGGTCTCAGATCTCTTCAGGTTCTCATTTGTCCTGACAGGACCTCCCAGGGAGGAGGAGCAGTCACAGCACGGTGTCCTCAAGTCACTCCAATAATGCTCTTCTCCTGGGTTTTGTCACCAACTTGATACATAATTAGTTTCTTTTGTTTTAGCTTGTTTTCAATTTCCAGGATCACATTTTCTTCTTTTGGCTCTAATTTCATTATTTGCATGAAACAGTTGACGCAAAGCCTCCGCAGCAGTCTGCGTCCCTGGAAGGCAGACACTGCCATCGACCCTCTGCCACCACCTCCCAGGTCTTTCTGCACCTGTATTCCTGTGCCTCTACACAGCCCCTGGGGGATCCCCTCTCTGTGCTCTGAACACCCTGTGGCCCAAAGCAACGACATCCAGGCTGGTCAGCGGTCTGCATTGGGACAGATACAGGCATTGCCCAGGGGCAGGTGCCAGGTTGTCCAGGGTCCCACGAAGGCGTCTCACAGAAGCGCAGCAGAGGGTGCTGGCTGTCTCTGCGTCCTCAGCCAGGGCATGACAAGGGGCCCCACCCAGTCTGTCTACAAGGGTGTTGGCTTTATGGCAGCTCAGTGGCTAGGGACCCAGGGGACAGTCCTAGGAGGGTCTGGTAGTCAGCAGACTGCTCCGTGGCCCACGTCCGGAGGCGGCTCCCACCTGGACAGAGGGGAGGGGTGGGAACCTGGACCCATCCTGGGGGTATGAGCTCTGCAGGAAGGGCGAGCATGGTGCGCCTGCGGAGGCAGCCTCCCTGGAAGACCTCTGCGCGCCCAGGAGCACAGGCAGAGGAGGGCTTCCAGACCTGCTCCTTCCTTACTCTAAACCACAGAGCTCAGGCCTCTGACGGTGTCTTCCCCGTCCCTTCCCGTGCATCACACCTTCAGATGGCCCGGCCAGTCTCCCTGGACATGACCCACTCTGCTTTCCCAGCAGGTCTGTAGACGTGCACTGTGAGTGAGATTGCCAGCCAGGGAACGCTCGGTGGTCACCTGGTTTGGAGACGCGTCTCAGTCGAGCGTGCTGAGCGCACTGCCACCAGCCAGTTCCTCCCCTGCCCGTGGCCGTGGCTGGCGCACGCATGGCCTTATGGCATTTCTTTCCTCGAGGGCAGACAGTTTGTGCCCCAACTGCGGGTGGCCACTGACTGTGTCCAGCATGGGCTTATCACAAGGGTGAGTTCCCAGGACAGTGGAGCTCCAGGCGTGGGCTATGAGTCCTGCTCCTGCGGTGGCTGTGGCATGTGGCCCACCAGGGGCTCGGGGAAGTTTGCACACATCCTCACTGTGCCCAGCTGGGCCGGGTCACGTGTTCCTTGGTGATGATGTGACTCCAGAGGTGGCTCACGAGGCCCGCCTCCCTGTGCACGCAGCTTCCGCATGGATGGCCAGCCGCTCTGCCGCTGGGCGTCCTCCAATTGGGCTGCTGCTCTCATCTGTGCTCTAAATGCAAACCCTTTGTCCCCTGCGTGTGTCACAGTGTCTCCTCTGCACTTCTGCCTATCAGCCTCCCTCTCTCCCTCGATACTAAGGAGGCAAAGTTGGCCCAGTCTCTGAACAAGTCTTCAGTGTGCATGAGGAGCAGTGAGGAGCTCTGCTCACATGTCCCCTCCCGTCACCCCAGCACTGCTGCTGCTGGCAGAGGAGGCCTGTTTGGGCATTCACTGTGGAGCCGAGCAACCCTGGGCAAGCGCGGGGCGGCTGTGCCCTGGGACACCCATGACTTATGGATGCTGTGCTCCCGCAGAGCATAAATACTGCACCAAAGCCTCCATTTGTCATTCGGGCTGAACATCTCTGAGCTTATGCAATATGAATCTCCTGTTGTAATGGCCTTGTGCTGGGGTCTTCGGGGAACATATTGTTTTCAGCAAGACAAAGTAATTGCAGGGGCTCCTGAAGGGCTTCGCACAGTACAAGGAAATACATTTAAGCTGACACAGTTGCTCCAATGATCTCCCCTGTTATATCTTACTGAACACAGAATGAGCTCTGCCTGTCCTAGCAGAATACGCAGGGTCCTTGCACCGAAAGGCCACATCCAAGCAGAAGGAGGTTATGGGTGAGGACACCCAGCCGGGCCTGTGAGGACACCTGGGTAGCCCACAGCAAGTCCTCAGCAGCAGGATGCGGCTGGGGGCTGTCCTGGGGCCTAACTCATGCCCAGGGGCAGTGTGCCAGCCCTCTGCAGTGCCCGTGCCCATGCGGCTCCCAGGGCTCCAGGCCCCATGTGCACTGGGAGACGAGGCTGCCAATCCTTCTGCCACAGCCTCCACATGCACAGAACAAGGGACGAGGCCAGGTGCCCAGAGGCCCTTCCAGCTCTGCCTGATTCTGCTCTGTGGCAGAGGCTGAGTGGACGGCCTGCAGCGTCCTCTCAGGCCTGGTCCTGACCTCTGTCCACCTGCCCCTGTGCCCAGGCCCCAGGGAAGGCCAGGAGAAGCAGGCCACCATATACCCACCATGACGACAAGCCTGGGATGGCAGGGCCTCGAGGTGACCAGGTGGCTCCAAGTGTGGGGACTGCAGGGAGCTGCTACAGAGCTGCCCATCTGTGGGCACGGGGAGAGGGCAGAACCAGGAGGAGCAGCAGGAGTCAGGGTGAGGGGCAGACCTGGAGGGAGGGGGGGGGACAACTGAGACACCTCCGGGGCTGGGATGGGGGAAGTGGGCCTGGCTGAGGGGTATGGCTCCAGGGCAGGAATAAGGTCTTTCCCAAGAGCCAGGCAGGGGACAACTTCCATGGAGCAGGACAGCGGCCAGGACTTAGGGAAGACATGGCCTCCCTCCACCCCCTCAGCCAGCTCAGAGCACCGGCTCAGGACAGGCCACCCCTAATCTGGCCACAGCCAGAGTTCTACAAAGGCCTTTCACATGGCTAGGCCTGGAGTCCACAGAGGTCCTCTCACATGGCCAGGCCCTGGGTCCACAGAGGTCTCCTCACATGTCCAGGCCCAGAGTCCTCAGAGGTCCTCTCACATGGCCAGGCCCTGGGTCCACAGAGGTCTCCTCACATGTCCAGGCCCAGAGTCCTCAGAGGACCCCTCACCTGGCCAGGCTCTAGGTCCAAGAAGGGCCCCTCACATGGCCAGACCCTGAGTCCACAGAAGACCTCTCATGTAGCCAGGCCCTGGTCCATAGAGTACCCCTCAGGTGACCAGGCCCAGGGTCCACTGATGGCCCCTTCACATTGCCAGGCCTAGGGTCCATAGGTGGCCCCTCACACGTGGCCAGGCATAGGGTCCACAGATAGCAGTTCATGTGGCTAGGTCTGGGATCCATAGATTGACCCCCTCACATGGCCAGGCCCAGGGTCCACAGAGGGCCCCTTATGTGACCAGCCCCTGAGTCCATGAATGAATGGCCCCTCATGTGGCCAGGCCCAGGGTCCACAGAGGCCCTCATGTGGTCAGGCCCAAGGTCCATAAATGGGCCCTCACGTGGCCAGGCCTGGGGTCCACGGGTGGTTCATCAGGACTGCACAAGCAGTGCAGGGTCCCAGGGCCAGGAGCCCAGGTGGGGCTCAGCGGGTGTTCTCCACACAGAGCTCCTGTGGCTGGCAGGGAGTGTTAGTGTGTGCACCCACGCGAGGGAGTGTGTGTCAACATACTGAGGTGGCCTGTGGTGTGCACACCTGTACACATGTGTGTGTGCGTGCACTCACCTGGCTCAGAAGGACCCCAGGCACAGGAGAGGAGAGGGGACGGGCCCTAGGAAAATGCTACGATTCCAAGCAGCCTGGATTTTCTTTCGGGGAGCAAGAGAGACCCATTTGTGCAGCGTGTAGAGGGGTCAGATGGTTCAAGAGGGTGAAGTGGGAGCTGGAAGGGATGCAGCAGAGGGTCCAGCTGGAGGAGTGGTGGGTGGGCTTCAACTTCCTCCAGAGCCTGTCCAGCTCCCTCTCCATGGCACGCCTCTCCTCCCAGCCCACGCAGAGCAGGGGTGGCCTCTCCTTCTAGACTGAGCATCTCTTCTCAGAGGCAGACTGGACAGAGGCAGGGTGGACTCCATAAGGAGCAGCAAACCAGGAGTGTCCAGCACAGGCCACCAGCAGGAGAGAGGACAGTGTCGTGTGAAGCTGCAGTGTATGTGGGGGTCTGTCGTCAGTGTGACATGGGCCAACTGTGCTGTCTTCTGCTCGAAGAGGAAGCAGCCGGGACCCTCCACATTCAGGAGGCCTGGCCAGTGTCTCAGGTCCTGCACTGGCCGCTGTGCTGAGAGGAGCAGGGAATGGGACGCCTGCTTGTGCAGGATTGTTCTTGGATCCTGCCAGTCCTCAATGGCCTGTGGTCATTTGCAAAAGTGGCCTGGGCCAGTTCTGCATGTCCCGGCCCTCATCCCTGGGTCCCGAGGACCTTCACTGGCAGCAGAGCTGCTCTGCAGAGGGCAGAGTCTGGGCACTCCATGGAGGGACGCAGAGAGACACCGTCCAGGTGCTCTGGGGCAGCTCCTCCCTGCTCAGTGGGGTGCCCGGAGCTTGAGTTTCTCCAGAGATAGGAAAGGTCCCCTACGAGCGTGCCCTCCAGAGCCTGGGCTGCGCTGCTGACCACGGGTCAGAGCTCAGTACTGGTGAGTGCATTGTGGGCACTAGGTGCAGGACTGTGGACGGGCAGTGCCATGCCCTCGTGTGGCTGGCACCCTTGGGCACTCTGAGAGCTGGCCAGCCCCAAGGCCAGGCTTAGGCAGTGCAGGGAGGGCAGCAGAGGTCCGCGCTTCTTCCCTTCCCTCTGGCCCCCTCCTCTGCCCACGTGCTCCTGCTGCCCCTCCTCCCCTCTCCTAAAGCCCAGGGCCACCGTAGAGCAGCTCGTGGGCCACTCTGGCCCCTCGTGCCTGAGTCTCATGGGAAGCTCAGGGATCAAAGGAGTGGCAGGGTGGAGAGCTGCGGGCACCGTGTGCAACTCAGCGTGTGACTCGTGTGTGCGGATCACGGGAGGGAGTCGTGTGTGGGTCACGAGGGTGCGTCACATATGAATCACACAGGAGTCCTGCTGTGCGGTCGTGGTTGGGTGCACACTTGTATTAATTGTGTGTGGATCATGTCGGTGGGAATCCTGTGTGTGCAACCATCACGTGGATCATGTGTGAATAGCGTGGGAGTCACGTCCGAGCCCTGTGGGGTTCGTGTATGGACAGGGCATGGACCATGTGGATCACAGAGGTTCACGTGTGTTCAGCCTGGTTTATAGAACTGTGTCCATTTGGCACCTGTTTATTCCTGTTTGACGACATAGCTGTCTCCAGTGCTCTCTTTTTTTCCTTTGCAGTCCTGGGGCTTGATCCCTGGGCATCACATGTGCTAGGCAACCCCTCTTCCACTGAGCTACATCCTCTGCTGCTTTTAAACATAGGCTTTTTGTCTGGATTGAATATGATATATATATATAAAGGAATTGAACTCAGGAGCACTTGACCACTGAGCCACATCTCCAGCCCTTCTGATGCTTTCTTGGGACATGGACGGAGAGACGCATGCCCGGCCTAGAGTCCTGCTGCTCCCACTCTGATCCCCCAGGTGAGCCTCACTCCTGCACAGGTGGAGGCTGTTTCTCAGTGTGAACGGAGTCCTCCTGAATGCAGCCCCCCACCTCCTGTAAATTCCTCACTGTCCACTGGGGTGTGGTCCAGGCCGAGGAGGACAGCAGATGCTCAGGCTCTGCTACCACCCTGGAGCCATCCACGTGCCCTGGTTTGGGCATGCAGGCCCCTCGGGGCCACAGTTTGTAGCCTCCTGTGACTGTCCCAAAGTTGCTGGTTGACAGCAGGGCTTGTGCAGGGAGCCTCCTCCGTGCATCGAGGGACAGATTCACTGAGGAGGTGGAGCTAAGCTGCGCCGTTCGCTGCGTGCCTTGTGGCCTCCGTGAGCGGGGCAGAGCACTGTTCCTCTGGAGGAGACCTGGGTCACACAAAGCCAGGAAGCCCTGGTGCTTCTGTGGTCCTCTCACCGCTGCTGTGAGCCCAGGAGGGACTCAGTGGCCTCCAGGCTCTGGAGGGACAGAGGCTGGGGCAGGCTTCCTCTGTGGCTGCTGGCAGGGGTCACTTCCTGGCAGTGGCTTCCATGCCCCCTGCCCCCTGCCCACAGGGCCCCCAACAGCAGTGACTTCCATCATGAGCAAGCAGAGGGGTGAGGAGCAGCCAGCCCCCAGCCCTTCCTCTATTTACTAACCTCAGAGGACCGTCCCTGTGGCCAGACACTCACCTTTAGGAAGAGGTCACCAGGTCCAGCCCTGCTTGGATTGGGGGATCACCCAAGGAAAGACCAGCAGGAAGTCCAGGTCATGGATCAACACATAAGGACGGTCTTCAGGGCAAGGCCAAGCCTCCCCAGCCCCTGGGAGCAGAGGTCTCCACCATGGAGGCCGACCACCACCAAGCTGTCGAGGCCTGCCTGGTGACCGCCTCACAGTAGGACAACCCCCTTGAAGCCCGGCGTGGTATGGAGACAGCGTACCAACGTTCCTTCAACTTGGAACTTACAAGGAGACCCCTCCACAGATTCAGTGAGGCGCTTTCTGGGCAGCAAGGATGCGGTCTTGGTCTACTGGGCTTCCGCACGGAGGTCACAGGCTAGGCACTCAGGCAACACACGCTGCTTCTCACACTCTGGGGGTGGAAGTCCAAGACCAAGGTGCTGGTCAACTTGAGTTCCTGTTCACAGGTGGCCCCTTCTCCGTGTCCTCAGCCAGTGGGGAGCAAGCCCCTTCCCGTCTCTTCTTCCAAGAGCACTGGTCCCATCACAAGGGCCCAGAATCACCTTCCGGGGCACCTCCCAGCACCCTGACCTGGGGCTGAGTCTCCCCGGGAGCCTGGGGCTGCAGGAGCACTCCATCCACAGCCCTGGGAACCCACCTTTGTGTGGGACATGACCGGTGGTGTTCCCAGCACTGGCTGCCCGCAGCCCGGGAACCACTTCCCCCAGGTGTCCAGGTCTCTAACTGGCAGAGGACTCAAGCCAGCCCTTCCCTGCTCGCCCCATTTTTGCACGTAGGACAGGGCAGGAGTCTGATCTCATGGGGCACCCGAGCAGGCGGCTCTTTGGTCCCTCAGTTTTTCCCCTCAGAGATGCAGATGTGACTCACCAGGAGGAAAGTGGCAGACTCTTGAGGGTGGACTCAGCTCAGTGCTGGACGTGAGCCTAGAAGAGCAGGGCAGCAGGACAGCAGCACCGTGGGGCCAGTCCCTCATGCAGTCCCTGAGGCTCCAGACGGAAGATACACGAGGATTCAAGCTGCCCCTGGAGCTGGTGTTCCCAGGGGGAGGTCACCCAGAGGACACAACTAGGCAGCATGACCTTGGATGCTAACAGCTGTCCACCTGGGAGAGCAAGTGCTGGGGGTCAGGGAAGCAGGCCCCTTTGGCTGGGTGAGGAGGGGCTGCCCAGGGTGTGAGGGATGCATATCCACTGGACAGGCAGTCTGAGGCCTCGAGAGTGGACCATGACGCTTCAGGCTCAGGGACAGAGAAATAAGGTGGCTTCTCTCAGCCCCTGCATTCTTTCAGGAGACCCTGATACAGCCCCAGAACCAGAATGTTGGTCAGGAAAAAACTGTCACTCAGGAAAACCCCGCACAAGCCCTCCAGCTTCATTTCTTCCCCATCAACTTAAAAATGTCCACTTCCGGAGTCACAGGGCTGGGCAACACAGCATCAGTCTCCCACGGGCCATGCCCAGGGTCAGACCTCTGTCCCGGGGGCTCTGAGGAGGACAGTGGCCTAGGTGATCTTCCAGGGACCAGGGCTCTCTGGCCTTTGACTATCTGCACATGAGCAGCAGGACTGGATGTCCCTGGCTCTGAGCTCCATTGCATGGCAGAGGGTCCCCCAGGGCAGGTAAGGATGCTGGTGCTCATGAGGGGGACAGGCCTCAGCAGGCAGTGCAGAGTCGGGAACACCCCGGGCCTGAGAGCAATCATGCAGGGAGGGCCCTTGTGGCTGGCTCAACCCTGGGTGCCAGGAAGTGTCTCCCCAGCCAGTCCGGCCCTCTCCTGTCTGCAGGTCCTCGAACGCCGCTCATTGCCATCATGAAGTGGCAGGGGCTGCTCCAGGGCCTGCAGGGGCAGATGGGAACACCCATGTGCACCGCAGCTTTCTAAGCAAAGCAGGGACTGTCTAGGTGAGGCACAGGCACCAGCACTTCCCGGCTTGCGAATCTGCCACACCTGCCCCTCCTCCTGCCTTGGTTTGATATTTCATGCACTGGACTGTCCCCTCTCTCCCCCTTAGAACAGGGCTCAGCTTCTCTGAGTGCAAGGCATGAGTTGAGGCTCAGATGACCATGAAGGGGTCTTCAGCCAGCCCTTACTGACCTGCAGGTTCAAATCACCGTCGTTTGGGTGAGGGGGTTTCTGAAAGTCCGGTGATCAGCTGATGGAACATGCCAGCTCAGAGGCACTGGATGCTGGCCCCTATTCACCATGGGGGGATGCACTGCCCACTCTTCTGCCCATGGCCTGCCAAGTCCTGTGCAGGACTCTTATGGCATCTGCCACAGAACAGAGCAGCCTGCATAGGGCCAAACTTTGTCCCAGTGCAGTCCCAGGGCCTCTGTCACCTCCTTGCTCAAAGCCAGGAGCAAGAGATGATCCCCTGTTCAGGTCCTGGGACTGGCCTGGGGCCAGGCCGGGTGTGGGGGTGTTGAAGCAGTGGCATGGGGCAGCGCTATCACTGCAGGCCTGTCTGTCCCAACCTGCTGCCTGCAGAGGCTCAGCAGGCAGATGGCGCCACGGGGACCATGAGCATGGCAGGAGGGGCGCTCCGGCCGCGGGGAGACACAGCTCCATGATGGATTCCCCACAGAGGCTGGAAGAAGGATGGCGGCGACGCTGAGCTGATGGACACCAATGCATCTTGCGGAGGAGTTGGAGATTCTAATCTGAGCGGCTCACTCACTTGGTCTTCTCACCTCCCCCTGCTGGATCAGGCTGGGCAGGCTGCTGGGGGCCACCACAGATGCAGAGGGCTTGCGATGCAGGGTGCTGGGTGCACCCCAGGACTCTGCAGAGCTGCCTGCAGATCCCAGCCAGCTGGCCAAGCCGTCGCCCATGGGCCATCCCTGGGTTCTCCTGGGTGAGGGAGGCCCCGGGGAAGTTCCTTCTGTGCCTGGTGGGGTGCAGGGGTGGAGAGGCAGGCTACAGGACTCAGGCTTCCCTTGAGGGAAGGTCTCACTCCCCAAGCTGTGGCCCAAAGGAACATAGGCAAAGACACCACTCCATGATGTTCTGCAGGGAAAGTTGCAGAAGAAGGGATTCCAGACTGGACCTCACAGTTCCTTTCAAGCTGAGCTGTTTTCTCTGCTGGTGCCCAAGAATAAGGATGGGCTGGGAGGCCAGCAGACAATGGTGTGAGCTCAGCATTGTCACCCTGACTCTCATAATTGGAGGGGACCCACTTCTGACCCGCCACACACCCACATCCTCAGCACCACAGAGGGCTGGCTCAGGAGCATGCCACGGCCAGCTAATGTCAGGAGCCAGGGACACAGGATCCCACTCCTGGTCAGCAAACTGTAGTTCCCAGGACTTGGACCTCACCCCACTACTGATGATGGAGACTTGGCGAGATGCTGTGGGACAGAGGGGACGGTCCACCTTCTGCCCTTGGAGCTGGGCCAGGTGGGGCTCACAGAGACTCCTGTCTCCACTCGGGCCTCTTTTCAAATGGCCAGGAGAAACCTGCTGGCTTACCGAGTTTCAGCCACGCACTGCCAACCTCATCCCTGACGCTGTCGGAGGGTCCCAAGACCCTCGTGTCCACAGTTCCCGCGTTTGCAGACTGACTACCTGGGTGCCCTGGGCTGTGACGGCACCTCAGCCCGAGGCCTGAACACAGGGTGCTGTCTCCTAGGCTGGAGGACGTGTGTGTCCACCCAGGCCCTCCTGCAGCCCCGTGGGGCTGGTGCCCTTTGGTGTCCTGGTGAATGCCACACTTCCATCTTGGTCTCATTGTCAGGTGGTATTCCAGGGGGTATGTCTGTGTCCCCAACATCCCTCTTTACGAGGGTGATAATGGTCGGAAGGGACCCCCCTACACTGGCACGGCTTCCTTTTAACTAACTACGCCTACAGTGACCCTCAGCAGAGCACCCACATGGGCATTCAGGGGTCCGACCCAGCCCACAGTCCTGACAGGCAGGACATCCCACCCACGAGCTCTCTTGCTCGTGGCAGTGAGACCGTCAGGGACACCATGTCGGGACACAGGCAGGGACAGCAAACAAGCCCTCAGGCACAGAGAAACATTGCCCTTTGCGGCAGGTGTCAGACTTCTGTTCCCTCCCAAGTTCTAACAAACTCATCAGGAGAGCCAGGGGAAGCCACCAAATGTGGGCACGAGATACAGTGCCACCGAGGAAAACCTGGAGGGACCTCCTGCTTCACTTGTTCTTGGTCAACTTAAAACCGCGTTTTGGAGGTCACAGGACTTCGTAGTCATTGTCATTCTCCACTCGCTGTGCAGGGTCGAACCTTCCTCCCGCAGCTTCTGACCTGACGGTGGCCAAGGATCCTGCTCAGGGACATGAAGGCAGACTGTGGGCGACACTGGCTCTTCACTGGGTCCACCCACGTCAATGGCATCTGGACCTGCATGGAGAGACTCGGCATCTCTGCCTCCATACTGCCTCTGTCCCCTGTGCTGCCTCAGCCTCTGGCCGGGTCTGCTGGGCTCTGCTGTTGACATTGGTGCATGTCTCCTTCCACCCACGGCTTCTCCAATGGCTCCGGCAGCCCAAGCACCAGAGGCCTTCAGCCCCGTCACAGGATCATGGCCAGCTGCAGAGCATCTCTGCTGCCTCTGGACAAGCTGACCACCTGGTTCACCTGCACCTCCTGGAGAAGGACAGCGTCTTTTGAAATCATGCCCCTGGGCCCTGGAAAAGGACCAGACTTCAGGCCCGCCCCCAGCCGCCAGCAGCCTCGCCTCTCCCCCTGTACAGCCCTGTGCACTCTCCACTGGGCGGTCCCCCTCCCTGGTCCACGTGCCCGTAGCGCTCGTCGCCCCTTATCCACCTTGCCGTGTGGGAGAGCCCGTCTCCCGTGGCACCCGTCCCCACCAGCACTGCTCCGTTCAGCAGAGCCCTGGCTCCGGGTGGGCCCTCAACACCAGCTGCTGGAACAGGCCTTACTTCAACCCTGTTTCTGCCACACTCCACGTCTTCCCGGACATTCGAGGAACCCCAGGCATCTGGGAACCGTCTTCTAGCCAGGGCTTCTGACTGGGGGTGCCTCCGGCCCTGGCACTGAGTGTGCGTGTCTCTCGGAGGGTGGACAGTCTCGAGGCCTTGACTGCACCTGGCCTGGGCTTTTCTTCTCTGGAAGGCTTTTTCCTGCGGCTTCGATCTCAAGATGGGTCTGCTTGGTTTCCCGTGACCTCTTGGTTCAGTTGGGCAGGTCATGTGTCCAAAAATGTGCCAATGCCTTCTAGATTTCCCAATTTATTGGAATATAAGCATTCTGTGGATTTCAGAGACATCTGTGATGATATTTCCTTCTTCATCTTGAATTTTGTCGATTTAGGTCTGCTTTCTCTTTTGGTTAGTTTGGCTCAGAGTTCATCAATCATTTCTTTTTTCAAAGAATCTACTCAGTTCCAATTATCCTTTGTACTATTTTTTAATTTTCTATTTCATTAATTTTGGCTCTGATGCTAGTTGTTTCTTAGACTCCTGAGAGGATACATTAGATAGTTTACTTAGTATCTTTCTGCTTTTTAACTGTAGCCATTTAATGCTATGAACTTTCTTCTTAGAACTCCTTCAGAGTGTCTCAGAGATTTTGGTACATTGTGTCACTCTTCTTGTTTGATTCTAGGAATTTTTTAAACTTCCCCCCTGATTTCTTCTGTAGTTCATTCCTTGTTCAAAAGTGAATTGTTCAACCTCCATGTTTTTGTTTTTTATAATTTTTCTTGCTGTTGATGTCTAATTACATTCTCTTATGATCTGAAAAGATCCAAAGGATTATATTGGTTGGGAGGGGGGGTTGTTATTTATTTATTTATTGGCATTTGCTAAGACTTGCTATGTGTACTAAAATCCGAACAATTTTGGAGAAATTTCCATAAAACGTTGAGAAGAAATTGAATTCAGCTGCTGTTGGATAATATATTCTGTAAATATCTGACCAGTCCATTTGGTTTATAGTGATTTTTAGGTCTGAAATGTGTATTGATTTTGTCTGGATGACCTATCTGTTGGTGAGAAGACTGTGTTGAAATCACATGCTGTTCTTGTATTGGGGTTATCTGTGTCTTTAGGTCAAGAGGGTTTGTTTCCTGTGATCAGGTGCACCAGTGTTTCAGGTAATATTTACTATCGTTATATCTTCTTGTTGGATTTTCCCCTTTGCTAGTAAGAAGTGACTTTCCTTGTCTCTTCTAATCAATTTTTACTTGACATCTGCTTTTTTTAGATGTGAGAATAGCTACTCCTGCTTGTTTTAAGACTACATTTGCATGGAATATACCTTTCTATCCTCTCCCTTTCAGCCTGCGACTGCCTCTGCCTGTGAGATAGGTATCTTGCAGACAGCATGTAGTTGGGTCTTGTTTTGAATCCACTCTGCCAGTCTTTGTCTTTTAGTGAGAGAGTTAGACTATTTACATTCAGAGTCATTATAGAGAGAGATATATTATTTCCTGCCATTTTGATTTGCTTTATATATTTGATTCAGTCTTAGATTTTATTTGCTTAACTACCGTTCCAGTGAGCTTCATCCATTTGGAAACTTTGGGGTCGATTTTTATGTGTAGTACTTAACCACTTTCTGTAGTGCTGACTTAGTGGTTCTGATTTCTTTTAGTTTATCCTTATCTTGCATCTATTGTTTCAGATTCTGGAAAGTGCAAACTATGAGGAAGTCATTAAAACGCAAATCTCATATCATTTACTGGTTTCTGCTCTAGCCCAAACTGATCTAATGTGTTGGGGTGGGGGTCTGTATGCAGAATCTGACTCCATGTCTGCTTGGTGCCTGGACATGAGACTGTAAGTCTGTCAGGGAAATTAGCCAGGTCCTTCCAGTGCTCCGTCTGTAGACTGATGTGGCTTAAGTTGCAACTCTCTTACCAAGAGTCCCCGTCTGTGCATTCAGCTTGGGAAGTGGGACTTTCCATCCTATCCAGCTCAGACCCCTCTCCCTGCCCCCTGTCAGCCATGAATTTTCCTCCACTCTGCAGGGTCTCAGCAAGTCCCTCTCCTGTGCTCAGGTTGGCTCTCAGTATGGGAACCCTCTGAGCCAGTGAAAAGGAAAGCCTGACGGGCAGTGTGGCCCTGGAGATCCACAGAGCAAGTCCACCACGTACAGAAGGGGCTGATCCGCAAGTCAGTGGGAGGCCTGAATGAGTCCCTTCAAGCTGCCCTTGCTTCCCCTAGAGCAGCCTCTGCTAGGGAGGTTCAGTCCCGCTGCTGGGCACTCCAGTTCTCTCTCCAGCCAGAGAGCTCCGGGGCTCCCCACCAGCACGGCTCAGCTCTCCTGAGTCTACTATCTGCTCTGGTCGTGGGCGTGTGGATTGGCACCCTTCTTTCTTCTTTCCATGGGAAAATGTCTTTCTTCTTGTTGGAGGAGCACTTCCCCTCCCGCAGTGAGACACAGGTCACTGTCACTCTCTGTCACCTTTATGCATTCACCTTCTCCTCTCAGGACGGGTATTGTTTGGTTTCTTCTGGACACTAGTTCACTGAGTTGCCTGCTTCCTCTCCTATCTCCCTACCTCAGCTTGCTGCTGTGGAGTTGGTGACTCAGCCACTCTGGAGAGCTGTGGCAACACTGGCTCCTCTGGGCCGCCATGGTCTTTTCTCCTGTCTGTTTATATTTAAAGTGGAAACAATTGATAACCAGTCCACAAAAATAAATAAGTAATGTGTGTTTCTTACATACAACATTCAGTGGGGTCCTTGTTCTGGATTGGATATCAAGTGTCTCTCAGTGTTACCACAGGAGTCGGGGCTGGGTTTGGGTGCCACGGAGTGGAAGAATGGACACTAGGAATGCCACCAAGGTCAGCAAGCAGGGATTTTATTAAACAGGAAAGTGGCGGGCTGGGGGGTAGCTCAGTGGCAGAGCGCTCGCCTAGCATGTGCCAGGTACGGGCTCAATCCTCAGCACCACGTGAAAATAAACAACAAAATGAAGTCATTCTGTCCATCTGCAACTACAAAAACAATTTTAAAAATAGGAAAGTGAGGGAAAGGCTCAGAACTCCCTGCGCAGCATGCCTGGGAGAGGCAGGAGTGACTTTTAAGTCTTACCTGATCCCCCTTTTAAAGGCACCAGAGAGGCGTCCACAAGCTCCTCTTGGTTGCTGGTTGGCATTTCCGTCATCCCATGGTGAACGCAGGCTGGAGTGTGATTAGGCGGTTGCTTTCAGCAAGATGGAGCCTGATGGTGCAGCACCGTGGGGCATGTTGGAAGGCTGTCCTGTGCCTGCCCTCTTGTCAGGGTCCCTGGCCCTTTCCTACCTTGCATGGCCGACCCTTGTCTATCCCATCAAGACCTGTGTGCCGAACACCTGGCCCCCATGCAGGGATCTTCAGAGGTGGTGTTCAGGAAAGTGACTGGGCCTTGTGGGTTCTGGCCACTGTTGTGGGTTCAGACCACTGTTGTGGGTTCAGACCACTGTTGTTTTTTCTTCACTGTTGTGTGTTCTGGCCACTGTTGTTTTTTCTTTTGGCATCTCTGAGGATCGAACCCAGGGGCACTCTACACTGAGCTACATTCCCAGCCCTTTTTACTTTATTTTGACACAGGATCTTGTTAAATTGCCTGGGATGACCTCCAGCTTGTGATCTTCCGGCCTCAGACTGCTCACCAGCTGGTGCAACAGGTGGGCGCCACCAGGCCCAGAAGACCATTGACGTCTGAAGTTGTTACGGACATAGTTGGGCTAAAAGCTACTATATTTGTGACTGTCTTCTATCTTTTCTCCCCATTCTTTGTTCCTATTCTATCACTCATATTTTATTTTTTGGATTTTTAATTGAGCATTTTGTGTGATTTCATTTTCTCTACATTCTTAGTATATCAATTCTCCTCCTCCTCCTCCTTTTTCTGTCCATTTTTTGGTAGTTTCCCTAGAGTTTTCAGTGACACTTACGACTTATCAAATCCACAGCCTAACACTGCACTAGTTAACAGGAAAAGAAACCAAACTATCTCTGTTTGCTGATGACATGATCCTGTACCTAGAAGACCCCAAAACTCTACCAGAAGACTTTCAAAAGCTGATAAACAAATTTTCAAAGTAATTGGGTACAAGATCAACACATAAAAATCAATAGCTTTCCTACATTTCAACAATGGACTTCATGAAAAATAAATCAGGAAAAATTCCATTCATAATACCCTCAAAAAAATAAAATACCTGGGAACAAATCAAATCAAGGAGGTAAAAGACCTACAATGAAAACTATAGAATGCTGAGAAACAAATTAAAGAAAACCTTAGAAAATGGAAAGACCTGCCATGTTGTTGGATAGGCAGAATTAATACTGTCAAAATGGCCATATTTCCAAAGGCAATATACATATTCCATGTGATCCCCATCAGAACACCAATGACATTCTTCACAGCACGAGAAACACAGTCTTGAAGTCCCTTTGGAAGAGTAAGAGAACCAGAGTAGCCAAAGCAATGCTGAGCAAGAAGAGCAATGAGTCACCACACACGTCTCAAAATGCACCCAGGGTACAGTGACAAGACCAGCATGGCACCCCGACAGACCTGAAGACAACGGACGGAAGACAGGCCAACATGAGTGCAGCCATCTGGTCCTTGTTGCCAAAGTCGCCAAGAGCATAAGTTGGGGAAAGACAGCCTTTTAAGCAAATGGTGCTGGGAAACTGGATGTCCCTAGGTAGAGGAATGAGACTAGACCCTTCTCTCTGACCCTGCACAGAAGCCAACACTAAGTGGGTCAATTGGATTTAGATCAGAAACTGGATTGAGTTAGAAACACTGCAGAAGAAAACATAGGAGCAGCACTCCAACATCTCGGCCCAGGCCATTAATAAGACCCCTAATGCTCAGGGAATAAACACCGAGAACAGTGGGTTGACGTCAGGTGTGAAACGCTTCCCCGCAGCAAAGGAAGCAACTGAGCGCAGGAGAGCGAGCCTAGGATGGGAGAAGGTGCTTGCCAGCTACTCTTGCAACCGTTCTGTACGAGGGACTCAAACTGAACACAGGAAAAAAATCAGCACAACTACAAATGGGCAAATGATCTAAACAGATATTTATTTTTAAAATTCATTGGTTCTTTTTGGTTAAACATGCAGCAGAATCCATTCTGATATGATCGTACAAGCATGAAACATATCTTATTCTAGTTAGGATCCCATTCTTACAGATGTACATGATGGTGGGGTTCCAGGTGCTGTTTTCATATACGTACATCAGAAAATTGTCTAGACAGATATTAAGAATAAGAAGAGACACAAATGGCCAATAAATATATGGAAAAAGAAAAGCTCAACATCCTTACCCACCAATAAAATCAAGTCAAAACTACAGTGAGATTTCCAAAATTACAGTTGTCTTACATTAGACCAAGGTACCAAAAACATGCATTGAAGATAGCCTCTTCAATACATGGTGCTGGGAAAACTGGAAATCCATATACAACGTAAATGAAATTAAACCCCTATCTCTCACCATGCACAAAACTCAACTCAAAGTGGATCAAGGACCTAGGAATTAAACCAGAGACACTGTCTAATAGAAGAAAAAGTAGGCCTAACCTCCATCATGTGGGATTCGGCCCAACTTCCTTAATAAGACTCCTGTAGTGGAAGAATTAAAACCAGGAATCGATAAATGGGATGGAATCAAACTAAAAAATTCCTTATCAGCAAAAGAAACAATCTGGGGCTGGGATTCTGGCTCAGCAGTAGAGCAAGCGCCTAGCACATGTGAGGCCCTGAGTTTGATCCTCAGTACCACCCAAAAATAAATAAAAATAAAAAAGATATTGTGTCCAACTACAACTAAAAAATAAATATTAAAAAAAAGAAAGAAAGAATCTGTGAGGTGAATAGAGAGCCTACATCCTGGGAGCAAGTCTTTACCCCTCACACATCAGATAGAGCACTAATCCCTAGGGTATATAAAGAACTCAAAAAGCTAAACACCAAAAACAAATAACCCAATCAACAAATGGGCCAAGGACCTGAACAGACACTTCTCAGAAGATGATATACAATCAATCAACAAATATATGAAAAAATATTCATCATCTCCAGCAATTAGAGAAATGCAAATCAAAACTACTGTAAGATACCATCTCACTCCAGTCAGAATGGCAGCTATTATGAAGATAAACAACAAGTATTGGTGAGGATGTGGGGGAAAAGGTACACTCATCCATTGCTGGTGGGATTGCAAATTGGTGCAGCCAATGTGGAAAGCAGTATGGAGATTCCTTGGAAAGCTGGGAATGGAACCACCATTTGACCCAGCTATCCCACTCCTTGGTCTATACCCAAAGGACTTAAAAACAGCATACTACAGGGACACAGCCACATCAATGTTTATAGCAGCACAATTCACAATAGCTAAACTGTGGAACCAACCTAGATGCCCTTCAGTAGATGAATAAATTAAAAATGTGGCATATATACACAATGGAGTATTACTCACAATAAAAGAAAATAAAATCATGACATTTGGATGCAGTTGGAGAAGATAATGCTAAGTGAAGTCAGCCAATCCCCTCCCCCCCCCAAAAAAAAACCCAAATGGTGAATGTTTTCTCTGATATAAGGTGACTGACTCATAGTGGGGTAGGGAGGGGGAGCGTGGGAGGAATAGATGAATTCTAGATAGGGCAGAGGGGTGGGAGGGGCAGGGAGGGGGCAGGGGGTTAGCAAGAATGGTGGAATGTGATGGACGTCATTATCCAAAGTACATATATGAAGACACAAATTGGTGTCAACATACTTTATATACAGAGATATGAAAAATGGTGTTCTATATGTGTAGTAAGAATTGTGATGTATTCTTTTGTCATGTATTTAAAAAATAAAGCAATAAAAAAAACTACAGTGAGATTTCGCCTCACTCCAGTTAGAACGACAAGCATCATGAACACAAGTAACAATAATGCTGGTGAAAATGTGGGGAGAAAGGAACGCTCACCCACTGTTGGTGGGACTGCAAACTAGCACACCCCCTCTGGAAATGGAAGCACCACAGGACACAGCTATTCCACTCCTTGGTGTTTATCCCAAAGGGCTGAAATCAGGATACCGCGGCAATACCTGCATCCATTGTCTGTAGCAGCCCAGCGCACGGTGGCCAAGTTATGGAACCAGTCAGATGCCCGTCAACAGATGAGAGGATTCAGAAACTGTGGGATGTATGCACAATGGTGTTCTATTCAGTCGTGGGAAAAATGAAACCATGTCACTTGGCAGTAAAGGACAAACTGGAGAACATCATGCTAAGTGGACAAGCCAGCCCCAAAGTCAAGAGTCGAAGTTAGAGAGAACCACAGGAGTTAAAGGGGGAGCTCATAAAAGTAGGAGAGAGGTGGCCAAGGGCTCCGTGGCCTGGTGGCGGCCTGTGCTGTCCTCCTCGCCAGCTGAAGGAGCGGTCTCCACCTCACACGCCCACTAATGTCTGGTCTCCCTGTGTGTTTCTCTGCCTGTACCACCCCCAGGCAGTCTGGGGAAAGTGGTTGGCTCAGGGTTTGGCAGAGGGGAGGCAACAAATACTGTATTAATAAGGAAAAAAGAGAAACCCTTATAGTAAAGTGACAGAGAGGGAGGAGAAGGGTGTGTGCAGAAGTCTGGGGTGAAGTAAGCCCGGCTATGCATGTTGACGTGTGAATGCACCACAGTGAGCCCTGCGTCCAAGTTCAATTTCGATGCACTAAGTAAAACAGCAAGGACATCAGAAGGGAGAGTCACGAGGTGGATGGGAGGAAAGGGGGAGGGGCGGGCGGGCTGGAGAACGCGGTAAATTGTGCTACCTGCACACGCAGATCTGGCATGGCAATCCCACCGCTGCACACAATCACACTGCACCAACAAAAATAAGTACGTACAAAGACACATGGACCAAGGCACGAGGATGGAGAGGCATGTACCATGGGGACCCTGACCAAGAGAAGTCGGGAGGAGCTGCACTGATCTCAGACAGAACAGGCTTCAGAGCAAGGCAAGGTACGAGGGATACAAAGGGCTCCCTGTTGGGGCTGGGGTCATGGCTCGGTGGTGGAGCACTTGCCTGGCACGTGTGACGCACTGGCTTTGAGCCTCAGCACCACGTAAAAATAGACAAATAAATAAAGGTATAAAAAAGGGATTTATGTTAATGATAAAGGGGTGGGTTTTCCCAGGACACACAGAAATCCTTGGTTTGTGTGACCAGAAAACTGCATCAAAATATGAGGTGAAATTCAGCAGGTGGAAATCAGGGAGCACTCCAGAGTGGACCCAAAGAGCACCACCCATCAGCCACACCTGAGCCTCCTGGGGACAACCCCCCAAACCAGAACACTCCTCAGACTCTCAGGTCAGTCCCCAAGGTAGACGGCATGGGACAGATGACCCTTAGGCACCCTGAGAGGGCAGAAGTTACTAGGCACCCTGAGAGCACAGACATCACTCTGGACCTGCTCCAGAACTGCAGTGGTTTTAAGCCAGAAGTCAAACAGAGATAGCGGGAGCATCCCAAGACGCTTGGAGGCTAAGTGACACATTTCTAAGTATCATGCAGGCCAAAGAAGAAGTCTCAAGAAAATTTGAACTAATGCAAATGCAAAAGCCATTATGGAAATCTGGAGGATACAGCCACAGCAGTGCTTAGAGGGGAATCACAGCACTCAACACAGATTCAGACCAAAATGACCTTAAATCAGTAATGTACACTTGCACCTTAGGAAACCTGAAAAAGAAAAACAATTAAATCCAAGTAAGCAAAAGAAAATAAATAATAAAAATCAGAGCAAAATCAATGAAATTGAAAATAGAAAATCAATAGAGAAAAAAATCAACAAAACCAAAAGCTGGCTCTTTGAAAAGATCAATGAAATTGATTGGCCTGCAGCCAGACTGACTACAGAAAGAGGAGAAATTGCACAAATGGCTGATATCAGAAAGGAGGGGGACATCACCTCAGATTCCGTGGGTGCAACAGAGCAACAAAATCTCACAAACACACACACTACAGGATGCAGACCTAGATGCCACTGGCCGCTCCCTCCAGAGCCCAGTGTTCTAAAGCTCACGCCATCTGTGCAGGTCGAGGTCTGTTGTAGAAATCACGTCAATGCTAAGTGACTTCCCCAAGTAGCAGCACCAGGCCCGGACGGTCTCCGGGCTGATTCCCCAGGGTGCTGACGAGGAGACCACCGTCTGCCAGCAGAACAGAAGCCAAGGGAACCCAGGCTCATGCTGTGAGGCCAGAGCTACCCACAACAGAACCAGAGACACACAGGGGAAGAAAGCACAGCAGCAGTACTCCTAACACAAGCAAAACCCAACGAGAGCATCAGACTCAGCACCGCACAAAGATGACCTCACTCCAACACCAGGTGGGGTCTGTTCCAAGCATGCATCTGATTCAGCACTTGAAACTCAGTTAATGTAACATATCACATAAAGAGCTAAAAAGGAAATCACAAAGCACACCAAGAGAAAGAGAAAATTAGATTTGTGAAGGATTTGTCAAATTCAGCACCCATTTACAGTAAGCTCCCTCAGCACAAGAGAGGCACCTCCTCAGCATGATAAAATCCCAAACCTACAGCTACCCCGGTGCTGCCTGCTAAGAAACTCAGGCCTTCCTGCCGAACCAGAGACAGCAGAGTGCCTTCCCAATGTCAGACTGAAGTCCTCAATAGGACAAGGGGTGAAGGGAGGCCCGCAGAGAAGGGGGGACGGAACCAGCACTGTTGGCAGACGGCAAGGTCATCCTGTAGAAAATGCAGAACTCGACAGGGCCCTGAGAGCTGTGGCAAGTGTGGGACCTGAAGACCACAGGGTCAGCTGGTCCCCATAGAGCACCCGTGGACGCGGAGAACTTGAAACAGAGCACGCAGCCTTCACATCCACACCCCAAAGAGGAAACGCTCAGGTGTGACCCTAATAAACAGGAAGAAAACTGAAGCCCTGGGGCGAGAGGGTGGAAGGATGAAGAAAGGGTGGAGCACACACCCACGGGTGGAAGGCGAGTATCGAGAGTCAGTGCGGCCCCACTCCCAGCCCTAGCAAGTGGCCATGTAGATGTCAACCCGTGATTCTAAGGTTCGCCTGGAGAGACAAAAGACCCGGAATGAACAGCCAAATACCAAAGGACAGGCAGACTGACACTACCCACACAGGGCTCACTGGAAAGCTGCAGCAGCCCAGACATGCGGTACCGACAGAGCACGGACAAGTGGGTCAGCAGGGCAGGACAGAGGCCCCAGAACTGTTGATCCTCAGCCAAGGAGCCACGGCAGTTCAGGAAAGAAAGGACAGCCTTTCCAACAAGTGGTGCTGGACCCTCTGGGCGTCCACAGGCAGAGTAACAAACCCCGACAGACATCTCAGTTCCAAGAACTAACTCAGAGGGGATCAGAGATGCACCATGCAAACAGCACCAAAAAGATAACAGAGGAAAATCCAGACGCACCTGGGGATGGCAACAGCCTCTTAGATCCTACACCAAAATGTGATCCATGAAAGAAAGAACCGACCAGCTGGACCTTGTCAAAATCAAGAACGTGTGCTCTGCAAAAGGAGCATCAGGAGAAGGAAACAAGCCGCAGGTTGGGAGGAAGATTCGCCACAGGCCTCTGACAACGAACGGTGGCCCAAACATACAAGTCACTCCTAAAACACAACTTAAAAATGGGAACAGCCAGATTAAACAATCGAGCAAACACCTGAACAGATCCCTCACTAAAGAAGGCACGCAGAGGGAAAGGGGTATCACTTCACCAAGGAGATGCAAACGGAGGCAGTAATGGGACGCCACTGCACGTCTGTTCACAAGGCCAAGACCCAGAGCCCCGACATCACCAACGCAGACGAGGCTTGGAGCAACGGGAGCTCCCCTGGGGCTGGTGGGGTGCACAGCACTCTGGAAGGCAGGCCAGAGGCTCTCACTGTCCCCGCATCTCCTTCAATCACCTCAAATCCCACCTCCTGAAAAGCCAGAAGCAGGGAGAAAATGGAAGTAAGGTCAACCTGAATGGGATTCAAGGCTGACCAATCGTGTGAGTATATTACCAAACCCTAATAAGCATAATTTTGGACCAATAGCATTTGTCTTTATTTCCAACCCTGATTAGCGTAAGTTTGGGCCAATGGCATCGAGCCAAGTGCTAGATAAATACAGAGACAGCACACTAGAGGGCAACCTATGGGGTCCCCTCCCCTGTAGAGTTCCATTTCAAAGCACATAGAACAAATCCTACTCTTACACTCACTCATTCTGGTCTCTGGATTTCATTCTTTGAATTCATGAGACAAGAACCCAGAGAGGAGAACCTGGTGGTGAGCTGTGGGGTCTGCTGCGGTTCTCATGGAGAGACACTGTAGGGGGCGCAGCAACCATCAAAAACTGACAGGTCTTCTCACTCAACACTCGGCTTTCACCAACACCCGGGTTTGTTCCAGATGCAACTCTGCAGGGACCTGGGTTGTATCTGTAGGTAAATAAAGGCTACTTTCCTTGAAGTTTCCTCCAGATAGAAAAGGGGCCTGGGACATGCAGCACCTTGGGTTGAAGGCCCTTGAGTCACTGGGGAGCTCACTCAGTGTGCACATCTCAAGGGAATATGGAGAAGTTGGGGGGGACACAGCCGAACTCTGCCAGGACTAGCCTCAAAGCCTGCAGAACCGAGGTCCGCCCAGGGCCTGGCCTCTGTGCACCCACTCTGGACTTGGGGGGCCCTGGGGTATGCTTTCACTTGTCACAGATGCAGACCTCCAACGTGGGAGCCTCCTGCTCATGCCCATCCAGGTTGCAGGGCTGCAAGAAGGCAGGACCACAAAGGGGGTGCCCATGTGGAGAGGTCAGCAGCCCCAACACAGACAGCACAGGCGGTGCCAAGCGTTAGCACTGGTGCAGACTCCTCCTGCTGGGGACACGGGGCACAACCAGGGTTGGTTTCCCCAAAGACCCTCACGTTCTTGCCAAGGCTCACGCCCTGGTGTGCCCCTGAGGAGCAGAGATGGCAGGCAGGAAGCACATCCTCAGAAAGAGCAGACAGAGGAGGGCCACCGTCCTCAGCTGTGAGCTACGTGCACATCAGGACGTGCCAGGACTTTGAACCCAAAACACCACAAGGAGGAAGTGCCACCAAGGCTGCGACAGGCCCCAGAAGTCCCGCCTTGTCTGTAAGGTGCAAGTGACAAAGGAAATCACCTGCCCAGCACCCGGGCTCGTGCACCAACACTCTGCTGAAGAGCAGTTCCAGCAAAATTAACTGGCACAGAAGGCTGGAGGCTGGTGGGCGCCCCACCACCCGGCCTGACCCTCCCTTCCAGAGTGAAACTCAAGCCAGGGAGGGCCAGGCAGTGGGCACTGGATGAGGACGCCCTGGGCCCACCTCTGTGTCAGACAAAGGCTCACCTGTCAACCCTGTGGCTGGGGCCCGGGTCCCCTACTGCACCAGAGCCGTGACCGCCTGGCTGTGCCACCTCTGCGCCACGCTCTGAAGGGTGCTCGGGTGTCTCTGAGCACAGGCCTCGAGCTGGTGAGGCTCCTCCACAGAGGCTCCCAGCTGGAAGGAGCTCAGACGCCTGAGGAGCCGTGCCCCGTCGTGGCTCAGGCAGGGCTGCCACCCAGAGCAGAACCACACACAGAGGCCCAACTACAGAAAGAAAACTCAGATAAGCACCGAGTAATTCACAGTTCAGGTGTGTCTGAATGTCACATGGGACCTTACAAACCACCTGTTGTCTAATCAGCATCCAAACTCCACTGCTGGTCCTCATTTTATCTGGCAGCCCTGAACTGATGGCCTAGAAAATGGAAGAGAGGGTGCAGCCGCAGCAGGGTGCAGGAGGGGCACCACACCCTGGCTCTGGGTGCCTGGCCGTGCCCCTGCCCTACTTCCCAGCGCTGGGCTGAGGGGAGGGCGGGGGCTCCACTGAGATGGGAGGGGCTTCCAGAGAGGGAGCCACAGGTCTCCCTGTGGCCCAGACATGGCCTGCGAGCAACGTGTCCCTACAGCACGTGGCCTGGGGAGTCCCTCCCACTGCTTTGGCTCTTCACAAGACTGGGTGTGCCAGGCCTGCTCTCGGGAAATTCACACCTGCCTGTCCAGGAGCTGCCGGCCCAGAGGCCCCCGCTCCACACAGCTCCTCCTCTCCTCCTGCCCCTGAGCACCACACTTGCCCTGCGGTAGTGTGTGTGTGTGTGTGTGTGTGTGTGTGTGTGTGTGTGAGCCTCTGCCCAATCCTGCATGGGCTGGCCTTGGCCTGGCCTGGAGTGACCCATGTGCTGGACGATCCCTGTCCCTCAGGCAGCCTTGGACAGCGTGGTGGCCTTCTTACACAGCAGCCCCCTCCCCAGGGCTCCCAGCTCATCCTCAGCCCCCCACCCACAGCCCAGTCTGCACCACCTTCCTCATCTCAGGCTCCTGAGACCCTGGCCTGCCCAGTGGCCAAGAGAGCAGCCAGGGGCTGGACTTCCAAGCTCCGGGTAGGAACACCGTCTCTCAGGTGGCTCCAAGGAGGTCGCTAGGTCCCAGGATGTGGCCCAACACAGCCAGGCCACCCGATCCATTCACATCTCATGACCTTCTGTGGAGTCTCAGGAAGCCACATTCGAGGCACACCTGTGGGATTCCAGGCCGTGGACACAGGGAGAAGAAAGCACAGGTGGCTGCGGGGTAGCGGAGCCTCAGGCATCTTGGACAATTTCACCCAGTTTTAGTGATGCACACGCCACCAGATTCCCATCTGGGGCCCAGGAGGTGGCTCCTCTTTTGCAGGTGCTTCTGTGTGCCCACTCTGCTGGGCAGAGAGAGCAGGACAGGCGCAGTCAAGAGCCCACAGGGACAAGACTAGGAAGTGGTAGAAATTGTGAGGGCCACTATCAGGGCTCAGGGTCCTTCTGCAGAGACTGTTGGGGCAGAGACCTGCCCAAGGGAACAGCCAGGCTGGTCAGGGCAGGAGGACACAGCAGGTAGGGGGCAAGCCAAGGCCCTGAGGCTTCAGGGGGCTGTGGGTGGAGAAGAGATGCATGCAGAAGCTGTAGGGATCAGGGGTCAGGGGCCACAAGACCTGCAGGGGACTCCAGTGATGTGGGCATGGTCAGGAGGCAGCTGTGCCCAGAGGTTGGGTTGGGCCCGTCAGGGCACCTACCTGCTGGGATTCTTCTGGCCTTATTCTGCACCAGGCCCTGGTGCCAACTGTAAGGCGGCTGCAGAACCCCACGGCCGCATCTGTCTTCCCCAGCATGTTATTTTTTTAAAGAGAATGGGAAGGAATGAGTAATAATAAAACAAAGACTAAGAAGGTGATCTGGGAGATAAAAGGCACATGTGGGTGACAAAGAAACTATGACATAGTCAAATTTTATTAATGGCTCACCCATATGCATCCAGAGGATAATTAACTATTCACAGGTGAAATTAGCTGATAGGAACGGCTGTCTTGAGCAAATCGAATGAGCTCCGATTATATCAATAGTTTTCAACCAGTGTCCCTGGTTATCAAAGCATCAAATAAATTTGTCCACTCTCTTCCTTTGGGGGGGGAACTTTAATTATCCAGCCCTGGCATATGGCAGGTCATTAATAAAACCTAGTTATCAGGCTGTGGGTTCGGGAGTTTTACTGTTATCCATCTTTTATCTAAATAAACATTTGGGAAATGTCCTTAAAATTATTACAGATACTTTGCCCCTGCCCCTAATAGAAATTTCTAAATGGAATGTGCCTGCATTTTACTACAGCATCCATGGCATCCCCTCCACCTCCCGTTCCTCCTCCTGGCCTCCGCCGGCCTGGGACCCTGCAGCGGGGCTGTGCCTGCGTTGATGGATCTGGCCGACCTGCAAATGCAGATAAGCCGACTCATGCATGGGCCGGTTCTCCTTCATGTATATTCCCGCAGCCCTGGTGTTGTGCGTGCTTTATTCCATGCCACATATATCAATGACAAATGGGAACCGAGCAGCGGCGTGGCACGGAGCAGGCCTTGGTTTGCCTTCCCAGGGTGCAACAGTCCGAATTCTTTTATTAAAACAAAGAATGCTTATAAGCCACTTGGTATTCCATTTCCTACAAGCGAAGGTGATTCCGGAGCCCTTGAAGTCTGGTCTGCCTCGCATTCCCCTGAACAAATGGTAGGTTGCAGTTACGGCAGGTGTCCATTCCCGGGTATTGAGGTTGGGGTGGGATTTGCATGAACCAAGCAAAGCAAGAAACAAGAGTCTCCACCTGGCACTATGCGGGCACACTACCCTGTGTGGTTACAACGGGGCTCTCCTGAGGGCCCTTGGGGATCCTGCTTTTGGCTCCATGCAGGGTGACCTGCCGACCCTGGATGCACACAGGACCATCAGAAAGCACAGCTCCAGGAGCACGTGTGGATGAACAGGTGTGAGAAGATCAAGCTCTGGCTCTTGGCGGAAGAAAGAGCGCAGGGATGCTGCCTATGGACCCGCCCAGCACCTGCTGCACACTGAGCCCAGGCAGAGGCCTGAGGACAGGCCCTGCACTTCCTGGCTGCACAGGCAGACCCCAGCCAGGAGGACCCCACAGAGGGCAGGAGGAGCGCCCCTTCCTTGAACTCAGGCAGGGTCCAGGTAAAGGTGCTTCCCAGGCGCAGGCTGAACTCCGAGGCTAGCATGGGAAGCAGATGGTGGCCTCCAGTGCTCGCCCGCGCACCACAAGAGGAACGGGAAGCCCTAGGAGAAGCAGCCCAGTGGGCCCTGGGCCCCTCCCTTCCCCCTCCTGGGGAGAAGGGCTCCTGTGGGTCAGAGGGAACTGGTTGCACTTGCTACAGTTCCATCTTCCCAAGGGTGCTGGTTTCACAGTCGCTCTCCCAATCACGGTGCTGAGGAAGGGCGTGCACTGTCCCGCTCCAGCCTGCGCCTGAACACCGGCATTCCCATACTAACGCTTACAGACCGCTGGGCTCCTCGGCAGTCACTCCTTCTGTCCCAGTTGTCCCTGCTCTGCCTACCGTGTGCTACTGTTGTTATGTGACGGAAGGGCAGGGTTTCGCCCTGGGCTGCACAGGGTGAAAAATGTCAGCTACCTCCACACTTCAAGACCCAGCTGCTACAGCATTAAAAACCGCTTAAAACACAAACTCACGTCCTTGGCTCACTACAGATAGGTTGTTGTAAATGCTTCACTCTGTAGATTGCTGTCTTATATCATTAGGGGAGGCAGGAAGGTAATGTGGAAGGAAGCAGGCCTTTTAATTGTCCCCAGCCACCTGTCCCTTGGAGCAGCGGTGGCGAAGGACTTGGTGACAGCAGCCTCCTGCGGCTGCACCAGGGTCTGGGCGGGAGCCTGCAGCCTTCCTGGCTTTCCATCCCCTCTGGCCCCGCTGCCCTCCGACGTGCCCACCCTGCATGCTCTGAGGTAGGCAGGGGGCACCAGGGTGAGTGAGGCACCCCTCCCTCAGCACTCCAGGGCCCACAAAGCCCCAGGCACCGTGGGCAGGTGGTAGACGGGTAGCCATGAAGACCAAGCGGGCTATTGCTGAGCACCAGAAGTGGGGCAAGAATATTCGGATACCCAGAGGTGCTGGGCCCATCCAACATGGAGGTTCACCTAGGCCGCCCACTTGGAACCAGCTGGCACTAGGAGGAGACTGTGAGGTGGTCGACCCCTTTCACAAGCACACATGGACAACGGTCAGCTGTTCTCTCCTTGGACACTTCCCATGGTGGAGAACTTGTCACATTGTGACACTTCCCAGTCTTTTTGGAGACATAGATTCACCTCTTCTCCCAGCTAAACCACCTGAAGATCATGTTCCGCTTGAACATTCAACTTGGACATCTCAGGGCACGCTCCACGACAGGCCTGCTCATGGGTGGGGGCCAGGGAAGGTGGGGAGGAGCCGCCCACAGGCACTGGTAAGGCAGTGCCGCCATCAGGGGTCATGGCAGAGAAGGAGGCCCCGGAGCTCCACAGCCTGGTGCTCCCACTGAGAGCTCGCAGGCCATCCCCCACAGTGCCTCTGACCCTCCAGACAGGACCCCACTGAGACACAGCCCAAGTGCTCCCCCACAGAGCTTCAGCCCGCTCTGAGCATGCTGCTCACTGCCACCCCGCTCTCTTCAACCCAGACAGAGCCAGCATTTCACCCCTTGGAGAGAGCTCCCGGTCCTTCCAGATCCTGCACTTCCCGACTGCTACCAGAAGTCTAGATGTGATAGTGGGACATGCTCACTAGTTCATTTCCAGGGGACGGAGGGAGACGGGGAGAGAAAAACACACACAAAGGAGAGCATGCGTCAGCCACAGCCCAGGTCTGCGGAGAGGTGAGGCCCTGTGGGGGACCAACCAGGGCATGGAGACCCAAGCCTTACAGAGGACAGTCCCCAGCTGCAGGCCCAACCAGCAGGCAGGAGCAGGAGGGGCCAGAAACCCAGGAGACAGCGGGGTGCCTGGAGACAGCACCCCCTTCACACCTGCTGGCAGCACTTCCCTGCACTTGGAGGAGACTAAGGAGGAGGACAATGGAGCCCACTTTCACTGAGTCCCCAGGGTTCTGAGAGGGAGAGCGTGGGGCAGAGGGGTGAGGAAGAGCATCAAAACCTGCCACTGTTCCTTAAAGAGCGATCCCTCTGTCCTTCACCCACAGCAAGCCGGGGACAGCACCGCTGAGTCAGGAATGGTGAGGGCGTGGGCACTCGCAGTGGCAAGGGGAAAACTCAATCTGAAGGTCCTGGGCAGGCTGGAGAGGGGCTACGTGGCCTTGAGAGGCCAAGGCAGCCTTGTCAGAGAGGGCAAGCAGGGCCCTCTCCCGCCACGTCGGTCTGCCTGAAGCTTTTCTCCTTTGAGAAGAGACTGAACCTCTGTGGAAGCAGCTCCCAGCGTCCGCAGTGAGGGCGGTGAGCATGGGGCCTGGACACTGTAAGACACTGTCCCATGGGCTCCTGCCCGCTGTGCACCGTGGAGAAGCCCACTGTCCACCTCACCGCGGCGCCTTGGTTTTTCAGTCAGATAAGGGTCATCTACTATCACGCTTAGCAATTCCATATTTCCCACAGATTCTCCTAGGAGCTTCCATTTGTCCTTAAACGTCACTGTCTTGCCTTAAGCACAGATTTTGTTTTACACCTTGTTTGGATGTGTGCTTCTGAATTTAAGGATTCGCACTTTTCATCAAATTTAGATATTTCCCAGCTATTAATTCTCACACTCTCTCAATTAACCCCCTTGTGAACTCCAATTTGAAAATGCACTAGGCCTTCCTACTCTACAATTTCTTTAAACTCTCTCACGTTTTTATGTCTTTGATCTGTGTGTGTTCTGGGTGATTCTTTCAGATTTATCTTCTCATCTATTTGCTGTGCTTCACCAGCTACCCCTTCTGTTTAACTCCTCTATTAAGGTTGGATTTTTACTGTTACTTTTTTTACATTTATAGAAGTACATGTGGCTTTTGTTTCTAGTATGTGGTTGTCATGGGTTTTGTCATTAAAAATAAATTTTGTAGCCAGACTCAGTGGCACATGCTTGTAATTCCAGCGGCTTGGAAGGCTGAGGCAGGAGGATCACAAGTTCAAAGGCAGCCTCAGCAACTTAGTGAGGCCCTAAGCAACTCAACAAGAGTTAGATGTGATAGTGGTAAATGCTCACTAGTTCATTTCCATGGGACGGAGGGAGATGGAGAGAGAAAAATATAATAAATCTTTAAATAAAATACAAAATTTCTTTGAATAAAATACAAAAAAAAGGGGGGGCTGGGGATATGGGTCGGTGGTTAAATGCCCCTGGGTTCAATCCCTAGTATCACAAAAAATAAAATAAAAATAAATTTTCATTATAGTGTTTTATCTTATAAAAGCTTTCTTAAAGTTTAATTGCTATACAATAAACTGCAAATATATAAGTGTGCAACTTGACACATTCTGACAGATATACACAACCATCACCACAATCAAGACAACACACACATCCTCCGTCCCTGCACCCCCTTACTGAGGGCAGCCAGGGGCTATCACAGATAGGGTTGGCATGAACTGGGACGTGCAGATGCCCCACGCTCCTGTTTTTCTTAGGTAAACAGACACGGCTGGGGCGTCTGGGTCGCATGCAGGTGTGGCTTCACGTCTTAGCCAGCTCCACTCGGCTTCCTGCAGCCACTCCGGGTGAGGTCTGGGCAGCCTTCAGGAGAAGTGGTCCTCTTATTCCACAGAGCTCTGCAGGTCAGCCCTACCCGATACCAAAGGCACGCCGAGTCTCACGAGAAAGAGTACAGACACAAATATCCCTCATTAACATGGATAAAAGTTCTGAACAAAGTTCTAGTGAACGAGTCCAACTATGCAGAGAAGGATGATGGTCACGACCCAGCCCTGGCTGATCCTGCCGTCTAGGACAACATGGCCAGCCAGCGATGGAGCCCACCGTGGACCGGAAGGACCCACACAGCTGCAGCAGATGAAGTTGGGGGGAGGGGCGTAATTTAATTCTGTCTGCAATGGGATGCCAGAGATGGAAACTTTACTTGCTGAGTGATAGATATTTCTTTTCATAATGAGCTTGGTTCAAGAATAAAGTAGAGTTTCTCTGAAGCGAGATGGATTCTTTGGGGACTTGCTTTTCAGATTTGTTAGGCAGGACCCATTTGGTGTAGGGGTCGGGGGCTTCTACTCTGGAAGGAGCACTCCTGTGTGCCTACCTGACATCTCAAGTCTGGGCACAGGCAGCTCCTGGCCCGTGTGAGGATTTCCTCCAACCCTCTGGGGAGGTCTGCCCCGCCTCCTGCAGTTGTCCCAGACACATCACACATCCGTGCTCAGCTGGACTCAGCCAGGCCTCCTGTTCATCTCAGGCTTCTCATTCTGCACCCTCTCTCCCCAGTATACTCTCCTGTGTCATCAGTGCAGACCCCCATCTGGTCTCCCAACTCAGCAATCCTGCTGGGCTGCCTGGCCCCCACCAGCAGCATGCTGGGAAATCCCTGGGCTCAGCTCCCTGCTTCCTGTCTCTTATGATCACGCCCATTGTCACCTGGTGTGTAGGGACTTGAAAACCCTTGTTTCACATACATCCCTGGTTGTTTGTTTGTTTGGGGTTTCTTTGTTGGTTTTGTTGTTGTTGTTGTTATTTCAGGCAAGGGGCAAATCCAGGTCTTTTTACCCCATTTTAGCCATAATTGGTAGTAGCTACCCAGCCACTCACAGACCTTTTCCAGGTTGCTGTTGCATTCCTGTAACAGACCTGCGAGTTCCAACATCGGAACTCACCTGCTCAGCTGGTCCTGCTGCTCCTCAGGAGAGTGCCCTAGTCCCTGTGTGCCTTCTGGCTTTCTGCTGTGACTTTGTGGTGGCTGGAACGTCTGCTGGGGAACTTCTCTGAGGTGGGGGGCAGATGTGTTCCTCTGGAGAGCCTTTCCCCAGGGATGCTAACCGCCCAAGACCAGTTGGAGTTCTCGGACTCAGCCTGCAGGACAGGAGATCAAGTCACGGGTGCACCTGTGCATAAACGCTGGCTCCCAATTCCCAGAAGGGTCCCATTCCTAACATCAAGGTCAAGTCCAGAAAATGGCCTGTGGGCAACTTTTTCACATGGTTTGTCCACTTTGGGGCTCCAGCTCTTGGCAGGAATTGTCCATCAAAACCTTCACTTCAAATGTGCATGGGCTTCAGCTCCTGACCCTCACCTTACAAGCCGTTGAGATGAAGTCCAAGGTCATCGGAGACAGGGATGCCTCTGGAGGTGCTAATCAGACTGACTCATCTCTCAAGGACGCTATTCCACCCACATTTAGCTTCAGTGTAATAGCCTGGTTCTCTTCCTGCCTAGTGAGCTGGTTGTGCATGAGTTCTTGGAAGGGCGTGAATCTGCCTCGTCTTCAATAAAGTCAGAAGGAGGCTCTGTGCTGCTACTGGTTATGGCCAGCCAAGACGGCCACCCTGACATTGCAGATCTGTCTGTCACCCGCTCCATTTTTATAAGCTAGCAAGCACACTGCAGTGAGATTCAGACCCCGCCTTTTGATAAAGAGCTGCTATGGTCATGTGGCCGTTTGATCTCACCTTGCAACTCTGGCCACAGTTACACTTACCACCTCTAAAGCCTCAGTATCTCAGGACAGAGGGCTTGAGTTCTCGGTTCTGAGGTCTTCCTCTGGGCAGAACCGTGCGCTTTTCATGGCCTCCGTCACAGTCCACTTTACTGTCGATTCTTCCTGAAACACTGTCGAGCAATTTCAGGACAGTCCTCCTGGTGGTCTGGAAACACCCATCCCCCTCCTCATCTGTGGCTCTCAAGAATAACCGCAGAATGTGCTGGGCAGACAGCAGCCTGATGTCGGGAGGGACTGGTCAGCACGGCCCAGGCTCTCTCCCTGCCCTCCCCAGAGCAGGCAAAGTGACCTTCAGCCCTTTAGGCCAGCAAGCCTGACCCCCAGCTATAAACCCCAGGCAGGTCACACGTGGTGCAAGTAGGCACAGGCAAGTGGGCCCCCTCCTCCCAGGGAGTCCCAGGCTCCCGTTGTCCTCTGACCTGCTTCACGTGTTGGACAGGTTGGTAGCCAGGCACAGCTGGGGCCCTGCTTCCCGGCAGAAGGTAGAACACCCGGGGGCAGGAGCTGGAGCACCGGCCTCCACCCGAGAGACTGCCACCGACCCCCAAGGTCTTCCTTCAGCTCCAGGAGGAGGTCCGGCACTGGTCTTCATGGCCATCTCTAGGACCCCATCTCACCTGCCTCGGTGACAGGGAATTCTGGTCCAACGTCGCTGGTGACATGGGTGAGGCCAGCGTGGCCAGGGCAGGTCTGTGCAGAGCCTCGGGTTGGTGAGGTGAAGAAAGGAGGGCAGGTCACCCCAGAGCACGAAGCTCTCCCTGTGCGCTCGGCCAGTGTCCAGCGTGTCCCTTCCAGGGGTCACCGCCACCCACAGACGGCCTCCATGCTGGCCGGTCCTGGGGTTTCACGGCCACCTCAAGGGACCAAAAAGGCCCTCCCTCTGGGAGTCCCCAGGGGCTCTCGGAGGACGGCAGCCTTGCTCCCTCCACGGGTTGTGCCAGGAGAGCCCCTCGGGGGGAGGTGGCGTGTCAAGGGGCTGTGTGAGCCTGAGCGTGGGTCTGCGCTGCTCCTGAGGGTGCACCCAGGGCAGAAAGCCCCTCTTCCTCCTCCATAGGTACCACCAGTGCTTGCCGGGGGAGAAGCTGTGCTTCTGGGCACTCTCCCAGCTCTGCAAGGTGCATGCTGTCCCCTGCCCACTGCCCTGGCCTGCGGGAGAGCCCTCATCCCCCTGTCTGTCTGGACCACAGCTGCCCTTGGGCAGGGCTCAGGGCAGGGGCTGGACCGACACAGGGGTGGGGGACAGTGACTCCCCCGACTCGGCCACCCCGTCCTCTCGGTGGAAACCAGCCTGCTCAGATACAGGCCTGAGCGCAGATTGTCCAAGGGAGCAGGACAGGCCCCGAGGTCAGCACCATAGAACGCCGAGCAGGGATGGGTGGAGCCTTTGCAGAGTCTGGACTTCACACCTGAAGGACTCGCAAAAACACCCTCCTGCTCTTCTCCCCAATCCCACGTGGCTCTCCAGCAGGCCAGGGCAGTGGGCAGGGGATGGCCAGGCACCTCACAGAGCCAGGCGAAAAGCCCAGCCACACATCCACACTCATCGCCTCTGTGCAACCGCCAGTTCTGGTCGTCATCATGTTTGAGAGTGCGAGGCTCGCCTGACCGCCCCTCCCAACCGCACACACAGATACAGTGTGCACAGCAAGCACACGGACACACACGGCTCACAACAGTGATGAGCCAGCCAGACACAGGGACGTGGGGCCCAGGCCCGGACATGCCACATGCACACAGTACAGCCCCACACACGGTACACGGACAGAGCAGTAGACCTCACACACACACACACACACACACGCTGACACCACACACACACACACACACCAGCCCACACAGCACTGACATGCACACACACACACACACACCAGCCCAGACACACACCAGCCCACACAGCACTGACATGCACACACACACACACACACACACACACAACCAGCCCAGACACACACCAGCCCACACAGCACTGACATGCACACACACACACACACACACACACCAGCCCACGCAGCACTGACATGCACACACACACACACACACACACCAGCCCAGACACACACCAGCCCACGCAGCACTGACATGCACACACACACACACACACACACACACCAGCCCACGCAGCACTGACCTCCTGGGGCCCTTCGCAGTCCCAGCTTCCCGAGAGCTCACCGGAGCAAGTCCCCAGAACAGCCCTCAGGTGAGACTCTGGGCCTGCGCCTTACAGCTGGGCTCCTTTTCCAGAAAGCGCACAACAGGGTGCCGTGGGCGGCCCTCAGCCTGCTGCCCAGCTCATGAGGACCGTGTGAGCTTGGGCAGGCACCCCACGGCAGGGCAGCCCCACTCTGCGAGACCAGGTGTGTGGCACGTGCCTGGCAGCGTGTGGTCACTAGGGCCTCCCGAGCTCTCGGGCCCTGTGTGGACGGAAGTCCTCCCACTCACCAGGAAGAGTTTGGAGGGGTGGCCTCTGTGGTCCGTGGTGCCAGCTCCGTGGAGCTTTTGGCCCGCAGACTGGGGAGACCGTGGGCAGCAGTGAGGCTTCCGTCCAGGATCCCCACGGAGCCGTCCCTCCCCTGACCTGGGCTCCACCTCACCCTGCGGGCTGGGTGCCCCCGCTCCTCTGCCTCAGGCTCTCCGCTGTGACGTGCCCTCCTTGCTGTGCTCTCCTGCTCTGTGCCCAACCCTGGAGCAGCTCCGGGAGGTGGGGTGCTGGGTGATCGCTGGACCGAGGCCTCGTAACTGGAGGAGTCTGTGGGGAGAAGGGCCTCGAGGATCCCGAGGTGTTCCTTCATCTCTTTTTGTCCCTGTGCCCTGTGGCCCACAGCGTTTTCCTCACGGAGACCCTCAGATGCACGCTCCATCGCGGGTCTGAATTTGTGATGCGTGGCTTGGTTGGGTCTGCTTACCTGTGGCTCCCGGGCACTCAGCAGACCCTGCGGACCTGAAGTCTCACGTCCCTAAGACCTAGGGAATGTCCTCAGCTCGTTTATTGACGATTTCCTACCTCATATTTCCTACTATTTAAGTGTGACTACATTTTTTACTTGTTTTTATCTTTATCATTTTTCCCTCTATTTTGTGTGAAATTCCCTGGTTTTATCCCTAACCATTCTACATTTTTTCTTTCATTTCTGCTGTTTTCTTTTTCCCGATTTTTAAGCGTGTTTTTAGCTGTGGACGGACCCCTCCTTTATTTATTTTCATGTGGTGCTCAGGAAGGGACCCAGGGCGTCACCGTGAGAAGCGAGTGCTCTGCCGCAGCCCCGCCCAGGCCGGCTGTTTCCTCGTCGCAGTCTCTTCTTGTCTCAGGGCACAACACCTTCTCCTGCCCATTGAGGATATCGTCCCTTTCCCTACATGATCCCTTCTCCATTTTGCTCTTTTATGTCTATTTCTCTCGGTCGTTCCTCATATCTCTCTCATCTGCTCACAGTAGAAGCGAAGCTGAAGATCTGAAGGGGAAAGCTCTCAGGCAACTGGACCGTCGGCCCCTGCAGGGCCAGCTCTCGGGCCGGAGCTCTCCAGGAAGAAGGTCTCCATCTGCAGCAGGCTCCATGGTGGCCCCTGAAAAGTGGGCTGTGGTCCTAACCCCAAACCCACCGATAGGACCTCGTTTGAAGGGAGCCTGAAGATGTAAGCTAAGGGTCTTGAAGGGAAGCCAGTCTCCTGAAGGTCCAGATGGGCCCTGACGTCCCCACCAGTGTCCCTGTCAGAGGGCGGGGACGCACAGAGAGAGAAGGCTGTGGACATGGAGCAGACGTGGCCACCAGCTGGGGAGGGCCTGGGGCCATGGACATTTAGAGGGCCCAGGACAGTTTCTCCCCAGAACTGTAGGGAGGAACAGGGCACTGCCAGGCCTTGGACTCTGTCCTCTGGGACAGTGAGAGGTGTATTTCTGACGTCACAAGTCCCCAGATTGTGGAAAAGGCAGCACAGAAGTGTCCCTGAGCCTCTAGGCCCCTCCCTGCACCATGGGGACGTGGCCTTGGCTCCTGCAGTCCTATCAGTGACCTCCTGACAAGGCGCCCGGCCACCTGCCCCAGAGAGTGAGCAGACACCCGGGAAGTGGGGCAGGTGGTCTCCAGCCTTGTGGCCCAGCCTGCATGTCCACCCTCAGGTGCCACAGGAGCACCCAGGACCCACCAGGTCCAGGGCTGGCCCTGGGGACTCTCAGTGGCAGTGCGACTGGCTTCCCGCTCTCCTCATGTGCCACGTGGAACCTCCCCTGGCCGACTTGGGTCCCCTCAGTTCCTGGCCACTGAACCAGTTCTGGGGCTTCCCATGAGCTCCTGACTGCAGCTGCTGTCCTGGCTCAGCCTGAACGGCAGTCCTGGAGTCCCACGTCACTGGCCAAAAGCGACGACGTCAGGGTTGGTCAAAGTTGAGGTGGAGACACAGGAACGGCTCTACTCTGAAAACACCGAGCTGATTCCAGGTGTCGGTCAAACATTTAGAGACAAGTCCAACGTGTCCTGCCATCAGCATCGCACTGTCAGCTCCAGTGTGTGGCCAGCTACACCACACAAGCCACCTGTTGGGCCACCAGCTGCTCTGCCCCGAAGGTCACCGTGCTTCCAAATTCAGGCAGAAAACTGCTGTCCTCTCGGTCCCATCTGTCACATGCTGATGACCACTGCAGATTCAGTGTTCGGGTTGATAGTCGCTACACGCTCCATAATCAAGTTCCCAGAGAGGCTCGGTTTCCATGGCCCACCGGCAAGTCACCATGGAGGACAATGGAGGGACAGATCCTTTGAAGTGACCTGAGGAAGCCCAGGTAGCAGAGTGCTGAGGTCAGTGCCATTACCGTCTCTAAAGGACAAAGCACAGTGAGAGCACAGAGGCAGCGGAGGGGTCAGCGCCTGGACAGGGAACGGCTATGAAAGGAGCCTTGCTGCACCTGAGGCCGGAGGGGAGTGGCAGCGCTCAGCATGACCGACGGCAACCCAGCAGGACTGCTCTGGAACAGTGCTGCGTTTCCGGCCCGGCTGCTGAGGGGCGCAGGTCCAGCCTGCAGACTCGGCCTGCCTCTGGCTCCAGGGCACTGGTGGAGATGGAGGGTCTCCTTGTGTTTCCCTGGCAGCTGCCTGGCCTCAAAGGTCCTCTCGCCCCATAGCCATGGTTAAATGACCCCCTCTCCAAAGCCCTGGCAGGCCACTAGGAAGCCTGCAGGCAGTGGACACTGCGTCCAGTCTTGGGCACTGGTGTGGCTCTCGGGGTGCAATAGCACTCTGTTCAGGATCCTTGTCCAGCTCTGGCTTTCCGAGCTCAGTCATGCTTGCCTTGGCCAGGGCCACCTTCAGCTCAGCAGCCGGTCCTGGGTGACCACACTCCCCCTCCCAGGGTGGGAGCCGCCATGCTGCAGTGGCCTGAATGGCTCCACGCTGGTTCCAGCTGCTTCAGGACTCACAGAGCCCTCTGGATCGCAGTCACAGGACCCGTGGCAGATACTAATAGCACAGACTGTTTCTATTTCTCAAGTCCATTTCAAATTAATAAGAACATCCCCTCTGCTTTCCATCCACCCAGAGACTCCCTTTGCATATTCATTGAATGTTAAATTGATGGATTAAATTATACCAAGTTCAAAATCAATCCTGCACATATTCATTAGATGGACTAAATCCCCCAGTGGGGACAAAGCACAGAAAATGCATTTAGAGACACTGATAAGTCCAGGCCCATTATATGTCATTTTAAACAAAGAGCAAAGAAAGCCCTTTGGAGACGCCCTATCAGCTATTAAACAGAGACGCTGCGTGTGTGGGGAGATTGATGGCAAGCATTTCCCCCAACGGTTCTCCCCGGGCTGATGATAACAAGGAGGTGCTCATCCACGCCTCTGTCAAGTTCACAGGCAAACAGATGCTCAGCACCAGGCTTCTCCCTTTGTCTTCCCCAGGTGCCATCAGCTAAGGAGCGTCAGGAGCAGCCCTCCCACTCTGCACAGCACCACGGAGCTCCTGCAGCATCAGCACATCTTCTTTCCCTCCCCTGAAGCCTCCAAAGGAGGACGTGGGCCAGCCCTGAGCACATGAGGGACATCAGGGCTGCAGGCAGGAGGGGAATGACCAATACCATGGCGACCTTCAGGATGGAGGCAGAGGGAGAGGCAGCAAGCTCACTCTGATTCTCTTTGAATACTTTAGTTCTGAGTCTCTAACTCGGGGAGTACCCCCAAAAGGCCTCCATCATCTGGTCCTTCCCTTGCCCTCTCAGGCATCCATGTCTTTCCTGCTTCTTGCTCTCCCTCCCAGGCTTTCTCCCCACTCACAGCTGAACATGACCCAAGAGAAAACACCAACATGCCAGGGCGCTGGGCAGCTTGAGGCAGGTGAGCCCACTGGGCGGCTCCACCTCTCCACAGTGTGTCTCGGCCAGGCTCCAGGGCCTCTGGTGAACCCAGGGTCTGCAGCAGCTTCAGGCGACTGCATTCATCAAGGGCAGCCTAATGTATCACAAACAGGTAGGACATTGTTTCCAAGTGGACATCAGTGCTAGACGTCAGTAGAGTACGATTCACTTCAACATCTAGAAAAAAATCTGGATGAATTACAAAAACCAGTTTGAAAGATTTAAAGAACAGGAACATCCACATGAACCAGAGGCCCTGAAACCTCAGTGCCGCACCAGAAAGGCCAAGTGGGGCTCCCTGTCGTCTCAGGGCACGTCAGAGCAGTCCCACTCCAGTGAGGGACTCCCGTGGACCACAGCTCCCCTGCCGCGCTCTTCTCCAGATTTTAAAATGGCATGAGTGGTTCTGGTAGATTCCAGGATAGCCACATCCATGGAACATTGAGTCCAGCTGTCATGGCTACCCACAGAGGCCTGTCCAGTTCCCCCTGGTGTGAAGTGCCCATCTCTGCCCATCTGCCTGGAAGGAGAGGGACAAGCCAGCCCAGTGAGCTGACAGCGTGGCTAGACTTGGTGACTCTCTCAGTCACGCAATGTTGGGAAACATGTGAAGAGGCAAGAGAATTTGAAAAGTAGAAATTTAGATAATAGAAAGAAAATAGGAAATAGACTTATTTGGAGTTATTAAATAAGAACTTTAACTCCTTTAAATATAATAAAGACTGGGCGGGGGTTGGAGCTCAGTGGTAGAGCTCTTGCCTAGCATGTGTGAGGTCCTGGGTTCAATTCTCAGTACCACATATTAATAAATAAATAAAAATAAAGGTCCATCAACAAATAAAAAAATCTAAAAAATAAATAAATATAATAAAGACAATAACAAATCAGATAAAATGGATTAAAGATGAAAATTTCAAAAGAGACTATGAATCGTACAAAGGAATCTGGTATCCAGATACAGTGGTACAAACCTGTAATCCCAGCAATTTAGGAGTCTGAGGTAGGAGGATGGTAAGATTGAGGCCAGCCTCAGCAACTTAGCAAGGCCCCAGGCAACTTAGTGAGACCCTGTCTCAAAATTAAAAAAGTGTAAACGCTTCAGGGATGAACTCAGTGGTAAGGTGCCCTTAGGTTCAACTCCCAGTAACCCCCCCCAAAAAAAATCTGGTAGGCATTCTATAGACACAAATGTGTTTGAATTTAGTACTTCATCAGGTGAGCTCGCCTATAAAGTAAGCATAGTTGAAAATGGGATTAATTTGCTAAAAGCTCAATAAAAAATACAATAACTGAATTCCAAAGAGAATAAAAAATGAAGAAAGCAAGAGAGTGTAAAGGGCATGAGGAATATGCTCAAAAGGCTAAATATTAAGGGGTGTCCTCCCACAAGGAGAAAGGGACCAAATGAAGCTAAAGACATCAACCCACAGATCCAAGAAACTCAGAAGAGACAAAGGAAATGAACTCTTAAAATGAGGCAGAGGACAGTTAGGTGGTACTTTCAAAGGAGAATGAACAAGAATAATGAATGACTTTCCACAGAAACTATGGAAGTCACTGGACAATGGAATGCCACCTTTAAATACTGAAAGAAAAGAAAAACCTACCAACCTAGAATTCCATACCCAATGAGACACTCTTTAAATCATGGAGGCATAATAAAGATGCTCTTATGCAAAAGCAAAAGGTGGAGAAAATACGTCTCCGTCTTGCATTGCCAAGCAAGACACTGCAGCAGAGGAGAGCAGGCAGAGGGGGGCAGGCGAATGACTGTCCCCAGGGAAGTTCCACTGAAGGTCAGCTTGAGAGCACTGCTGCTTACAGGGATCATGCAGTGCTTCTAACAAAGGTAGCAGTGAGACAAGTGGCGTCTAAAAGCAAAAGGGGCACGTGCAAAAGCACTTGTGAGGTACTTAAGTGGCCCAGGAAGCGGGAGAGGAAATGGTTTAAGGCAGACTTTTCCCACTTCAGGTGCGCACATCTTAACACTAAGAGAGTCAAAGAGACACAACGGCGCTGCCAATGAGAGGGAAACAGACACGCGGAAACCTGTGGCTATCCTGAGAAGGAAAGGAGGGGAAGGAATGAGGGACAGCACAGAAAACAGACCCAAGATATCAGAGCATCCACCCCAGCGTGGACAAAATAAGTTAAATGTACATGGACCAAACAATTCACAGGACAGATTCAGAGAACCAGGCTTTAAATAAGAAAAAAAAATCCTGACTTTGTGCCTTTAGACAGAGATACAGTGACAATGTATCAACATAGAGAAAATGCGATTATTTTTTACAAAGTGTAACCTAAAATTGTAGTGCTGCTCCCATATCCCTCTCCATGACCAAGAGCAAAAATCAGTGGGAGACGAGACAACGGCCACAGGACGTCCAGCTGCAGAAGGGCCTGTTGAGGATTCTGCCTAACAGTGGCGGGACTCCTGCTTGATAAGAGAAAAGGAACACTTGATCATATTCTGGCCATAAAGAAATGCTCAAGCTATCTGTGATTGAGTTCAGAGTAGTTCCCTGCCCACAGTGTGATTAAACCCATAACAGAAATGCAGGGGCAAAGAAAAAATCGCAATGAAAGTTAGCAAATACTTTTAACCAAAATATAACTGAAACACAGCATATTAATATTTGTTAGATGCCACTAAGACAGTGCATGAGATCCGCATTCAGCTGCTACTGTGCATGTTAGAAAATACACGCAGCCACCCAAACTTCTAGCAGTGATACAAACAGCTTAACAAACCCTAAGAAAATGGAAGGAAGGAAGTAAAATTAATCACACAAGTCAGTGATCTAGAAAACAGATACCCAACAGGACAAAATAAACACTAAAAGTTGTTCCCATGAAAAGATTTGAGAAATTGATAAAACTCATAAAGAATGAACAAAAGAAGAGAAATCACAAAGCAGTAAACTGGGAAAGAATGGCAAGGGAGTCCACCACAGACCTGCGGCAGGCCCACGTGGCCGACTGTGCCGCTGACACTAACTGGGAGCTGCCCAAACCCCTCACCCAGAGGACACACACACACACACACACACACACACACACACACACGAGGAGAAGGGCGAACAGGCCTGTGTCTGGCCAAGATCGTTAAGTGGTTTTTTACAAATTGACCCCACATCAGATCGTTTCCCTGGTGAAGCTTTCAAACACATAAAGCAGAACTAACAAGTCGTAATAATCATAAGGGGCACCATTTTGGAAGTTTCAGGTTGCATCTTATAAAAATAGATACACGCTACCCTTTGACCTAGGATCACCACTCCTGCATTCAGACTGAAGAACAGTGGCAGAATAGACTCACAAAAAGATGTGTGCAAGAATGTTCATGGTAGCCTTGTTCACCGGCCAAAAAATGAAATACCCTAGGTGCATCCACAGGAGGACAGATTTTTAAATTAGCATATTCAGACAATGAAAACTCAGCAACAAGAAAGAATAAACTCCTAATAAATACAAGTGCAGGATAACTCTCAAAAGCCAAGAGCAGCCAGATGCAGAGTGCACACTGCATGGATTATGACCCTATGGAACAAGACGTTAGAGCAGGCTGGCCCGGGCTTGGAGAGATGAGGCTGCACCAGCTGCCGTGGGAAGCAGGTGTAGAGGGGAGGGATGTGCAGGAGTTTACGTGGTGTAGTAACTGACTCTTGACAGGTTCACACTACCTACGTAAATGCATCCACCAAAGCTCTCCAATGGTACACTTAAGATTTTTGCATTTCATTCAAAAAACAGTCTTCAACACTAGTTAGTGATACTCATGCTGAAGTGTTTGAGGACCACATGAACTGGTGTTAACTTGCTTCAAAAAAAAACATTAAAAAAAGTCACATTGACAGCGAGAAAGACGGACATCCATGGGACAGATCGCCTATTGCAAGTGATCTTGCTGTGACTGTTTGCTGTATGTTTTTTTTCCATTTCTCTTATGTTAGAAAATTTTCACAATAGAATGTTGGAAACTAAACCAAAATTATCCACATGGACAAAATAAAGATTGAAAACCACATAATCATGTCAACAGATGCATAAAGATAAACTTCAATGCCAATTCATGTCTGAAACTCCCAGCAAACCAGGGGTAGACGGGGCGGCAGCTAACAGCAGACTTAATGGTGAAATATTGAACACTTTCCCCTGGGTCCGGAGCAAGACAAGGATGTCGGCTCTCCACTTCCATTAAGAATCACTCCCTGGGCCCTGCCCAGGATGGGGAGATGAGACGCAGTTTTAAGTAAAGATATCCATAAGTGAACAAGTAGAGTCGGGAAGCAAGGAGCAGAATGGCATTATTCACAGAGGATTTATGTACACAACATCAAAATGGTTTGTAAAATTTTAGAATTAATGAATATATAAGGCCCATGTACTATGTTCAATTAATACTAACTGGAAAACTAAATTAAAACAGTACAGTAGCATCAAAATACATGCACATGTGCAAAGACCACACGTGTGAAATAACAAACACGGCTGAGGGACATTAAAAATCTATGAAATAAAGCAATACAACACACTTTTAGATTGTTAATCTTAAAAAGTTAAGTTGCTGATTTTCCTCTAAATTTCTCCATAGATTTCATGACATTTCAGTCTCATTGCAGAAAGTGACAGGCTGCTCCTATGACTTGTCAGTGCAAGGTGCTAGAAGACCAACACAACCCAAGGAGATGGATGATGCTGGCGGGCTCACCGCTGGTCTGGGGACTCGCCATAGGGTGCAGCGCTGACCCGGGCAGCATGGCCACGAAGATGAAGGGCAGCCCAGCAGACCCTCACGGAGAGCCAGGAAACAGCTGCCCTCGGTCCTGCCAGTGTCTGAGGAGCCTGGAGTGGTACCTCTTCCCTGCCTGCTGAGGCTGGTGATCTGTGACCCCCTCTTACCCCAGCCAGTCTTGGCCTCTGGTCCTTCCACCACATCATCCCAGGGGCATTATGGCCCCCTGACTTCTAAGTTGACGATTAGATTGATAAAGGTCGAGTCTTGGGTACATGAAGATTGCAAGACAAAAACCGAGACCCCTTCTTGACTGCCTCGCCCTCTCCTAGGTAGACGGTGCTGACTCCTGGGCTCTGGGATGGCCACCTGTGCCTGGGGCCACCTATGGAGACATGGCTGGAGGTGCTCGTGAGGCCAGGAAGAGATCATGGCACGAGAGAGCAGATTCAGGACCAAGATGTGCCGTTCACATTTAGTGACAAAGCCGAGGATGTCTGGCCTGTGCAGAGGACAGAGGAGTCTCTGACGGCGGCATCTCATCCACTCAGGCTCCTGGAGGCCACCAAGGCCCAGTGCCAGATCCCAGCTTCTTTGTGATAAAGATCTCTGGACCTGGACCCAGGGGTAGCAAGGTTCTCAGGGCCTGGAGTCTGTAGTTTGGGGCTCTCTTTAAGAGACAGGCTTGAGAGTTGTGGAGAGAAGGCTAGGGACGGGGCCTTGGGAGGGGACGTGCAGCGGACAGTCTGGATTTGGTTGGCTCATGATCGACCCACCTGCAATCAGGACAGCGTGGCTCCCCTCTGGCACCATGGCGCGCACACACACACACACTCACACACACACTCACACTTGCAGCACACCCAGGGTGGAGACCACACCCAGGCCCCCGTGGGGATAGAGCTACAGGAGCGAGCCAGGATGGCCGCAGTGCGAGCAGGTGGATCCAGGACCGGGGAGCTCTCAGCCCTCCAGGAGGCGCCACATCCCAAGACACACAACCTCTCTGAATAGAGACTCTCCAAAGTAGAGTCCCAGAAGTCCCTCTGAGCAAGGAGGGCACGTGGTGGCTCCCACTGCAGCGCTGGGGGGCCAGCGCAGGGACGCTCGCTGAGCGCCCGGAGGAGCAGCGAGGCCGGCACCGGGCACCTGAAGAGGTGGGGTCGCGGTCACCAGCCAGGAACCCGGAAGCCGCCTGTGCAGCCCTTGCTGCGGCCCCGCCCTCCCGCCGCAGTTGGGGGCAGTGGAGCGGAAGCGGCTGGTGGATTATTCATGAGATGCTGCTTCACATCAGCCTGTCCAGGAGAAGGCCGTCCTGGACACCCGGCTCCCGGAGGGCGGCGCTCACCCGTCACGGCGCCCCAGTAGCCGCGGTGCGCAGACCCCTCCGCGTGCAGGACCGGTCACAGGGGTCCGGAGGAAGGGAGCGTGGGCGGAGCACGGAGGCTGGGCAGGCCAGCCGGGCCCCCTGCCTGGCCCTCCCGGGAGCCCGGCTCTGCACCCACCCTGGATCCGCCAGCCCCTCCGACCCCCACCCCTGCCCAGCAGGGGCACCCCGCGTCCACCCGGGGCTCCCAGTGCTTGGCCTTGGGCAGCTTTCCTGGAGGCAGCTCCCCTACAGTGGCCGCCTCTCAGCCTCAGCCGGCTGCAGTGAAAATCCTCTCTCTCTCTCTCTCTCTCTCTCTCTCTCTCTCTCCTCTCCCCTCCCCCCCCACGCCCCACACCCTTCAGGGTGCTGAGCCACCTGTGTGTGCCAAGTGACACTCTCCTCCTCAGGGGCTGAGGCCTCTGCCATCCCCGCCTCCCTGGAGGGTTCTGCCCCGCCCACCCCACAGCCCCAGCCTGAGGAGTCCTGCCCACACCTGCCCTGCCCTTCAGGCATCCCTGGACAGGGCAGGGTGGGTCTGGTGACCTTTCCAGGTGCATGCACCATTTGCTTCTGCCTCATCAAAGGATTCAGCAAGAGGGAGGCAGACAGCTCTGCGTGTCACCAGCCAGGGACAGACTAGCTCCAGAAGTCAGGCAAGCCCCAGCACAGTCAGAGATGACACCATGGAGACCAACCTGTCTTCTCACAGAGCACGCATAATGTCACCACCAGAGGACAGAGCTGCATGGGGGAAGTTCAGGGTGACGACTGTGGTGTTCTCCGAAGACCCTGCGACGGCCTCACGCATGTCTCCACACCCACGACTCTTCCAGGTGAAGAAGACCATTTACTTAAATGCCTTATCTACAGTTGTGCACTGAGACTGAGACTGCACACTCCACACACGGGTCCACACACGGTGCCACACACACAACCTGTTCATGGCAGCCCGTCTTCCTAGCCACTGGGCTGCCTCCTGTCCTGGTCATTTGCATGCAGTGCTCCAGGGAGACAGAATGCCTGGGCAGTGCAGTGTCTCAGCAAACCAGCTTCAGGGAGGCTCCCCAGAGAGGCCCAGGAGCATCTAGAGTTTAGAGAAGGCTGACCAGCTTAGCCTCCTGTGGGCTGCCCAGGGCCCCCCAAGAGAAGGGCCCCCTAAGAGAAGCTGCGTGCACCACAGTCCCTGAGTGGCTGTGCAGAAGGACTTTCCACTCTTCAGAGACTCGTGAAATCAACTGAGAACACTTTGCAAGTGGGAAGAAACAAGCAGTGAGTGAAATGTGAGGCTGCAGGGCCGGCCCCCAGGTGTCCACCCGCACTGGTGAAGCCCAGCGTGAGAGCGGTGCTCTCTGGCATGTGTCGCTGGGGAGCTTGTCACCGCATTTGCACCTGGGCTTCGTGGACTGGGCAGTTGTTGGCAAAGAATTCAATTCCATCACCTTCCTGTTTTCAGCCCTGGGATGGCCCTGCGGCTCCTGTCTGCCCCCTGGGTCCTGCCCGGCGGTGCATGACTGTCAAAAATGGATCTCAAGGAGAACTGCACTCCTCCGTGATCTCTCCTAGCTGCTCTGGGGGCAGGAGTCAGACGGACAGGGACGTGCACTGGCCACACTTTTGCCTACATGTGAGAGTGAATCCTCACTGGGTACCACCATAGAGCCGATAAGCCAGGGCACAAACACAGCTCAAGACCCAGACAAACGGGACTCTGGGCCAGGCAGTCTGTGTCTGCTTTAAGCATATGCTATGTGAAGTCACATGAGAAGGTCATTCCTGCAGCCAGAGGTGGCAGAGACGGACACAGGCCCAATGACCCCTTAGAGCGGCAGTTCCCTCAGCTTCGGGGTTTTAGGGTGTACCCAGCGTGCCAGCTTTAGTCCTTTGTTCCTGGCAGTGGGTTTGTCCATCTTGTCCAAGCCGTGGAACTTATGTCATGGTGTCCCACGTGCCCTCCTGTCCATAAGATCTGTAGTGATGTCCCCTCTATCGTTTCTGAGTCTGGAAATCAGCGTTCTCTCCTCTTTTCCGTAATCAGTCTTACTAAGCAATTGTCAATTCACTGACTTTTTCAAAGAACCAACTTTTGTTTCCAGGGGATTTTCTGCTTTGCTGTTAGTTTTTACTTTACCTTTATCATTTTCTGTACTTGATCCTCCAGTTGGAAGCTTAGGCCACTGAATCCAACAGTTTTCTTTCTTCTAACACCAGTAGTTAATGTTATAAATGTTTCTCTTAGAACTGCTTTGTCGTAAATTTTGATGTGTTCTTCTTTCCTTAGCACTCAGTTTAATGTGTTTCCCAATTTCCATTGTGATTTCTTCGTTAAAAAATAATTATGTAGAGATGTGCCACTTACATTTCCAGCGTCCCTGTTGCAGATTTCTGGTCTAAGTCCTTCATGCCGGCGACAGCACAAGTCCAGGAGTGTACTGCAGCCTGCCTCGCAGCCCCGCAGAGACCACGCTGGAGACTGGCCCGTGGCCTCACAGTGGGGGACCTGCTCTTGTGAAGTGTGGTGTCCACCAGTGCCAACGTGACCAGGTGTGGGCGGTGGTCCCCCTCTGCCTCTCTACTGGCTTCTAGTCTACTGACTTTGGTTACCAGGAGAGCAGAGCCAAGTCCCCACAACCAGCTCTGCGTGTCTGCCTTTCTCCTTGTTTCTGCCTGCCGTGGTTTTCGTGCAGTTACTGGGGGAATATTTATGAGAGTCGTGTCTCTCTGCTGAGGTACCCCCCGTCCTGGTTTTAATACCCTGGTTGATGATAATTAGTGCTTGAATAATGTAACATTTTCTATCCTTTTACTTTTATGTTCAGAAGTGTTTCTTGGAGACAGCAATATTTTATCCAGTCTGATGATATCTGCATTTAATTGAGTGTTTCCTTGGTTTGGTTTATTGAATCACCCGTTGGGTGAATTTAAATCAGTCATCTTGCCGTGAGTCCTGTCCTTTGCTCCTCTCTCTGCACTCCTGGAGACTGAGCACCTGTTTTTTGTTGGTGTTAGCGGTTAGTCCGGTTGACAACCCAGGCTCAGTGCATCCTCACCAGGGTCGGCTGTGGGACGTCATCTCGCCCCACACGAAGACATGAGAGTGGTGTGCTCCTCTTTCCCTGCTTCTGCCCACTGCATGGGCAGCAGCTGACCTTTGACCTCTTCGGTCACTGTGTTTTTTATGATTTTTAGCTTCAATTATAAGTCATTCTTTAATTGAAAATTTAAAAGACTCTTTTTAATTTACCCACACATGTATCACACCTTGTGGTCTGTATTTTCTCCAGTAGATTGTTTCAATCAATTACTTGGTTTAAACAAATGCCTTTGATGATTCTAAGTGACCAGTGCTCTGGCCCCTCTTTTGGGCCTCCCAGCTGCACGTGGGTGAGGCCGCGAGTGCAAGAGAACACGGCCTCGCCTTTCTTTCCTTGCTCCTGCTCACATACGGTGATTTTCTAGGTCTAGCCTGACGATCTGGTTCTTTCTGTAGTCTTACTTCTTTATTTGTGGTGTGCAGTTTTCTTTAACTCCTGAACTTGTAAAACTACTGAACTGCAATTACGTCCACATCCCAGAGCTGCGGAGGCAGACCCGAGGAGTGACCAAGGCAGATAGGTGACAGAAGCAATCTGTAAGCAGCAGTGTTCAGGACGCTGACTTCCCACAGCCGCCCAGGGCAAAACGGGCAGAGAAGAGATGTAGAGACGGATTTTATGATTAAAGGGGAAGCAGAGACACACGGAAAACCCTCCTCTCGGCCTCATGAAGGACAGAGACGCGCGTCCAGGAGAGCCCCTGCTTCCGGCCCGGGCTAGGACAGTGGGCTCTTGAGCTGGCCCTGGGGTGGGTTCAGATGCTGGAGCTGATGAGGAGGAAGGGGTGTACTTTGTACAGGAGAAGGGCTTGGATTGGGGGAGCCTGGGAGGAATGCTGTGGTGTGAAAGGCTTTGTCCTCCCAAACTCACATTGAACTTCTTCCTCTGCACGGCAGCAGGGTTTAGGGCTGGGAACTGGGAGGAGATGGGGGCGAGGGAGCAGGCCTCCTAAGAACAGCTTCACAGTGCCACCCCACCTTCCTCCACACAGAGGCCGCAGGGCACCCTCTTGGGAGCAGACCACAGCCTCACCAGAACTGGCCCTGTCAGAGCCAGGCTCTTGGACTTGAGCATCCAGAACCACTAGAAGTCATTGTGCATTCTTTACCAACTGTCGGGTCTCAAGTGTCATGTCGTAGCAGCCCCAAGGGACCGGGACACTCACCCTTGCAAAAGACCTGGAAATGACAGTGCAGTTAGCAGACCAGGACTCAGAAGGTGCCTCCTCTCCCTGCCTCCCCTCGGTGGTGTTCCCAGGTGTGGCCCCCGCTGGCCTGCAGCTCCGCTCCTCCACCCCCCAACGATGAGCACTGACCTGCTGTTTCCTAACTTCTCTGTGAAATGGGCCTCTTCTTTTGTAGCTTTTCTCCCTTCTGGCTCAGGGGAGAACCTGAGATGGGCTCAGAGTGGACTTGTCTCTCCATTGGCCCAGAAATGCGCCATGAGAGGGAAGACGGTGGATGTGGGCTCATGACCAAAAGTGACAACATCCACCCCGCTGACATTCACACTGATTTTGAATCACGTCCACTTTTTGAATTTCCGTTTCCACAAAAGCTCCCTGCAAGTGAGGGGCCCTGCTCTGCCTTCCTTGAGTGACAGAAACGAGGAGATGGGTCTGACAAGACGGCCTCCTGATTCTCTTGGTGGGAGGCATGTGAGCCGAGTTCGGGCAGCTGTCCTGACCTCCAGGTGCTGTTCAGAGGGGGCGTGTGGTTTAGTGAGACTGCCCGAACGGGGTGGGGGGCCAGGTGTGCGCAGCAGGCAGGGAGGGTCCTGCCACGTAGGAAGGCTGCAGTGCCCTCCTGGTGAGCTGCGTGCCTGAGCCACCTGCCACTGCCCTGGGGCTGCAGCTGCCTGGTGCTTGGACCACTGGAGACCCCCTCAGGGGAGTGAGGCCACCTTGTCCTAAGGAATCTGGGTCCACACTGGAGGCGTCACACCTCAGCTTCCTGCTCTGGCTCATGCAAGTGTCAGACGGAAGCAAGCAGAGTGTTTCCTGCACACTTAGGAGGGTGTGCAAGCAGAGTGTGTCCTGCACACTTATGAGGGTGTGCAAGCAGAGTGTTTCCTGCACACTTATGAGGGTGTGCAAGCAGAGTGTTTCCTGCACACTTATGATGAGCAAGCAGAGCGTTTCCTGCACACTTATGAGGGTGTGCAAGCAGAGCGTGTCCTGCACACTTATGAGGGTGTGCAAGCAGAGCGTTTCCTGCACACTTATGAGGGTGTGCAAGCAGAGCGTTTCCTGCACACTTATGAGGGTGTGCAAGCAGAGCGTGTCCTGCACACTTATGAGGGTGTGCAAGCAGAGCGTGTCCTGCACACTTATGAGGGTGTGCAAGCAGAGCGTGTCCTGCACACTTATGAGGGTGTGCAAGCAGAGCGTGTCCTGCACACTTATGAGGGTGTGCAAGCAGAGCGTGTCCTGCACACTTATGAGGGTGTGCAAGCAGAGCGTTTCCTGCACACTTATGAGGGTGTGCAAGCAGAGTGTTTCCTGCACACTTATGAGGGTGTGCAAGCAGAGTGTGTCCTGCACACTTATGAGGGTGTGCAACCAGAGTGTTTCCTGCACACTTATGAGGGTGTGCAAGCAGAGCGTTTCCTGCACACTTATGATGAGCAAGCAGAGCGTGTCCTGCACACTTATGAGGGTGTGCAAGCAGAGCGTTTCCTGCACACTTATGAGGGTGTGCAAGCAGAGCATGTCCTGCACACTTATGAGGGTGTGCAAGCAGAGTGTTTCCTGCACACTTATGAGGATGAGCAAGCAGAGCGTTTCCTGCACGCTTATGAGGGTGTGCAAGCAGAGTATTTCTTGCACACCTATGAGATACATTCTGAGTCCCACACTGACTCTAGAAAATGACCCTAAAGGCTGGTCCTGGCAGAGGGCTTGCTCCGTGTGACAAATGCTGCCCATTCTTTAGGACCCACTGCACACACTGTCTTCCCAAGGAGCGTGCTCTGGGCATTCACCCCCAGGTCACCAGAAGGGGGTGGCACCCAGCGGCCCGGCCCTGTCCTCTTGGGCAGGACCGCAAGTCCCCACTTCCTGGCACCTGGAGACTCTGAGACCTCCACCAAGGGCACTTCCCCTGCAGGGCCCTGTCCCCTCCTGCGAGGGTCCTGGGTGGTTGGAGCCGGTTCCCAGTGCAACAGTGCCACCACTGGGCAAGCGGAGAGGACCTGCAGGTAGTGGGCAGCCAGAGTAGCAGGGTCATGGTGTTACAGTGGACCTGGCTACTGGCCCCAGGGCTGGGACAAGTGGTACTGCGGGGGCAGCCAGGTGGGGCGGGGGATGCTGGTCTTGGGATCCACTGACCACGTGCCTCACTCTCCCTTCCTCCGTGGCCTGTGAAGGCTGAGAAGGCTGCAGACGGACAGAGGACACACCCCAAGGACAAGTGTGTGGAAAACTCTGGAAGGGAAGGGACGCTCCACAGGGTTTTGAGAGGCCTGAGGTTGAAGGGTCCCTGAGGCCGGGGACAGAGGGATCTCAAAGTCTGAAGGTCACGCTCCCTCACAGGAGCATCCCTCTGTGGGCCCCGCAGGAAGGCCACCTGCACTCAGGGCCCTGCACCTGCTCCCCTCTGTCCACACACGGCTACAGGCGGCTCATCTGTGTCTGCCCCTCCCTTGCTCCCCTGACCACCCCTGGCCCTGCCAGCTCTCCCTGCTCTCACACCAGCTGGACTCCAGCAGGCAGCAGGCCCCCTCCTCCACCAGCACCCCGGGCCTCCAGGAGGTGCGGCTGGACACTGCATCTCCCTGCCTGGGAGGAGCCGCTGGGCTCCACCGGGGCTGCGGCCCCTCCTGCTCCCCAGCCCTGCCTCCTTCCACCCCTCAGAGGCATGCGGACCGCCCATGTGGCTGTCCTTTTCTGCCCAGCAGGGGCTCTCCTTGCACCCGCTGGTTGCTGCCAGAGCTCCCTCTCTGAACACAGTGGCCAGTTCCCTGGTGGCACTGGTCACTGATTAGCTTGTGAAGGCCATGTTCAGGTCTCAGCTTCTCTAGCAAACTGGCCTATCCCCAGGCCGCTGTCAACACCCACTCCATCATCCAGGGGCTGGGTGAGCAAGCGCCCCCTCCTCTCTGGTTCTTGCCCTGAGCCATCTGTCAGTCCTGGGAAACAAAGTAGGAGAGACCTGGAGGCCAACTGGACTGTGAGTCCACCCTGAGGTCGGACACAGTTGTTGCCGGTGACCAACGGCACGTTCCAGCACCTGCATGTGCCCAAACCACTGACCTGTAAGTCTGGACATGGGACAGAGTCGTGTTCAATCTCTTTCCACCTGCAGGGGAGCAAGGCCCACCCACAGGCCTCCAGGCCCTCCAGGCCCCTGGGGCAGCACCCAGCCCCACACCAAGCCCTCAGGCCCTCTGGCAAGCCCTGAGGGACGTTGAGAGGGCTCCCTCTCACCCACCTGCCGGGTGCCCACCTGGTCCTGGCTCTGGCCCTCCACTGGCCTTGGTCCTGCCCTCCCCTGGCCTCTCCTGCCCTCCACTGGCCTCTCCTGCCCTCCACTGGCCTTGGTCCTGCCCTCCCCTGGCCTCTCCTGCCCTCCACTGGCCTCTCCTGCCCTCCACTGGCCTTGGTCCTGCCCTCCCCTGGCCTCTCCTGCCCTCCACTGGCCTCTCCTGCCCTCCGCTGGCCTTGGTCCTGCCCTCACTGGCCTTGGTCCTGCCCTCCCCTGGCCTTGGTCCTGCCCTCACTGGCCTTGGTCCTGCCCTCCCCTGGCCTTGGTCCAGCCCTCCACTGGCCTTGGCCCTGCCCTCCACTGGCCTCTCCTGCCCTCCACTGGCCTTGGTCCAGCCCTCCACTGGCCTTGGCCCTGCCCTCCACTGGCCTCTCCTGCCCTCCACTGGCCTTGACCCTGCCCTCCACTGGCCTCTCCTGCCCTCCACTGGCCTCTCCTGCCCTCCACTGGCCTCTCCTGCCCTCCCCTGGCCTTGGCTCTGCCCTCCACTGGCCTTGGTCCTGCCCTCCCCTGGCCTTGACCCTGCCCTCCACTGGCCTCTCCTGCCCTCCACTGGCCTCTCCTGCCCTCCACTGGCCTCTCCTGCCCTCCACTGGCCTTGGCTCTGCCCTCCCCTGGCCTTGGCTCTGCCCTCCACTGGCCTTGGCCCTGCCCTCCACTGGCCTTGGCCCTGCCCTCCACTGGCCTTGGCCCTGCCCTCCCCTGGCCTCCCCTGCCCTCCACTGGCCTCTCTGGACCTCCCCTGGCCTTGGCCCTGACCTCCCCTGGCCTCTCCTGCCCTCCCCTGGCCTCTCCTGACCTCCACGGGCCTCTCCTGCCCTCCACTGGACTTGGCCCTGGCCCTCCACTGGCCTCTCCTGCCCTCCACTGGCCTCTCCTGCCCTCCACTGGCCTCTCCTGCCCTCCCCTGGCCTCTCCTGACCTCCACGGGCCTCTCCTGCCCTCCACTGGACTTGGCCCTGGCCCTCCACTGGCCTCTCCTGCCCTCCACTGGCCTCTCCTGCCCTCCACTGGCCTCTCCTGCCCTCCACTGACCTTGGTCCTGCCCTCCCCTGGCCTTGGCCCTGGCCCTCCACTGGCCTTGGTCCTGCCCTCCACTGACCTTGGCCCTGCCCTCCCCTGGCCTTGGCCCTGGCCCTCCACTGGCCTCTCCAGCCCTCCACTGGCCTTGGCCCTGCCCTCCCCTGGCCTTGGCCCTGGCCTTCCACTGGCCTCTCCTGCCCTCCACTGGCCTCTCCTGCCCTCCACTGGCCTCTCCTGCCCTCCACTGACCTTGGTCCTGCCCTCCCCTGGCCTTGGCCCTGGCCCTCCACTGGCCTTGGTCCTGCCCTCCACTGACCTTGGCCCTGCCCTCCCCTGGCCTTGGCCCTGGCCCTCCCCTGGCCTTCCACTGGCCTCTCCTGCCCTCCACCGACCTTGGCCCTGGCCCTCCCCTGACCTTAGCCCTGCCCTCCCCTGGCCTTGGCCCTGGCCTCCACCGACCTTGGCCCTGGCCCTCCATTGACCTTGGCCCTGCCCTCCCCTGGCCTTGGCCCTGCCCTCCATTGACCTTGGCCCTGCCCTCCCCTGGCCTTGGCCCTGGCCCTCCACTGGCCTTGGCCCTGCCCTCCCCTGGCCTTGGCCCTGGCCCTCCCCTGGCTTCCACTGGCCTCTCCTGCCCTCCCCTGGCCTTGGCCCTGGCCCTCCCCTGGCCTTGGCCCTGGCCCTCCACTGGCCTTGGCCCTGGCCCTCCACTGGCCTCTCCTGCCCTCTCCTGGCCTTGGCCCTGCCCTCCCCTGGCCTTCCACTGGCCTCTCCAGCCCTCTGCACACACATTCCCGACCCAGAGGGCTGCCTCGGGGATGTGAGCTCTCACGGGCTGCAGGGCCAGTGCGGAGGACCCACGGTGGTCTGCAGATGCTCTGCTCTGCAGAATCACAGCCTGAGCGTGTCTGCAGAGCAGGGAGGCTTCTTCCAGAGCGTCGTGCAGAACTCCCGCGCTGCATCATGGATGCCTCCACCCACGAGGGCCGCTCCCCACTGTGGACCCCGGGGCTCAGACCGTCCTAGCTGAGGGCCACGGAAGGCCAGAGGCCACTCTGCCGCTCACTGAGGAGCTGAGGGTGGCACCAGCTCACCTTCTCACCCACCCACTGGCTTCCCAGGCTTCGTCCCTGGCTATGTGACAGAATCCGGGGGTGCGGGGAAAAGTTCCTGAGGACCCTTATTCTCCAAGGGGACCTTCAGGTAACTACCGCCTGCAGCACGGCGCGGCAGTGTGGTTTCAGGGCCTCCGCCTGGTCAGGAATGGCCTGGGCTGCCTCTGGGCGCGGGCATGCTCCTCAGCCTCCCGGTCTTGGATGGGGGCAGCCGCCCTATTTGTTCCACGAGGTTGGGGCTGGTACAAGCTGGAGTTGGGAAGCTCAGTGATACCTGCTCTTACTGAGTGCTGAGAAAGTCTCGAAAATAACACGGCACTGTGACTTGACCAAATTTGAGGAAACTTTTTTTTTTTTTGAGCTGGGTACGGGGATTGAACTCACGGCCACTCAGCCACTGAGCCACATCCCAGCCCTATTTTGTATTTTAGTTAGAGACAGGGTCTCACTGAGTTGCTTAGCACCTCACTTTTGCTGAGGCTGACTTTGAACTTGCAGGCCTCCTGCCTCAGCCTCCCGAGCCCCTGGGATCCCAGGCCTGGCCACGGTGCCCGGCAGGAGACTTCTACTCTAAGAGTAGACTAGAACGAGTCCCTCAGAAATGGAATCTGCCGAGTCACCCTGTCCTCCAATGGCAGCAGTGACACAGAGGGACCATGGCCCTCTGGAAGCTGTTAGTTCCTGTGCAGCGTCTGAACAGCTGGTGGATGGGGGGACCTTTTCTCCAAGTGTCCAGTGAGAACTGGCCACAAAGCCCCGTGCGAGACCTGAGCCTCACTGGGAATCTGGACTGTTTGGGCGACCCCTTCCTTCTGAGTGACGCTCCTGGTTGTGTCCGCAGTGCCACAAAGTTCAGATATTGACTCGCTGGCTTCAGCGCCTGCCCTCTGAGCACCACCAGGACGTGGCCAGGCCGGTCTGTGGGCAGCTTTCCCTTCGTGGGCAAAGCAGCGAGGGTTTCGGGGCCCACTGGTGTTCCCAGGCCCAGGAGGGAGGGAGTCCCCGACGGCCCCTCGCTGGGTGCCCAGGCCTGACCCCCTGGCCTCTCCCGGCAGCCCGGCTGGCAGTCAGCTAGGTCTGCCCCCTGGGAGAGCTGGACTGCCCCTGGGTGCAGGAGGATGGAGGAGGTGAAGGCCAGAGCACGGGACGTGGCCTTCCGCCTGCAGAGCCTCTCCCGGGGAACTGCTCCTGGCCCAGCCTCGTCCGGCCCTGCTGCCCTCCCCCTGCAGGGCCCTTGCCTGCGCACAGCTGGGCTCCTGGTTCTGAGGTCCTGGACGCAGCCCCGGAGCCCAGCGCCCCCGGTGCCCGCAGCCGTTTCCCTCCCCGGCGTAGAGCTGGAGCTGCCGACGAATCCCGCGACCCCTGAGGAGCTGGTGTCTGGGTTTCAGCCACCACGGCTGTTTCAGCACGTTAAGGCTCCAGGGCCCCTGACCACCGAGCCACTGCTCCTTCCGACTGGGCCAGACATTCCACAGGCATCATTCCCAATCTTGAGGGCGATCCTGAGAAGACGCACTCATGGGGACAGACCCTCAGGAGCGCTGCCCATCTTTCCAAAGCCACGCCACAGAAAGTTCCGGAGCTCGTCTGTGAGATCAAGCCTACCTCCAAGGCACGGCGCCCGCGGGCCAGCCCTGCCCAGCAGAGCGTTCACAAATCCGCAAGGCGGACCTGTCTCCACACCAGAAAATGCTTGAGACCCTCCGCACTCTGAGAAGACCAACAAGGTGGAGAGACCAGCAGGGCTGGACGTCCTCTCTCCCTGAATGCCTGGTCACTGGCTTCCGCGAGGTAACAGGATCGGCCCCTTCCCTGAGGCAGTGCCCAGGACTCAGAACCCAGGCTGCCCCACCACGCTCAGTCGTGGCCACGTGGAAAGGAATGGCCACCCAAGGGCCCTCCCTGAGGTGTCACAGAGCCGTTCCTGCCTCTTCTCACCCATAAATAGACAAAGTCAGACCTCACAATAGAGTGAACCGGCAACAGAGAGGGGAGAGGGGTGGCCCTAAGTTAAGGGCGTGATGCACGTTCCACTGACCAACGCTCACTCGGGGCAGCGGGCCTCGGGTCAAGTCTGCAGAACGGCACAGCCCACATCAGCCTGGACGTCCAGCACCAGGGCAAGAAGGACTCAGGTGTGCCCACGACGTCCAGGTCACAGACGGCTCCTCACCTGCAGCTCCTGCTGCGAAGGGAAGTGACCGCCCCCTCCAGAGGACGCCAGGTGGTGACCCTCCAGTGCCGCTGGACCCTCCACCAGCCCAGACGCCATCAGAGGAGGTGGCAGGCAGTGGCTGCAACTACCACAGTAGAAAAGAGGGGGCCTGTCACCAGTGACCCCCACCCCAAGATGGCGCCCAATCTGCCAGGTTCACGCCCCTGAGTCCAGAGTCCAGGGCCCCTGGCCTCTTGCCATGTCCTACAGCACCCTCAGCTGGTCGGCCACTCCACAGGTCCAGCCACAGCTTCTTCATCCACAACAGGGGCCTGGTGGCCGTCACCTCACCTGATGTGGGAGTTAAAGAGTGCCAGGGACGGAGCTTGGACGAAGGACAGCAGCTCTTGATAAATGACCACCCTTTCTGTCACCCCCTGAGGTCACCCTCACCTCAACAGGAACGTGTGTGCAGACAGCAGAGAGAGACGGAGAGAGAGAGACAGAGTCAGAGACAGAGAGACAGAGAGTCAGAGACAGAGAGAGCAAGACAGAGACAGAGTCAGAGAGAGACAGAGAGACAGAGACAGAGAGACAGAGAGTCAGAGACAGAGAGAGAAAGAGACAGAGAGACAGAGAGTCAGAGACAGAGATAGACAGAGAGCAAGAGACAGAGATACAGAGACTCAGATACAGAGACAGAGAGAGCAAGAGACAGAGATACAGAGAGTCAGAGACCAAGAGACAGAGTCAGAGACAGAGAGACAGAGCAAGAGACAGAGACAGAGAGTCATAGACAGAGACAGAGAGACAGAGAGAGCAAGAGACAGAGAGACAGAGAGTCAGAGACAGAGATAGAGAGACAGAGAGAGCAAGAGACAGAGAGTCAGAGACAGAGGCAGAGATACAGAGAGCAAGAGACAGAGATACAGAGAGACAGAGACAGAGCGCCAGAGACAGAGTCAGAGACAGACAGAGTCAGAGACAGAGACAGAGAGACAGAGAGACAGAGACAGAGAGACAGAGAGTCAGAGACAGAGAGACAGAGACAGAGAGTCAGAGAGACAGAGACAGAGAGAAAGCAAGAGACAGAGAGACAGGGAGTCAAGAGACAGAGACAGAGTCAGAGACAGAGAGACAGAGACAGAGAGACAGAGAGAGCAAGAGAGAGACACAGAGAGTCAGAGACAGAGGCAGAGAAAGAAAGAGACAGAGAGTTAGAGACAGAATCAGAGACAGAGTCAGAGAGTGAGAGACAGAGACACAGAGAGTCAGAGACAGAGACAGAGAGTCAGAGAGTCGGAGTCAGAGAGACAGAAACAGAGAGAAAGAGACACAGAGGCAGAGTCAGAGAGAGACAGAGAGGGACAGAGGCAGAGAGATAGAAACAGAAAGGTCACGAGGGTGGAGCTCCTGGTGGCAGTGGTGGCTTTGTGAGAGGAGAGACCTGTTCCAGCAGGGGCAATGCCCACCATCTGGCACCAGCCACGTCAACACAGCAGGAGGCTTTACCACACCTTGGTGCGGTGCTCTCGGGCCTCCCAGCCCCAGGACCATGAGCCACGTGCACCTCTGCTCCTTATCAGTTACCCGGCCTCAACTACTTTGTTAGAGCAACAGGAAACTGGAGAAGACACTGATGGTCCAGAGAAGCATTCGCCCTCTGTATCGCAGTACATTATCCACCCGTCAGAGCCGAGAACGCGCATCTCCTCGAAGTGCTGTGATTGCACCCCACGAGTGTTCAGATCCCAAGCCCTTCCTCCCAGTACAGCATGGCCTCTCAGCTGTGTGCGCAGTGATCAAGAGGACAGTGCTCAGAGCTAGAAAGACCTGCCCAGGCACTTCCTAGCTGTGATATCGGGCTTCCTGGGGCCTCAGTTTCCCATCCACTAGTGACAATGTCCAGCTCGCAGGCTCCTGTGGGCATGGAGGCTGTGATGTAGGTGCAGCATCTAGGAATGGTCACAATGAGAGCCCGCAGACAGGACGATGACAGCTAGACACACAGGCGTGGGCACACACACAGAGGCACGGATGCACACGTGTATACATGTGTACACAGGCACACCCAGGCACTCATGTGCTCAAATGCACCTACACATACACATAGTGAACACAATGCTTGCCTGCACACCCACATACGTGTGGGTACATGTGCATGTGTGTGCACATCCACACGCACAGGCACACGTCGTATGCATAGATAACCATGCACCTGCACACACATGCATACTCACATGCACACACATGTGTGTACACAAACCTCACGTACACAGACATTGGTAGGGTATGGATATGAAGCGTCCCCCAAAGGGTCCTGTGTGAATCAGGGGCAGCAGGATTAGATCTCAGAGCCTGACCTACTTGGTGGGTGGATCCCTTTGCTGGATTAATCGTCTAGGTGCGTTACTGGGTGGCGACCCTCGGCAGGCAGTGGGGACCAGACGTGGGTCACCGAAGGTGGCCGTGGGGCCCATGTACTTCTGCTTCCTGGCTACCATGAGGTGAGCAGCTCTTCTCCACCACGTCCTTCTGCCATGACCTCCCCTCAGGTCAGCCCACAGTGATGGGGTCAGCTGACCACGGCCTGATGCTCTGAATCTGAGCTCACGTATGCGTGTCCTCCTCTAAGCCATTCTGGTCAGGCATGTGGTCAGAGGAAAGAACTGAGTAAGTCACTTCAGAGGGGAGCAGGGACTGGAATTGGACTAGAGGCCACTGATACTACAGCCCGGCAAAGGACTCGTCCATGTTCTGTCCATGTCCTGAGATTTCTGTGGGGCTGAATTTAAAAGGGATGACTGATTAATCTGGCAGAGGAATCCCAAGCATCAAGCAGTGGCGGGAGTCACTGGCGGCTTTAGCTGGTTGGTGTGAGAACGGGATAAACAGCAGACTGGAAGGACTTCCAGCACTTCAGCTTGTCCAGGGAGGAAGCCCCACAAACAGGGCCCGCGGAGTGCGCTTGCTGAAGAGACCGCCACCACCGAGGAGAAGCTCAGTTCTTTGCGCAGAGACAACAGGAGAGACACTTGGGGGCATCTCGGGGATTGGCAAGCCACACCCGCTGCAGGCTGGAGGCGCAGAGGTGAAAACGGGTTGAAGAGAACCTAGGGCCCTGGCTCCCACGGCGTTGCCAGGAAACCACTTCCCAGCATTCATTCACCCTGCTCAGCCACCCCAGGGGCTGCTGCCTGGTGGCCAAGGACGCCTGGCAGCCGCTCAGCCTGGCGCAGCCCTTGGCTCCACCCATGTGGGGCTGGCTCTGCAGGGAGGCAGGGTGCTGCAGTCAGAGGTCACGGAGCCTTCCACCGAGATTTCAAGGGAGACTGAGAGGCCAGGCCAAGGGCCGCAGGGTCAGAACCCTGTGGGCAGCCCCTGAGGGTGACGTGTGGCGCTGTGGGGAGGAAGCGAGGCTGCGGGGAGACCTCTCAGGACAGGGAAGCTGCTGTCTGCAGACGAGCCGGCCCAGAGAGAGGCCCTGTGGCCCGAGACGGCGGGGCCTGGGGAGGTCACGTCCTGATGCCATTTTCCCCAAAGCCTGGGTGTGAGGCTCAGGACCTGGTCCCATCACTTTCCTCAGTGCCCCTTTCCTCCCTCTGGCCTGAGACTGTTGGTCCTGGCCATTCTGAAAGTATGGGGCTCGCTTTTGACCTTCACAGGGGCTCCCCAAGGGTTTGCCTGGTGGCTCAGAGGAGGCTAGGACTCGGACTTTGGGGCAGCGCTGGAACTGTTAGGACCGTGGGGGCTCTTGAAGGTGGACTATGCATTCTGCACTGAGATGGACATGAGCTTTGGGGGCCAGGCCCAGGAGCCATGGGGGGTTCTTACTGAGGTGGATGGTCGCTTCCTCTCTCTTCCCAGTTTTCCAGGCCCAACAGAGACCCTGGACGTGGAGGCTTTCCTTCTAAACCAGCTCCTCCAGACCCGCGGTGCGTCGTCCACCTGCCTCAGCCTGGGGGCCGAGGCTCGGTTTGTCTGCCCACCTGGCCACCTGTGGCTCCTCAGAGCCCTGGCCACCTGCAGCAGGACTTCTCAGCCCTGTGCACCGCGTCTCGGTGATGGGGACCCCCACGTGTGCCTGCTCGTCCACACACGCTCCTGCACCGTGGAGGGGTGAACAGTGCCCTGCTCTCTCTGGAGGCGCCACGCCGACAGGCAGCCCTCGATCCCTCTCGGGGGACTCCAGGGACCTGGCTGAGGACAGTGGTGGCCAGAGGTGGGGCCCACTGGGAGGCCCACACACCCTCTCATGGGATCTGCATGGTGCTCCCGGGCAGTGGTGCTACCTGTCCAGGAGCCCTCGTCCCTCTGCTCTGGTCCAGCCCCCGACACGGTGTCCCCGGGCTCCACGTGGAGCGTCACCCCTGAACCTGCTTCTTGCTGTGTGCTGGGGCCCTCTCAGGTGGAAAAGCACAGGGAAACCCATCGGCACCTTCACAGAGGGCAGGCCGGTCCCTGGTGGGCTGGAACTTTGGTCTCTGATGGTCAGCCCTCCGGCTGCATCCACTGATCCAGAAACTGCAGGAGGCAGCAAGGTCAGATGTGGCAGCCCTGCAGGGACAGTCCAGCTGCAGGGACGGTCCAGCCATGCTGCCCAGGCACTCATAGGGTGGCCCAGTCTACTGGACCTCTGCCTAGCAATTGCAGCGGACGGCCGTGTGCTTCCATGGAGACCACAAGGCGCGCGCCTCACAACACACACGTGAGAGTGGCCAGAAGCCCTGCAGCAGATCAGCAGCAGCAACGGTCACTCCACGTGAGGGACATGCTATGAGTCCACCTGTCGTCCGGGCGCATGAGCCCAGGGGCTTTTAAAGGGCAGAAATGAAACCGAGACTCTCGCTGCTGACCTCTGGCCTTCTCGCCCAGCAGAGCTGGAGGACCAGCAGGAACCCAGTGTGTGCTGGAACAAATGGGCCTGTTGGCGAGGACAGCGGTCAGCACTCCCCCTGACCGTGGAGTCCAGCCCGAGAAGCAGGCCCCCGGACAAGTGGCTTCTGCCCAGACTGGATTGCTCGCTGTTCCCCAACCCCGCTCACAGGCGCGTCGGAAGGAAATGCCGCGGAGGAGCCAGGACACACGAGACCCCTTGGCTGACGACCTTGACCCACACCCCCACAGCGTGCACAAGCCTCCGGGGCTCCCCAGCAGGAGCCTACGGGGGTGGACAGGAACCGCCGTCCAATCAGCCTCAGCAGAGATGGGTGGGAGCCGGGGCCTCTCCAAGACCTCTGAACCCCTGTGCCCTCACCTCCAACAGGGGAAGGTGGAGACCTTTGTGCTGGGTCCCTCAGATTGCCCAAAACTGGACACCAGGTGGACCAGCAGGCCACAGAGCCCCACCCCTCAATAGGGACAAGACATGCCATCCCAGATGCTGAAACAGGCAAAGTGGACAGGAAGCTGGAGACGAGCTTCCACCAGCCCTGAACCTGCATTCCAAACTGTGTTCTTTGGGTGTGATACCCTCTGAGGCTCGCAGGCGAGTGGATGGATGTCAGCAGCCTGCAGGTGCCATGAGGAAGGGGAGAGCCTCTGCTTCCCTTCTCCCCCTCACCCTGTCCAGGTGTGGGAGGGGCAGCAAGAACCTGGGACCCAGTCAGAGGAGAGAGGGAAGCAGAGCCACAGCCTGCAGCAGGGCTGAGGGGCCAGGGACCTTGGGACATTTGGGTCACACAGACCATGGAGAAACAGGTGCAGCTGCACCAAAGAGCTCTCCTTCTCTGGCTCCAGTCCTCAGGCCTTTAAGTGGGCCACTCAAGCGTCCCTCCCTGTCTGTGCAGGGAACCAGCACCGTCTCCCTCGGGGGGTGCTGTTAGAACCGCGCGGGGCCCACTGGCCCCACGCCCAGCCTGTCACTGTCACCATGATGGGTCTGCATGTGTGACCTGGGACTGCGTGTCAGAGAAGGCTGGCACCGGCCTCATCACCCAGCGAGAGCACCCGGACCTCCCGGGCCGAAGGCAAGAGACTGCAGGGGAAGGGGAGAGGAGCAAGCTACCCCCCAGGCCCAGGCTGTGGGTGCACAGGACCAGCCACCCAAGGGCCTGCCCTGAGGTTCTGGGGTCCCGCCACCCGCTGCTGCCAACATGGATGCTGCTGTGGTTGCCGTGTCGGTGCAGGACGGGAGGACCCGGAGGAACTTCTCTGCCGCCTGCGTGGAGCGTGGGGCAAACCCCCCCAACCTGCACACTCGGAGCAGCAGAGCCCAAACCTGGCCCAGGGAGAACCAAGCCCTCGGGATCCCCAAGAAGCCCACGGAGAGCAGGACCCTTTTCGTCAGGGGTGGACAGAGCTCAGAGCACGCCATGAGCACCTGTGGTCACAGGGTCCCGGGTGCGCACAGGCTCGGAGCCCTCCTGTCCCTTTCCTCAGGTCACAGCACCTGCTGTCCACCACTGAGCTCCCCTCCCCAGGTGCCACCAGCTGAACCCAGGTGCCACCACTGTGGCAGCCCCTGGTGGGCAGGAGGTGAGCCCGTGGCAGGGCTGTGAGGGGTCAGCGCCCTTGTGAGAGAGAGCTCAGGGCCTCCCTCCTCCACACCAGGGCAGAGGGAGAAGGTGCCGTCTACTAGCCAGGGCCCAGCCATGCCTGCCTGTCCGGGGATGTCGTCCTGATGTCCACGTGCTGGCCGGCTCTGCCTACCTGTGTGGACGGGGTGTTTCCTGGTGCTCTCCGTGTGCACAGTGAGAGACCAGTGAGGAAACAGCAGGACCACGTGGCTGCAGGGCACACTCCAGCCGGGCACCTCCAGCCGGGCACCCTCCTGCAGGGCACCTCCAGCTGGCACCCTCCAGCCGGGCCCCTCCAGCCGGGCACCTCCAGCCGGGCCCCTCCAGCCGGGCACACTCCAGCTGGCACCCTCCAGCCGGGCCCCTCCAGCCGGGCACCCTCCAGCTGGCACCCTCCAGTCGGGCACCCTCCAGCCGGGCACCCTCCTGCAGGGCACCCTCCAGCCGGCCACCCTCCACCCTGTCCTGAAGGCTACCTTCAGAGACGGAAAGTGTGATGAGCTGCTGCCCCACACAGGCAGGTGGGCAGCCGTGGCCAGAGACTCTGGGCCCTTCCGCCCACCACACCCGGCACCTGCCAGCCTTTGGGGAGGGGCATGGCTGTGGCTCGCTCCCCAGGCAGGGCCCCTTGATGGTGCTTCCTGTAATGGCCAGGCCACACACCCACAGGGAAGCCTCCGTGTGTCCATCAGCACCTGGAAGCTCCAAAGATGGGCCTCCATGCTGGACAAGAACGCGGGGCTTCCTGGGAAACGCAGCTCCCCTGGCTGTTGTGAGCATTTTAAAAGTTAGAAACAGAATCGTGCTTTGTTTCAAAGGTTCCAGGACATCAAAAAATCTCATTTGAAGTGTGTCACCATTTTGATCATCAGCACAGTATCCATTGTTGAAATTCATTGCCTTGGAGCTGTGAAAAAAATTAGGCACCTCCTTTACATGGATCATACAGGAAGAGAGCAGGTGGCCGGTTTTGTGTTGGTAAATTGCATTTCCCTTTCTTAAAAACCCCACTGTTGTGCTGTGGCCTGATTAGATCCCGCCTGCCCTTCCCCTGCGCCCTAGGGCCCGGCCCTGCCGCTCCGCCCGACTCCCACCTGCCAGCCCGCGGCCAGCCACACCGCCGTTATCTCCTTCTAAATTAAAATTGTAACTCGCTCGGTCCCATTTACACAAAGCCTCAGCTTTGACACATGCAATTACTATGAACACAGGGGCAACATGATTGCTAAGGGCCCCAGAAAGAGACTTTAATCAGAAAACATGGAGTTGTTCCGGCCGATTTATAATTTCACTACTTGCTATTCCTTTATGTTCTTATGTGTTCAGATAATTAGATACACTAGTTCTTGCTTCCCGAGAGGCCAGAAAGGGCAAAATTCCTATTCTTTTTACATTAAAAAGATTAAATTATAATATAGAAAATCTGTAACTTTGGGTAGAAATGACAAATTCACACTACATTAATTTCAGTGCTTACAAAATGTTACAAATAATTTGCGCGTTCTTCCCCTCTCTTGTAGGCGCTTGTGAATTAATTACCTATCCAATTTCAACGTCTTTCAAGTCAGCTTGCCACGGACAACTCTGAAATTAAAAGAAAATAGGTTGGATTTTGATTCGAGGGGTGGATTTGCTTCAGATGTTTAACCGTTTAGGCGTCTGCACGTGGACATGATCACACCGACAGTAACAGACGCGCTCACTATGCAGACGGCACGTGCAACATGGAAGTCCTCGAGCCGGGCACTTACAGACAGGAAGGACAAGCTGGACGAGAGCTCTGCAGACAGGAGGACAGGCTGCAGGCCGGAGGGCGCTCCTCCTCACAGTCAGCAAAGTCTGAAGGGAGGTGGGGGCTCTGCACGTGGGCCCCACGGGGTCAGGGGGCTTTGTCCAGGGCACGGCCAGGGTTCCAAGGGTCCACACAGCCATCGGTCAAAGGCCCAGGCTCTGCCCAGCTCTGTCCAGCATGGACAGAGGAGGAGGGACTGGTCCTCCACACAGTCCAGAGAGAAGGACACTTGGGCATGGCCACCCACAGCCAGTGGCAGCCCAGGTGTGGCCACTGCTGTGCAGGGAAGACTGGCCGTCGCCACCATAGCAGAAGGCTGTCCTGGGGTGAGGTGCCCCCCAAAGTCATCCACCCAGAACCCCACACATGTTCTTGGCAGGCGAAGTCCAGGTGAGGTCACCTTGTGGTGCAGGTGGACCCTGATCCAGGGGCTGGGGCCGTGAGGAGGATGTGATGACGGAGGCAGGGGTCGGGGTAGACACCCTTCAGTGAGGGACAGCAGGGGCTGCCGGCCACACCCGCAGCAGGGAGAAGCAGGAAGGCCCTCCCCGTGGCTGGCGGCAGAGGACGTGGCCCCGCGCCTGCCCTGGACTTCCACCTCCAGCACTGCGAGCCTGCCGGCTTCGGTGGTCTGAGCCCCAGTCGATGGCACTGTCACAGCAGCTGCAGGAAAGCACCGCATGCTGCCTCCGAGAGAGGACATGGCAGACGGGCAGGGGAGAGGATGGCGAGGGCAGACGGCAGGGACTGCAGGGCAGCCAGTAGCCAGCAGCACCAGGAAGAAGAGGCCAGGATCAAGCCTCATCCCTCAGCACCCTCAGGCCAACACCAGGGACTGGGGCAGACCCCATTCACCCCCAGCCTCTCAGTTCTAGTGTCCAAGATGGAGGACCAGCGTCCTGCTCCTGATGAGGGCACCCTGTCCACTGAGGGCCACCTCTCCTGGAGTCCACACAGGCAGAGAGGACACCGGTCTCTTCCCCTCCTACAAGGCACTAAGCCCACCATGAGGCCATGGCCTCGCCTGACCCTTGTCACTTCTGAAGGCCACCTCCCCATGCATCTCCTTGGGTTGAGACTTTGACTGTGGACCTGAGGACACCACGTCCAGTTGGCAGCAGGAGCATGCTCCCTAGAGCCTCCAGGTGGCCAGCCCTGTGGACTCCTGGCTTTGGACCCCCGACCCCCATAGATGCAGGATGCTGACCCTGCTGTGTTAGCTCCCGTCGTGACCACTTGTGACACGGACCACAATCTCAGAGACTCGATTTAGCTTGGGGGATTGGAAGGCCCTCCCAGGACCAGGGCGAGGCTGAGCCTCGACAGGAGCTGGGACGCAGGATGGGAGAGGTGCCACTGGGAGGGAAGCCCAGCCCGCCTCCAGCCCCGGGAGTGCGTGGGAAGCTGCGTCAGGGCGGCCCAGCGTGATGACCAGCACCTTGTGCTGTGTGCGGAACCCTCTCATGACCAGGCGCCTATTTCCTCCTTATTCTAAGAGAAGTGAAAGCATTTCAGGGCTTCTGGGAGTGTCATGGGCCACACTCTGTCCCTGTGCCTAACTGGCAACCAGGCTCCAGAGTCCAGGCAACGACATGGGAGATCACGTGTTTGGGGGGCCCAGAGGGGTGTCAGGAGAGGAGAGGCAGGATCTGAGCGCCCCATACCTGCAGGCCAGGCTGGTATCGATGGGCTTAAAACCAAGATGCCTCACAAGCTGGGTGATTCCCCAAAAGAGTGGGCATGGAACCGCCCCACGACCCAGCCAGCCCACTCCCCGGCTCATCCAAAGAAGTACAACAGCACCCCTTAGCAATGCATGCACACCCAAGTCCTTGGCAGCCTGATTCACTGTAGCCAAGTCATGGGACCAGCCCACTCCCCGGCTCATCCAAAGAAGTACAACAGCACCCCTTAGCAATGCATGCACACCCAAGTCCTTGGCAGCCTGATTCACTGTAGCCAAGTCATGGGACCAGCCCGGGCCCATCAACAGGTGAATGGGTAAAGAAAGTGTGGCACACACAATGGAGTCTTACTCAGCATTAAAGAGGAAAATCAAGGCATTTGCTGGTAAATGAATGGAACCCGAGAACATGGTGCTGAGTGAAATAAGCCAGACTCACAAAGCCCAGGGTCGAGGTTTTCTTTCACATGCAGAATCTGGAGAGAGGGGGAGAGGAATAAAAGGGGGATCTCATAAAAATAGACGGGGAAACCAGTAGAGGAAGGGACTGAGGATGAGGAGGAGGGGCGTGGGCCCTGGGGGATGACACCGAGCACATTCTGCTGTGTCCAGTGCCAAGACCCCACGGAGCGCCCCACCTGCACAGGCGATGGTGGCGCACTAGTCAAAGTGATAGTGACGGCAACAGAGACAGTCAGTGGAGGAGAGAACTGGCTGGGAGCAGGGGAGGGGCGGAAGGGCTGGGGAAGGAGGGCGAGCACGCGATGCCTTGCACACGTAGGAACGAACCCCTGTTCTGTGAAATTGTACTCCACCAATTTGAAAAAAAAAATGCACCAAAAGTCTGGCAGAGGGTTCTGTTTTCTCCTGAGGGCCACCCTAGCAGATGCACAGAAGAGAGTGACATGATGGTCAGCTCCGCCCCCCACCCCTCCCCCCACCACCTGCTCCCCTTTCTCCCTGTCCTCTGCTCCTCCCCTCCCCGTCTCTCCCTCCCCCTCCCTCTCTTCACTCTTTCTATCCACCTCTCGGATACTGGGGGACCTGGTGGAGAGCACTGGGTCCAGCCCTGCCTGGAAGAACGCACCCTGACCCCCTCCTGCTCCTGCAGGGAGCCCCCATGCCTCGTCCCCACCATCTGCCCAGGAGGGGCTTCGATGCCCTCTCTGCGTGGCCCCTGTGGGGAATGAAGAGAGGCAGTGCTTGCCTCAGAGACACCACCAAGTCCTGTGGCCCCAGGAAGCCCAGGACAGGGCCTGCCACATGACCCCAGAAACCCTCATCCTCCTCTAATCATTCTTCCCACCTGTCAGGGCCCGGGGGTGGGTAGGGGCGGCAGTGGGGACCACTCACTTCAGCTAGGCAAGACTAAGGGTTCTGTGGTCAGGGCCGGTGCCTGCCCCAGGCCCTTGGCTCCTTGGAAGTGGTGCTCCTGAGCAGCCTCAGCTCACTGCTCCTAGGAGAGAGGCCGCTGACCTGCTGACCTGCTGACCGGCTGACCTGCTGACCGGCAGACCCTAAGTGGCCTCATTCTCTTAGGCCAAAAAGGAACTTCTTTACTAAAAGTCCAGCTACTGGTCTCCTACTGACCTGTGGAATGGCTGGTCTCCTGCTCTTTCTGCCGAGGTTCTTGCGCGTGGGGGGCAGCCTCTGGCCGCCTCCTGCAGGGCAGCGGTTCACCTTTGGCTCTGGGCGGACTCGGCCGCCTCTGTGCACAGACATCTCAGCACTAGGGGGCGCTGTCGGCACAGTGACAGCTGGCTCGGCTGGAGATGCTGGGCGCTGCAGGCAGAGGGTCGGGATTCCAGGGAACCCTGTAGCCAAGCTTCCACCCATGCTAGCCAGGCGGAACGTGGGCCACGCTGTAGCAGCACCCCCGTCCCGTCCTGCAGCTGGAGAAGACCACCAGGAGGTTTCCACATGTGCCGGGGCATAACACAGCCTTGATCTCAGTTTTCCTGCCCCCGATCCTGCCCCATGCTCTCTGACCACAGAGACCAGCCACCAAGAGAAGGTGGGGTCAGGCAGCCCCAGAAAGAGGACAGGATGGAAGGGCAGTGGCAAAGCAGGTGCACCCTGGGGCCCAAGATGGTCTGGTGACTTTAGATCTCGTGCCCTCCACCCTCCCACACTGACACGTACACATGTTCACAATCCTGCTGCATGTGCATGAACATAGTTGCACAGGGCACCCACAGCCACTCGTGAGATGCATGCACACTTACGCCCATGCACTCTGCTCAGATCATGCTCACTCTCACATCTAAGTGGGAAAGAGCATTGGTACAGGAAGGAAGGGGACAGGAGCGGGGTGACATTAGTGCCTGCGTGAAACGTTTATTTTATTATATTTTTTAAAAACTAAACAAGCACCATGGACACTACACCCCATCAAACGTTCAAAGCAGCATTAAGGGAAACAGTCCCCACAGGCCCTGAGCCTCCTCTTCCTACAGAGTCTGCAGGTGTCACCGGCATGTGAGTGTGACACCCAGCTCTCGTGTTGCTCCTCGGGTGCTTACAGCTGGGGCAGGGAGGATGGACCACCTCCCAGCCTGTGGTGGGACGGAGGGGAGCCGAGTCCGGCGCATCTGGATAGTGACTGACCTGCAGGGTCAAGGGGGAGTCCTAAGACGTAAAGCGGGGTCTGACCTGTGGTAATGCTCAGGTTTACAGCATCATATTCCACGTTGGCGTTCGGATCTTATCAAGTCATCTTGACCTCTGGCTGTGAGGAGTGACCCAGAGTCACGTTAACATGGATTTCGCAGCTGATGCCAGGCACCTTCTAAGACCTGAAGTGCCAGTCACACCTGTCCTGGAAGCAGGACGGAGAATCGGGACTTCTACCCAGGCCTCTCAGGGGAATGCGTCTGCGCCACAGCGGCAGCGGACCATCCTGCCTGCGCGTCACCCGGCAGGCTTGGCACCTCGTCTCTGGGTGCTGAGTCATGGGCATCTTTATTTCTCTGTCCACTTTTATACCTATTTGAAAGTCCCATAACTAGGACAAGAGGCACAAGTGTCATGGTTCACTTTTAAGGTCTTAGAAGAAAGAGGCAGTCAGAGCCAGGCAGCCCTGAGGGCCGGGGAGAGCGCCTCAGCGAGACCTGGCCGAGGCTGGGCCATGCCCGGTCACTCCCTGTGCTGAGAGCCCACTTCCTGCAGGTTCCTCCTCCACCCAGTCCAGAGTCGGCCGCCACCCTCCCCTCTGCCTCTCAGTGTTCCCGGCCTAGGACCCCCTGGTCCTCCAGCTTCTGTGACCCCCAGCTCCCAACTCTGCCCCAGTGGCCCTTCGACTCCTCGCTTGGCCTCCTGAGCTTGGAGACCCCCTTCCTCCCCACCACAACTTGCCCAGCCACGCCTAGCACCTCCCCAGGCTTACCCCCTGCCCAGCACCTGGGGAGCTGGCACAGCCCAGGGACGAGCGGCATGGCTGGAGGGCGCCAGGGGAGAGCCACACTGCTAGCACATGCTCTTCCAGCCCCTTCTAAACAAAACTGGAACGAGCCAGCTAGCCATTTAAAGGATTCTCACCTGGAGTTGATTATTCCGTATTTTCCCATGTCAGTGGAAGCTCTTCAAAATGCTACCTAACGGTTGGCGGCTTTGGCAGGACTGGGACCTGGCAGATGTAGGGGACTACTCTCGTGAGGTGGGAACAGCAGATGCTCAGCCCCGTATTGTACCTTCACTAACATAAGCCGCGCTGCCAAGGTGACGATCTGGGGACTCTGCCGGGGTGTTCCGGCCTGTGCCCTCTATGTGGGTGGGGCCTTGCTCGGCAAGACCCTGGTAGCACCGCAGCCTCCTGGGCCGCACGTGGTCTCCACCCCACGTTCTTCTCTGTCCCATCGATTGCTTCATAGACCTCAGCCTCCCCGAGCCCTGGGCCTCACAGGCCACGGCCCTGACCAGCAGTCGTGACAGGGTGCCACAGGTCTAGGGACTCGCGGGGCCCAGAGCTTGCACACATGGCTTTGGTGCACACCACCAAGTCCCCTCAGGGAGACCAGGCCACCCACACTTGTACCAGCAGCGTCTCCTGGCCTGTCTAGAGGCTGGCCACCAAGACCGCCGCTGCTAACGGCACAGGCGAGTGCCACTGTCACGCTTCTTTTCAGAGGTCTTCATTTCCAGGCTCAGCACGAGCCTCCTTTCTCTGGAGCCTCTGCACACGGCCTCGGGCCTCAGATGGTCCTGCGCTGACAGCTCTCGGGGTTTTGCTTTGTTGGGTGTTTCCAGGGTGATGAGGTCTTAGACGTGGTCAGATCCGTACTTTCAGTTTTTGTTTCAAGCCTTGGTCTTCAGCTGTGTCCAGCCTAGGCCTCATGGGGGAGTGGAGGGCATGGGGAGTGGGGCCTGTGCTCCCGCCAGGCTCCCGGGAGAAGGAACTCTTCCCTTCTGCGAAGCAGGAGGAAACCCAAGGGGAGCTTCCTGTGCACAGCCTGCAAGTTCCCGCTGCTCCAAGGTGCAGCTTACTTGGCCTGCAGACACCAGGCTCAGGCGGGGTGCCAGCAGGCCTCCGGCAGCCTGCCCACCCTGAGCTCTGACTGCCCCCAGGCCTGCTCAAGATGAGAGGCTGGAGGCCTGAGGCTGGGAGCTGTGGAGGCCAAGACCCTGTGGGAAGGCAAGGAGGGGCCGGGATGCCCTTCAGGACACCAGGGAAGCTGTGAGCTGGAACTTGGAGGAGCCCACACTGACTAGAGCCCCTGCCCTCACACAAGAGCTCCTGCTGCAGGCTGGAAGACAGCTTTTGTGTCTGTAAGGTGATTTCTGATAAAATCTGATTTACGGTATAATCTGCCTTTGGACAAACGGACAAACTGAGAACAGGAAGGGTGAGATGGAAGCCGGGAGGGCAGCCCTGCCACGCCCTGCCCAGGGCAGAGGTCTCACTCTTCCTGAGGCCCGCGCCTCGCCCGCTGGAGTCAGGCTTAGGCCCTGCCTGGCTGTGGGGACTGCCCCTCCTCTGGGGTGTTCCTAGAGGTCTGGTCCTTGCCCACACCACCAGCCAGGGCAGCTTGAGACCTGATGCTGAGGACCGGGGACATCAGCAGAGCCTTCTTGCAGCTGGTGTGGGAAGCGAACCGCAGATAATGCAAGCTCCGTGGGAGGGAGCAGGCTCGGGGTCTGTGCAGGGAGGGCTCCCGCCCGCTGCCGCTGGGCGGCTGAGTCCTGGAAGGAGGCCATCCCACCTGCTTTGCATCTTGACCCACCTGCCACAAGGTGGCACTGTGAGCTGGCTTTTCCTGGATTCCTGCAGAAAGTTGATTCCCGGGATTTTCTTTGGGAGATGACTGAAGTTGAAGTCCGTCAGCGGGCGCTAAGCCCACGGGAGGGCAGACGTGAGGGCAGGCGAGTCCAGGCCTGTGGGACAGTGAGTCATGCTGTGAACCCCGGGCACCCGTTCTGCACCCCGCTGCGAACACCCATGGAAATAGCGTCTGCACTGCCTGCAGCGCTCAGAGGGGCCCCCAGGCGCCGGGAGAGAGGGGTGCTGAGTTCCAGAGCAGCTGAGGCCACTCCAGGACCTCGTCGACGGCCCAGAGCAGCACCTGGGGGCAGTCTGAGAGGACAGGGGACCCTGCCTGACTCCGACCAACCCCTCTCCTGACCCCCGCTGGCCCAGGCAGGCCTGCTCAGAGAAGCTGGCCTTGTCCAGGGTGTGTCCAGGGTGTGTCCAGGGTGCGTCCAGGGTGTGTCCAGGGTGTGTCCAGGGTGTGTCCAGGGTGTGTCCAGGGTGTGTCCTACGGGAAGTTGAGTATCCCCATTCTCAGACGACTTGCTGGGGCCCCCTACGTGCCCAGGGTCCCCTGTCACTGAGGAGTGCCTGGCTGTTGGTGGCCCTGGTTTCTGAGGCAGGAGCAATCAGCCTCCCCTGGCCCACGCCTGCTGAGTCCGAACCCTCCCTGGGGACGCAGGGCCCGGGGAGTCTGCAGCCTCCAGGCTGGAGGATGAGTGGCAGGTCCAGCCCCAGAGACAGCCCCTCCACGTGTGCAGGGTTCTGCGGACACAGACCTCAGCCCCCTGGCCCCTGCAGCATCAGACAGGCGGTGGTTCACAGCGGCCACCAGCAAGGACTGATCAGAGCCAGGAGAGGCTGGCCCCACCTCAACGTATCGTCCACGCCCATGGTCAGCCCTCCAGGCCCACCTCAGATCCCAGGGCCACCTGGAGGGCCTGGGAGGACTTGCCTGGCTGGAGAGAGTGGGACCTGGGACCCAGGCCTGGGGGAGGCACAGAGGCTGGGCCTTCACCTTGGGTGTTGGCTAGGCTGGGGGAAGTGTGATGAGACACTGTGTCCTGCCCCAGCACCTGTGAGGTGGCCTTGTTGGGGACAGCACCTTCACAGGTGCTTGGTGCTCTCCAGGGTGGCCCTCGAGTGGTCCCTAGTGTTCCTATTGAAAAGTGGGTGACAAGGAAGTCAGCAGAAATGGGGGAGGATGTCATCTCCCCTCAGCCTCGGCAGGAACCGGCCCTGCCCACCCCCTGACCTCAGACGGCTGCTGACTTCTGTGGTCCAAGCCACAGTCTGTGGCACTTCCTACCAAACCATGCAGCCTGGCTATGCCCAGCCTTCACCCAGCCTTCACCCAGCCTTCACCCAGCCTTCACCCCAGCCTTCACCCCCAGCCTTCACCCCAGCCTTCACTCAGCCTTCACCCCAGCCTTCACCCCCAGCCTTCACCCCAGCCTTCACCCAGCCTTCACCCCAGCCTTCACCCCCAGCCTTCACCCCAGCCTTCACCCAGCCTTCACTCAGCCTTCACCCAGCCTTCACCCCAGCCTTCACCCAGCCTTCACCCCCAGCCTTCACCCCAGCCTTCACCCAGCCTTCACTCAGCCTTCACCCCAGCCTTCACCCCAGCCTTCACCCAGCCTTCACCCAGCCTTCACCCAGCCTTCACCCCCAGCCTTCACCCCCAGCCTTCATCCAGCCTTCACCCCCAGCCTTCACCCAGCCTTCACCCAGCCTTCACCCCCAGCCTTCACCCAGCCTTCACCCAGCCTTCACCCAGCCTTCACCCCCAGCCTTCACCCAGCCTTCACCCAGCCTTCACCCAGCCTTCACCCCAGCCTTCACCCAGCCTTCACCCCCAGCCTTCACTCAGCCTTCACCCCAGCCTTCACGCCAGCCTTCACCCAGCCTTCACCCCAGCCTTCACCCCAGCCGCATTCACCCCAGCCTGTCACCCCAGCCTTCACCCCCAGCCTTCACCCCAGCCTTCACGCCCCAGCCCTTCTCACCCCCTTCACCAGCCTTCCCCAGCCATCACCCAGCCTTCACCCCAGCCTTCACCCCAGCCTTCACCCAGCCTTCACCCCAGCCTTCACCCCCAGCCTTCACCCCAGCCTTCACGCCAGCCTTCACCCCAGCCTTCACCCCCAGCCTTCACCCCAGCCTTCACCCCAGCCTTCACCCCCAGCCTTCACCCCAGCCTTCACGCCAGCCTTCACCCCAGCCTTCACCCCCAGCCTTCACCCCAGCCTTCACCCCAGCCTTCACCCCAGCCTTCACCCAACCTTCACCCCCCGCCTTCACCCAGCCTTCACCCAGCCTTCACCCCAGCCTTCACCCAGCCTTCACCCCCAGCCTTCACCCCAGCCTTCACCCAGCCTTCACCCAGCCTTCACCCAGCCTTCACCCCAGCCTTCACCCCCAGCCTTCACCCCAGCCTTCACCCCCAGCCTTCACCCCAGCCTTCACCCAGCCTTCACCCCAGCCTTCACCCCAGCCTTCACCCCCAGCCTTCACCCCAGCCTTCACCCAGCCTTCACCCCCAGCCTTCACCCCAGCCTTCACCCAGCCTTCACCCCAGCCTTCACCCCAGCCTTCACCCCCAGCCTTCACCCCAGCCTTCACTCAGCCTTCACCCCAGCCTTCACCCCCAGCCTTCACCCCCAGCCTTCACTCAGCCTTCACCCCAGCCTTCACTCAGCCTTCACCCCAGCCTTCACACCAGCCTTCACCCCAGCCTTCACTCAGCCTTCACCCCAGCCTTCACCCCCAGCCTTCACGCCAGCCTTCACGCCAGCCTTCACCCCAGCCTTCACGCCAGCCTTCACTCAGCCTTCACCCCAGCCTTCACCCCAGCCTTCACCCAGCCTTCACCCCAGCCTTCACCCCAGCCTTCACCCAGCCTTCACCCCAGCCTTCACCCAGCCTTCACCCCAGCCTTCACCCCAGCCTTCACCCAGCCTTCACCCCAGCCTTCACCCCCAGCCTTCACCCAGCCTTCACGCCAGCCTTCACTCAGCCTTCACCCAGCCTTCACCCAGCCTTCACCCCAGCCTTCACCCCCAGCCTTCACCCCAGCCTTCACTCAGCCTTCACCCCAGCCTTCACTCAGCCTTCACCCCAGCCTTCACCCCCAGCCTTCACCCCAGCCTTCACTCAGCCTTCACCCCAGCCTTCACCCCCAGCCTTCACGCCAGCCTTCACGCCAGCCTTCACGCCAGCCTTCACCCCAGCCTTCACCCCAGGCTTCACCCAGCCTTCACCCAGCCTTCACCCCAGTCTTCACACAGCCTTCACCCAGCCTTCACCCAGCCTTCACCCCAGTCTTTCCAAGCGGGACCTGGTGCAGAGCATGCAGGAGGCTGCATTGCCTTTGATCTGGAGGCCTCGGCCACCAGGAAAGGGCCCAACCCCTCCCGGCCCTCTCAGAGTTATCAGAAGCACTAGGTTGGGCTCAAATGCTGCCCTGCTGCCTTGACCAGCCACCACTGCCGAGTGTCCCATGGGCCACAGCTGGCAGAACAGCTCAGGGGTCTCTGCAAATGGAACCCAGGGGTGTGTTACCCCTGAGCCACACCTCCGGCCCCTTTCCTTTTTTATTTTGAGAAAAGGTTTTGCTTGATTGCTTAGGACCTAAGTTGCTGAGGCTGGCCTCAAACTCATGTCCTCCTGCCTCAGCCTCCAGGGTTGCTGGGATTACAGGCATGCCCCCGCCCCCAAACATGGCTGAGTGTCTTCTCCCAGCAGCACCCCACACAGCATTCCTCCCCTCATCTGGGCCTGGCTGCTCCTACGTGCTCCTCTGCTGAGATTCCAGGTGGCTGATAGGAAGCGGCATTGGAGGCCATTCAGACACTGACTCAGGGCTGAGCCACAGCAGCACCACCCGTGGTCAGGGTGCCTGGCTCACACTGAGAGGACGTCCCTTCCAGGGCTGAAGATGGGCTCTCTGCCTTCCAGAGAGAGCACGCGGCTGCACCCACAGCTGCCGGGGCTGGGAACCCTGAGTCACCCAGTGTGGCATCCCGAGTGGCCCAGCCGGCCCTTCACATGGGGCTCAGGCTCCCCAGGTGGCACGGTGCCTCGCTGAGCCATCCGAGGGTGCACATGTCTGAGGGCCTGCCCAGGCCCAGGGTGCCTCCATCCCCAGCCCCCGCATGGGGAGGCAGCTGGAGTGACGGGTGCCCACCGACTCCTGCCCACCCTCCCTGGGTGCAGCCTCGGGGAAGGCATGCAGCAGCCTTGAGGAGCCCCAGGCTGTGGGGGGACACGGTGGGGCGGGCGCGGGACACGGTGGGGCAGGCACAGGCCACTGCTGTGCCCCAAGGGGGAGCACCCCCAGGGAGGAGCACCCCCAGGGAGGAGCACCCCCAGGGAGGAGCACCCCAGGGAGGAGCACCTGAGGGAGGAGCACCCCAGAGAGGAGCACCCCCAGGGAGGAGCACCCCCAGGGAGGAGCACCCCAGGGAGGAGCACCCCAGGGAGGAGCACCAGGGAGGAGCACCCCCAGGGAGGAGCACCCCCAGGGAGGAGCACCCCAGGGAGGAGCACCCCCAGGGAGGAGCACCCCAGGGAGGAGCACCCCAGGGAGGAGCACCCCCAGGGAGGAGCACCCCCAGGGAGGAGCCCCAGGGAGGAGCACCCCCAGGGAGGAGCACCCCCAGGGAGGAGCATCCAAGCCTTGGAGGCCTCTGGCCCCGGGCACCATGGGAAGGGAGGAAGCTGAGGGTGGGAAGGAGGGAGGCTCTGCTGCCTGGTGCTGGCCTGGTCCCTCGGGGGCCTGGCCACTCTTGTGTTACACACTGCAGTGTTCAGGACGGAGCTTGGGGGCCAGGGTGACGTCCTGCTCCTCCAGACGGGAGCAGCCGGTGGTGTGCTGGCCACGACATCGTGCATGGTCCTCCCAGGTCTGCTCTGGGCCCAGGCAGGGACGCTCGGGTGTGGACCCTCGGGGAGCAGGCCTCTCCTACAGATGCTGACTGCTCTCCTCGGACTTCGGGCCAACAGCGGTTGGTTCTCCATAATGCATCAGGGGCAGGGGCCGTCGCCCCTCGTCCACGGGGTACCCTGGAACCACCTCACGGAGGGGTCTCAGGCCACTTCTGCGCTTCGGGGGCCTGAGATGAGGCAGAGGCGGGGGGTACACGGCAGGCCCCGGGGGGAGGACGCGTCCTGCACAGAGCCACAGCCTCCGCACAGAAGCCCCCGAGGCGAGAGCCCGGCAGTGGGCAGGAAGTGCTGACCCAGTGACCTGTGGTCCGAGGCGCAAGGTTCTCTCCTGGAGGCCCGCTCGCTGGGAGGCTGACTCAGGGCAGGTATAAAGGAGACAAGGCCACAGACTGGCAGGCACCTCCTCACAGTGACACCCAGGGCTCCTCGCTACCCGGTCACGAGATGCCCCAGTCCTGCAGTGTCCCCTGGGCCCTTCCTGTCACTCTGTGAGCTTGCTTACGTGCGGCTCCTGACACATTGCACAAGGAGCAGCCGAGGTCCCTGCTGATGGCCAAACTCCCGGAACGAGAGGAAGCAAACCCTCCTGTTACTGTGGAAGCCAGGTCGGCGGGTAAGGCCCAGCGGGTGTTGGCCCAGGGCCACGAGGGGGACGCGGACGCTCCTCGAGGTCAGCAGGCCACTTCCCACACCAGGGCAGCTGGTTCCCGGGTCTGGGTGGACATGGCGATCCCTGCAGGCTGGGCTCCTTTGGAAGCTGCCCTTGACGGTGCTGGGGACCCTCTCTCCAGGCGCATGGAGACTTCCGGCCCCACCCACCACTGTGGCTGTGCCCTGGCTGGCCAGAGCATCCGAGCAGACGGCCACCCTCAGAAGAGCCATGCCAGGAGCTGGCTCCGAGCCTTGTGGACACCACCCATGTGCCCATGCAGGGGCTTCCCAGGGCACAGGACTTCCTGAGACCAGTCCAGTCTGGGGAAACAAGCCGTTGGCCAACTCACATTTCTGGGGAGCCTGGGCTGAGCTGCCACCCTCTAGACCAGCTCAGGCCTCCTTGGCAGGCGGAGTGCTGGACAGACCCCCTCCAGCCTGTGCTCTGTCCCTGAGCCTGGCCTGCTGCAGGGCCCTGGACGCGGTTCTCTCCCACCTTGCTCTCCCCTGGAGATCAGCATTCTCTGCACCCAACCCTGGCTCCAGGGTAGATCAGGAGCTGACAAAGTCCAGGAGGCCACTGTCCAGCCCAGGTTCTTAAGTTACACAGAAAAATGAGAGGTGTCTGCAGAGCAGGCTGGTGGGGTGGCTCCTGGCTGCAGGACCTGGGGCCTTAGAGCACAGCAGGGAGCCTAGGGAGAGCCACCCCTGCCAAGGTGCCTGCAGGAGCTGCAGGGGACCCAGTGGCAGTGTGACTCCCAGGAGAGGATCAGCTCTCCCGGATGCCATGCTCCCTGGGAAGCTGGCAGGCAGCTCTGTGGCCACACCACAGCCACCCACCACCCAGTCACGAAGCACAGGAGTGACTGAGTCCCAGGACAAGACAGGCTGCCTTAGGACCTCTTACGACCCCTGACATCCCAGAGCCTGGCTGCGTGAGGTCTTCAGTGGCCCGTCCAGGACCACTCAGCGTGACCGGAGCACAGCAGAGCAGGTGGGCAGAGGCACCCTCCCTCCAGCCTGGAGGTCCACCTGCCAGAGCAAAGCACCGCTGCAGGAGGAAGCACATGCGTGTGCCCACTCAGGGCTCACGGGCTTGTTGCAAACCTGGTGCACCTGGCCACACACCTGGAGCGATGCCCTGTTCCCCGGTGGGCCCCCGCACCGGCAGCCATCTGGCACGTGGGTCATTTCTGTCTCACAGTGCTCGGGCCACTGATGCTCCCCTCCCTGTGTGGGGAAGGCCACCAGCAGGTCGCCCACCAGAGCGGCTGAAGCCACCGTGCCCGTCACCCGCCAGGCCCTCACCACCAAACTCCTTCATCCCATCTGGAGCGCACCAGCCCTCCTCAGCCGGGAGCAGCCCAGCAGAGCCTCTTCTGTTTAGATGAAGCCCCTCAGGCGCTGGGTGGGCAGCACACATCTGCAGGGGCCATCCTCCTGCCAACATGGAGCTCGGCCATCAACCCAGTGACTCTAACGCTGCAGCTGCCCCACCAGAGCCAGTGAGTGTGGCCAGGCAGGTGCACCTGTCCTGACTGCAAAGATGCTCCAGGCAGAGCACCATTCAGCATGGCAACAGCTTCCCCAGAACGAGGCCATCAGCCCGGCTTTGTGGACGCAGTGCTGGGATCAGCCAGGAGGCAGCAGAACCAGACAAAGAACACACCCAGCTCCGAGTCTGGGAAACAGCCAACACGTGCCCAGGGGGTGGGAAAGCGCCCAGAACTTCAATGTGCCGTCAGTTCCTGGGTCTGCAGTGACCTGCAGATTTGCAGGGGCCAGAGGGTCACTGTGGCTCTCTCCTTTATGGGTGTCCACACCTCCCCAGACGTCACTCAACAGATACAATCTGACACATCCAATGGATGAGCTCGGACAGCTCCAGAGAAAACCTTCCCGATTCCTTTTGCTCTCACCCTGAGTAATGCCACCAGTGGACACTCCTGCTACGTGGACACTCCTGCTATGTGGACACTCCTGCTACATGGACGCTGCTGCTACATGGATGCTCCTGCTACATGGACACTCCTGCTATGTGGATGCTCCTGCTACATGGACACTCCTGCTATGTGGACACTCCCACTATGTGGACGCTCCTGCTACATGGACGCTCCTGCTACGTGGACACTCTTGCTACATGGACACTCCTGCAATGTGGACACTCCTGCAATGTGGACACTCCTGCTATGTGGACACTCCTGCTACATGGACACTCCTACTACATGGACGCTCCTGCTACGTGAACACTCTTGCTACATGGACATTGCTGCTATGTGGACACTCCTGCTGTGTGGACACTCCTGCTATGTGGACACTCTTTCTACATGGTCGCTCCTGCTACGTGGACGCTCCACAGCAGGGAATGCAGACATCCAGGGCAGCCAGAATCACCACCTCTTGAATATACTGGCCTGGGGCCACCCTTGAAAACAACGGGCTTGAAACCTGTGCTAAAGAAGGGAGGAGTGGGCAGCACCAGAGCCTGTTCACACTGCCAGCCCCAGTAGGCGGCATCCTTCACTTCCTTTTTAAATCATTATTATTTTTTATGAGCACTTTACATGCCAAGCCAGTGCTGTTGGCTGTTAGAGCTCCCGTTCTGGTGGAATCGTGGTACACAGGAGTGTGGGTGACCACGGCCTCGTCACTCTCCCAGCCGGCAAGAGCTCTTGGAAGTACCTGGCCAGCTGCTGGTGTTTTCACCGTCTGCCCTTTATCCTAGTCAAACAGGCCTCTGTGCGAATGGAACCTCCAGTTCAGACTCCAGACATCCCCGAGACCCCTGGCGAGGACGTTCCCACTGGACCTGCAGGTGCCCTGCCCTGTTGGGTGAGGGTCTGTCTTTTCTCCATCCCCACCAGGACCAACAGGCATGGCCCTGCTCACACTATTCAGAACCACAGTCTGCAACCGGTAGTGGACACTGCTCTCAGTGAAAATGTGGCAAGGAATGAGCACAGGTGTGAAGAGTGGGCCAGAAGGGTGCACAGGTGAGGAGGGTGCACAGGTGAGAAGGGCCATGGAGGAGGCGCACAGGTGAGGAGGGCACACAGGTGAGGAGGGTGCACAGGTGAGGAGGGCACACAGGTGAGGAGGGTACACAGGTGAGGAAAGCCAGGAGGGCGCACAGGTGAGGAGGGCACACAGGTGAGGAGGGCCATGGAGGAGGGCGCACAGGTGAGGAGGGTGCACAGGTGAGAAGGGCACACAGGTGAGGAAGGCATATAGGTGAGGAAAGCCAGGAGGGTGCACAGGTGAGGAGGGCGCACAGGTGAGAAGGGACACGGAGGAAGGCGCACAGGTGAGGAGGGTACACAGGTGAGGAAAGCCAGGAGGGTGCACAGGTGAGGAGGGCCATGGAGGAAGGCGCACAGGTGAGGAGGGTGCATAGGTGAGGAGGGCACACAGGTGAGGAGGTTACACAGGTGAGGAGGGTACACAGGTGAGGAGGGTGCACAGGTGAGGAGGATGCACAGGTGAGGAAGGCATACAGGTGAGGAAAGCCAGGAGGGTGCACAGGTGAGGAGGGCGCAAAGGTGAGGAGGGCGCACAGGTAAGGAGGGCCATGGAGGAGGGCGCACAGGTGAGGAGGGTGCACAGGTGAGGAAAGCCAGGAGGGTGCACAGGTGAGGAGGGCGCAAAGGTGAGGAGGGCGCACAGGTAAGGAGGGCCATGGAGGAGGGTACACAGGTGAGGAGGGTGCACAGGTGAGGAGGATGCACAGGTGAGGAAGGCATACAGGTGAGGAAAGCCAGGAGGGTGCACAGGTGAGGAGGGCGCACAGGTGAGGAGGGACACGGAGGAGGGCGCACAGGTGAGGAGGGTGCACAGGTGAGGAGGGCACACAGGTAAGGACAGTGCACAGGTGACAAGGGCCATGGAGGAGGGTGCACAGGTGAGGAGGGCACACAGATGAGGAGGGCCAGGAGGGTGCACAGGTGAGGAGGGTGTCAGGTGAGGAGGGTGCACAGGTGAGGAGGGTGCACAGGTGAGGAGGGTGCACAGGTGAGGAGGGTGTCAGGTGATGAGGGTGCACAGGGGAGGAGGGTGCACAGGTGAGGAGGGTGTCAGGTGAAGAGGGTGCACAGGTGAGGAGGGTGCACAGGTGAGGAGGGTGTCAGGTGAGGAGGGTGCACAGGTGAGGAGGGTACACAGGTGAAAAGGGTACACAGGTGAGGAGGGTGTCAGGTGAGGAGGGTGTCAGGTGAGGAGGGTGCACAGGTGAGGAGGGTGTCAGGTGAGGAGGGTGCACAGGGGAGGAGGGTGCACAGGTGAGGAGGGTGTCAGGTGAGGAGGGTGTCAGGTGAGGAGGGTGCACAGGGGAGGAGGGTGCACAGGTGAGGAGGGTGTCAGGTGAGGAGGGTGCACAGGTGAGGAGGGTGCACAGGTGAGGAGGGTGCACAGGTGAGGAGGGTGCACAGGTGAGGAGGGCTCGGAGGGTGCCAGGTGAGGAGGGTGCACAGGTGAGGAGGGTGCACAGGTGAGGAGGGTGTCAGGTGAGGAGGGTGCACAGGTGAGGAGGGTGTCAGGTGAGGAGGGTGTCAGGTGAGGAGGGTGCACAGGTGAGGGCAGTGCACAGGTGAGGACAAAGCACAGGTGTGGAGGGCCTTGGAGTTCTGACCTTGGGCCAACAGTGAGGAAGTGAGCAGGGATGGGCAGATTCCTGAGGACAAGCAGAAATCCCCGGGGGCCTGCCCCCCAGGACAGCCAGGAGACCATGTGGATGAACAGCGCCTGGGAGGTGAGCTTGACCCTCTGATGAGGTGGGAAAGTGCAGCAGGTGGCACCACCGGGGAGGCGCTGAGGACAGGGTCCGCCCTGAGATGGCAGAGGCCACACTGACTGCAGGGCTCCAGGGAATGAGAGCCTAGGAGATGGGTGGTCAGCTAGACAAACAGACCTGGATACCTGAGGCAGGTAACAGGTAGACAGAGGACGGGTAGGTGGATGGTAAAGGTAGAGTGATGGATGGCAAGAAAGGATGATGGGTAGTTGGGAAGATACTGATAGACAGATGATAGATACAGGTGATAGGACTTAGGAAGATGGATGACAGAGAGTAGATAAACAGGTAGAGAGCAAGCAGACAGCCGGCTGGCTGATGGACAGATGAGGCCTGCAGAGGTCTAGATGGACGCACAGGCGGGGGGGGCGTGCGGAGGGCGTGCTGTGAGGCTCTGCTCTCACCACCCTGGATGTGCGGAAGCCCCCAGCTGCAGTCTGCACACTGAGCTGTGGCTGAGAGTCCAGGACAGCTGCAGGTCAGGTCAGCTTGAGGGCAGAAGACCATGTCCAGTTCGCAGCCAGGCAGGGACTGGATCGACCCTTTTAGGCCTTTGCATTCCACCCGGTCCTGTGGAGGGTCGCTGCTGCCACATCCAGAGGCATCCAGGGTGCGGAGAGCTCCGAGCCAGTGCTCCATCTTCCAGAAGCGCCCAGAAACACACCGACACTGGTGTCTGTGGCCATCACTGTCACCCTATGCGTCCTTGCATTTGCATCTTGAAACCTGCTGATCCTTGGCCCGAGGGGTTGCAGAAGGCTGTTCAGGGAGCACAGGCTCCAGCAGCACCACTCCTGCCTGGGCCCAGCGGCTCAGCTGCAGCCCCGGCCTTGCTTTCCCTCTGGATGCCCCTCCCCCATGAGGGCCTCCAGAGGGCAGGGTCTTGGGGCAGCTGGCTTCGCCCATGTGGCCCGAGCCACCTACACTTGCTGTCCCGCACCTTCTGCTACCAGGCCTCATGCCCCACGGCCGTCACAGACAAGGAGCAGCCAGAGTGTCCCAGGATAGAGGCAAGCCTTGTCCCTCCTGTCAGCCTGGGCCAGGACACTGGGGGGGCCAGGCCCGGGAGCGGCCACCCAGCCCCTTGGCTTTAGAAACAGACCTGGCATGGCTGCCCCGTGGTCTTTGGGGGAAGGAAACGGGGCTCTTTCTGGATCGCTGCCACGGACTCCCGGCACCCAGGCCAGTCACAGCTGTGAGGTCAGCCAGACCCTGAATCCACAGATGCGGGGACACTGCTCCAGGAAAACGGCCAGCTGCTGAGACCCCGTCCCAGCTTCCCCACCAGCCACCAGCCCAGGCCCCTCCCCACGTGGGCTGCTATTGAAAGACCCCTGTTATTTCCGGTTGTAGATGGGCACAGGTGACCCTAGCGGGCAGGCACAGTTGCAAGCACACAATCCGGGGGTGATGAGGGCGACCGCCAAGCCTCTGTTCAGGACAAAACTCGGACACAGCCCTTCAGCCACCCCGAGCAGCTGCCCTGCTGGTCACTGAGCAAAGGCACACACGGGGCTGTGGTCAGCAGCAGCCCACGAGGCCCCCCCCTCCAGGGACCAAGGAAAGAGGCCAGAGCACCTGAAGGGGGAGGTCTGACCCCAAACCCAGCCCCCGAAAGCCGGAGGCAGCCGGAGGACAGCGGGGCCTTAACCAACAGTGACACGGGTCAGCTGAGTGGCGTGTCCCTGTCCCACGCGGCCAGGACATCAGCACCTGGGAAACGGCTGCAGCTGGGTCACAGGGAACCCTTGGTCTCCTTCACGTGTTTTCATAGATGTAAGACTCTACACTTAGAGTTTATTAACAAAAGAAGTGGACGGCTCAGGGCATGCGCGGCCATTCCTGACCCCGTGCAGGGCGAGCCTGCCCACGCCCCTCCATGCGCTGACAGCCAGGGCTGCAGAACTGGGTGCGGCACAGCCATTGTTCTCAGAAACTGGAGGAGCCGCGTCCCAGAGGGCGTGTCCGCATCTTTTTCTTTTTTTTTTTTTTTCAGTTTTACTCTTTTTTTTTCCTTTTTTTTAAAATTTTTTTTCCATCTTTCGTACATTTGATTCAAGTGAGTTATGAACTTCCATTTTTACCCCAAATACGAATTGCAGAATCACATCAGTTACACATTCACGATGTCTACCTAATGCCATATTAGTGACTGTTGTATTCTGCTGCCTTTCCTATCCCCTACTACCCCCTCCCTCCCCCCATCTTCCCTCTCTACCTCGTCTGCTGTTGTTCAGTTCTCTCCCTCCCCCCTTCCCCTCACAACCTCATGTATGTGATTTCGTATAATGATGAGGGTCAGCGTCTGCGTCTGCTCAGGCCAATGCATCTGGCGGGGCCAGCAAGATGGGCCAAGGCAGAAGCCACCCACATCCTGCCTCGTCCACCTGGGCAGCCTGAGCTGGATACCCTTGGCCTGTGGGTGATGGGGAAAGCCGTGCCTGCAGTCCACCTTCAGAGTGAGCTGTCACTGGGAAGTAGAAGCTGGAGAGAAATGCAGAGGGGCCCCCTGCATGGGGCTCTTGTTGACTTCTGTCTCTCTCTCTTTTTTTAATAGATGGACACAATACCTTTATTTTATTTATTTTATTTTATGTGATGCTGAGGATCAAAACCAGTGCCTCACATGTGCTAGGCAACTGCTCCACCACTGAGCCACGACCCCAGACCCTCTTGTGGACATCTTGATGGCCAGTGTCCTCTGGGTGGCACCCGTGGTGACTCCACACCACCCGGGGGGAATGGCCAACTGACCTTGCTGTTGTTCCATCAGAAACGAGCCTGCCGGCCCCACGTACAGAGGAGTGAGGCGCCCGGCACATCCAGCTGGTCACCACGGCCAACCGGCTGAATGTGCGAGCTGCTAGACATGGGTCTGACGCCGTCCTGTCAGACCCTGGACACAGGTGTCCTGAGTGGGTCAGGGGGGTGGCCCAGGCGGGCACAGTCCCCAGGCTGGGATCAGGGTAGAGGGCCAGGCCTGCAGGGTCAACTGGGACAGGAACTGCGAGGATCACAGGGGCGTGGCCTTTGGACACGGCTGGGGCCGCCTGAACTCCCCTAGCCTGCAAGGAATCCCACATCCCCCTGTGTTGGGAGGGTCCTCCTCCTGCTTGTGAAGCCAGTGAGTGGGCCTGACCAGTGCCCGCGGCCTGGGCCTGGCCGCCGGCTACCTGCAGGGCAACAGGACCTGGGGCCTACGGCTGCTGTGGGAGGCCCGGCTCCCTCTCTACGGAGCTCCGGGCACCTCCCTCCCGGATGAGCTGACCCAGCCAGGGGCTGCACATAGGTGCCCCGGGGCAAGCACAGCGCCCTCCTGCTTCCCGTTTGCAGAGGCCACATAGCATTGGGGGTCTTCTCTGTGTCCAGCCTGCCACCTGTGGTCCTGGGAGGGCCCAGCACTCTGCCACCCGGGCTGGCTGCACCCTGGGCAAGGACTGGGCCTGATGCAGAACCGCTGTGTGGTCTCCCGGGCTCCTCTGCCCCCGGCTAATGGCTCCGTGGGCCTGGGGACAGGGAGTGAAGGCAGGCGGCCTGGGGACGGGCTTCGGGGTGTGGACAGTGAAACTCCTCCTTGACAGGGCACGTGGCCAGCTGGTTTGCAGGACCCCAGGGCCCTGGGGCACCCCCGGTGCCCAGTGACCAGCACTGGTCCTCAGATACCACCTAGTCCAGCTGCTGTCTGTCCTGAACCAGGACAGGGCTACTATCACCTCCTGACTGGGGGTCACTGGCTGGTGGCACAGTGCCCCCCCTCTAAGCCCCCACAGTTGGATTAACATGGTCATCAATCAATCTAGGACACACCCATGAAGGTCACTCATCGGGGCATGTTGGGTCACCCCTGTCCCTGCTTGACCTGTGGCTGAGGCACAGGTGTTTCAACAGGGAGACGGTGGCCCAGCACCAGGGTCCCGAGGCCTCTCCCCTCTGAGGTGAGGACCACAGTACTGTCTGCCTCCTCCCCACCCTGCAGTCCGGGCAGAACCCAACTCCATGCAGCCTGAGTGCGGCTGTGCGCTTTAGCCAGCTCTAGAACTCTCTGTGCACCTCTTCCCAGTGCATGGCTTCTCCGCCTCCGTAGAACGCTGGGAATAAGAACAGAGCAGAGGGCCGGCGCCTTCCCAGCCACTCAGGTGCCTGGCTCAGCCATCGGGCTGTGGCCATTGGGCAACTGACATCTGCCTGGACATCTGTGCCCCCGGGGTGCCTCCAGGCTGTCCTGAGCAGCTAAGGCTAAGCTGGCCAGGGTAAGCCGATGCTCTGGGGCCCTGGGACCCGAGGAGGAGGAGGACGCTTACCTGCAGCACTTACCCTGGACCTATGGCCGGGGACTTCTCTCCACCCGCCCACCCAGGGGCATTGCCAGACATCTAGGGCCACCAGACCCAGCAGGTGAGGCCTGGAGAGTCCCAGAGACCCTAGAGCACCTTCTGTGGAGAGGGCATGATCGTCCAGCACCCATTGCCCTCCACCCTGCCCCCTGCCATCCAGCACCCCCTGCCCTCAGCCCTGCCCCCCACCCCAGCACCCCCAGCCCTCAACCCTGCCCTCTGACTCCCAGCACCCCCTGCCCTCAGCCCTGCCCCCCACCCCAGCACCCCCTGCCCTCAGCCCTGCCCTCTGACCCCCAGCACCCCTAGCCCTCAGCCCTGCCTCCCGACCCCCAGCACCCCCTGCCCTCAGCTCTGCCCCCCACCACAGCACCCCCTACTCTCAGCCCTGCCTCCCCACCCCCAGCACCCCCTGCCCTCAGCCCTGCCCTCTGACCCCCAGCACCCCCTACTCTCAGCTCTGCCCCCCAACCCAGCACCCCCTGCCCTCAGCCCTGCCCCCCCACCCCAGCACCCCCTGCCCTCAGCCCTGCCCCCCCACCCCCAGCACCCCCTGCCCTCAGCCCTGCCCCCCCACCCCCAGCACCCCCTGCCCTCAGCCCTGCCCCCCCACCCCCAGCACCCCCTGCCCTCAGCCCTGCCCCCCACCCCAGCACCCCCTGCCCTCAGCCCTGCCCCCCACCCCAGCACCCCCTGACCTCAGCCCTGCCCCCACCCCAGCACCCCCTGCCCTCAGCCCTGCCCCCACCCCAGCACCCCCTGCCCTCAGCCCTGCCCCCCACCCCAGCACCCCCTGCCCTCAGCCCTGCCCCCCACCCCAGCACTCCCTGACCTCAGCCCTGCCCCCCCACCCCCAGCACCCCCTGCCCTCAGCCCTGCCCCCACCCCAGCACCCCCTGCCCTCAGCCCTGCCCCCCACCCCAGCACCCCCTGACCTCAGCCCTGCCCCCCCACCCCCAGCACCCCCTGCCCTCAGCCCTGCCCCCCCACCCCCAGCACCCCCAGCCCTCAGCCCTGCCCCCACCCCAGCACCCCCTGCCCTCAGCCCTGCCCCCCACCCCAGCACCCCCTGCCCTCAGTCCTGCCCCCCACCCCAGCACCCCCTGCCCTCAGCCCTGCCCCCCACCCCAGCACCCCCAGCCCTCAGCCCTGCCCCCACCCCAGCACCCCCTGACCTCAGCCCTGCCCCCCACCCCAGCACCCCCTGACCTCAGCCCTGCCCCCCCACCCCCAGCACCCCCTGCCCTCAGCCCTGCCCCCCACCCCAGCACCCCCTGACCTCAGCCCTGCCCCCCACCCCAGCACCCCCTGACCTCAGCCCTGCCCCCCCACCCCCAGCACCCCCTGCCCTCAGCCCTGCCCCCCACCCCAGCACCCCCTGACCTCAGCCCTGCCCCCCACCCCAGCACCCCCTGACCTCAGCCCTGCCCCCCACCCCAGCACCCCCTGCCCTCAGCCCTGCCCCCCCACCCCCAGCACCCCCAGCCCTCAGCCCTGCCCCCACCCCAGCACCCCCTGCCCTCAGCCCTGCCCCCCACCCCAGCACCCCCTGCCCTCAGCCCTGCCCCCCACCCCAGCACCCCCTGCCCTCAGCCCTGCCCCCCACCCCAGCACCCCCTGCCCTCAGCCCTGCCCCCACCCAGCACCCCCTGCCCTCAGCCCTGCCCCCCACCCAGCACCCCCTGCTCTCAGCCCTGCCCCCTTCCCCCAGCACCCCCTACTCTCAGCTCTGCCCCCTTCCCCCAGCACCCCCTACTCTCAGCTTTGCCCTCTGACCCTCAGCCCTGCCAGGTCTCCCCGGTTACTCTATCCTGCACCTCAAGCGTGGGCTCCAGGTCTGCCATGCTGCTGGCCACTTTCACCCTGCTGCCGCTGCCTCTGTCCCCTCCCCTGTTGTGCAGACAACTCCAGGTCCCGCAGGCTGGGCTGAGGGCAGGAGGGAGTCGGAACTAAGACTGGGCTGGGCACAAAGGGCTGAGGGGCTTCGCGGAGTGCAGGAGCCGCGGTCAGGAACTGTGGGAAGGACTCAGCCAGTGGGTGGGCCCTCCTGCCGGGGCCATCTCTCATCCCTGCCCGGCCCTGCAGTGGCCTTGGGCCCTCGGGGGCAGTTCTGGACTCCCAGCTTTCTGAGACTGTGCAGTCTTCGCAGCACGCCTCACCTTGGCCAGCTGGAGTGTCCACACACCGTCTCTGCGCTCACCTATCTCAGCAGAATGGAAGTAGAACTTCTCACTTAACACCTCCCCTCCAGAGGATCCAGAGGGTCAGAAATTCCAAGGGCCATGGGAGAGCTGGCTGAGGGACCATCTGGAGGACCAACGGCCCCAGCGGCCTCTGCCTGACACCGGACAATGCTCTCCAGTCCAGCCCCAGGGCCTCCCTCTGAGCCTCCTGCGGTCCCTTTCTGAGCCACGCTCCCTCACCTGTGTTGCAGGTGAGACCCTGCCAGGGCCTCCAGAACCCAGGGGGAGCCCAGGACCCGAGGGCCTCCATGGTCCAGCAGAGCTGTCCGTGAGCAAGGCTCTGCTGAGAGTGGTAGGCAGGGAGAAAGCCGAGTCCTGAGGCACAACCCAGCCATTCTGTCCCCCAGGAAAACGGGCCAGGCAGGCAGGTGGGCACCTGGTACACGAGGCTCTGGGAAAGGCCTGAAAGTGTTGGCTCAGTTCTGCACAGTTCACCTCCTCTCGCTCAGGGAGGAAGGAAGTGGGGCTGGACCAGAGGACCAGAACCAGCAGCACCCAGGCCTGGGGTGATCCTGGGCTCTCGGCCCCCATTGTCCTTTGAGCATCCCTGGGTCTGGGGAGGTCAAGGTGACTCCTGGCTCTCATAGGGCCCTGTCTGTAGCCACAAGGTGGCAGGGTGGCAGGGTGGCAGGAGGAGCTCAACCCAGGACACCAGCAGGGCCCAGAGCTGGGAGCATGGCCACATAGCACCTCAAGGGCAGAAGTCCCTAGAAACCAGCTTCCCCCAGAAGCGAGCCTGGAACCGTCCAGAGGCCAAGTCTGCCAGAGGCCGCCGAGCCGGCAGAGTGAGGGTCCTGTGCATGCAGGCTCCTGGGCCCTGCCCCTCAACGACCCCTCAGTCTGGGAAGCCCTCTGCATCTTCAACAGGCCTCCAGCAGAACCCCCAGATCCTGCTGGGGACAGCCTCACTCCAGCAGGCCACGGCCTCCCACCACCTCGGTCCATTCTCTTCCATCCTCTTCATCAAACCCCCCTCCAAGGGGCCATCCTGAGCCCAGCGTCTTGGACACGATTCTCCAAGCACACGGGAAAACCCAGGACAGAATGCTGATGGCCAGATACTCCTCGGGGTGGGCGGTGACAGCCACCCACCACACAGCCCCAGGCGTCCTCCAGGCCCAGCCAGGCTCACACTCCTGGAGGGTGATCCTGAAGTCAGAGACCTCTGCCAATGACACACGGCCAGAGACACTGTCCAACGAGCAGGGAGGAGGCTGCACATGGCAGAGGCCCAGGGGCCAGCCCAGGCCAACTCCACGACCCCCTAACAGCAGAGGAACTGTAGATTGTGCCAATTCCAGGAGCTTCGTCCAGAAAGAACCAAGCGGCCAGGCCCAGCACCTCCTGTGCAGCCCTCTCAACCCAGGCCACCGTGGGGGGCCGCACAGTGCTCCCTTCCTTGTGCACAGGGGAGACAGGCTCTTTGTCCCCCCCCCCCGCCACCAGAGCCAGGCTCCTTGTCGAGACCCTGGGGACATTCCATAGCCACAGCACAGGGACAGCCCTTCCCCAGCAACACCCTGGGACTTCCCAGCCTCCACCCTGTCCCTTCCTATCAGGCTGGGGACAGGCGGCCACAGGCCATGCTGGCAGCTCTGTCTGGCCTGCAGCCCATCTGGACCCAGCTCTCCGCCTCCGCCTTCCTCCAGGTTCCCATGAACCAACACTCCAGCCTGGTGCCCCGGGCCGTGGGCAGTGGTCCTGGCTCCACAGGGTTCTGGGAAGCTGGGGCACTTTGCGGCATCTTAAAGGACTCCTACCGTCCCCCAGCCAGAGGGGCGTGCAGTGCCTATCAGCACCAGAGGAATCAGGACTGTCTGCAGCGGGCTGCTGGCCCTCCAGGCAGCTCCCGCCATCCGGGGAGCCAGTTCTGCCCACCGAGGGGTTCTCAGGGTCCCGGGGCCAAGGCAAGTTCTCCAGGAAGGACAGCAGAGAGTGGCAGGGAGCAGGCTGCCCTGGGCCTCAGGACCCCCCAGGTCTGCGTGGCTGGCTGCACTCCTCTCCGCCGTCAGCCACAGGGAGGAGGCCCCAGCCTGCAGGAACCCGGTGAAGGGAGCCAGATGTAGGAGAGCGAGGTCCACCCAAGGGGGTGGTCAGCCCAGGTGGAAACCACAGGAAGGAAGCCCACCTCAGTCTCGGGTCACGTGGAGGGGACAACCGTTTGAACAAAGCAGAGGTGTGTGTCCAACAATGAGCCCAGGAGGCCGAGACGAGCCTTGGGCAGGGGGTTCCCCTCCTACTAGCGGGGGGCGGGGGGTACAGCTCCACATCACAGTCTCCTTGCTGGGAGCAGGGCGTGATCATTGCCCACATGGGACCTCTGGACACGTGAGGAGAGTGGTCAGCACACATTCAGTCAGGTGTCCAGAGTCTGCCTTTCAGAAGGTCCAGCCCGTGTTCTGCAGCGGACATTTCTGGTCCACACAGGAGGCACCTAGGGGAGGTGGAGAACTAGACCTGGTGCTGGGCTTCGGAGCTCTCCTCGCTGCCCATCACATCCAGGGAGAGACCGGGGGCTCTGTCCACCTGTCCACACAGGGCTTGCTTCAGGGTGTCTCACCGTGGACGTTCTGCAGAAGGTCATATTGTACCCTGTGGTGCTCTTCTCTCGATGCCCCCTGCCCTGGTTCTGCCCCACGAGGGCTCTGCACAGCTGCCCCTCCAACACCTCCATCCCTGGCTGAGGGGATGTCCCTCATCTTCTAATCTCAGCAGGACAATGTCCTCCACAGAACGTCGACCAGTCACAGCCTTGCAGGTGGCTGACTGCGGAGAGGGTTTGGGAGAACTCCAGTGGGTGACACAGGACCTCAGGGCAAGGAGCAGGATGGGGCACCAGGGGCCCAGAGTCCACCAGGCCCCAGGGGCTCTGCAGTGTGGTCTGTACACCATGTGGGGCCCAGCAAGGCCAGTGGCCAGCCGTCTGCCCAGCACCATCAGTCCCTGCCTTGGGCTGCCCCAGCTGAGAACTTTGACCCCAGGCACCTCCCAGAGTGGCACTTGTCCCAGCCACCTGCAGTGGGGCCAGGTGGGGGCTTGTGGGTGCCAGCAACATCCTCCACAAACCCTCCATCCAGCTGAGACCCTCTGTCCAGCATTGGCCTACTGCACTGTCCACAAGCAGGGCAAAGTCCAGCAGCTGCTCGCCCAGGAACTGGGCACAGGTGGTCCCCGAGTCTCAGGGTGGGAGTGGAGGAGGGCGGGTGGACGCTGCCGTGCATGTCACTCAGCCGTGGTGCCGCCAGGCACGGGCGGCGGTCGGGACAAAGCTCCCTGTGGGGGGCACTTTGGCCAGGAGCTCTGTCGCCAGGGTCTTGGCCAGCACGGTCCCCTTCCTGGAGCTTTTCCTAGAAATGAGTGACTCATTTCTCATTTCATGGGGGGTGGAGGAAGGTGAGAGCGGCCACAGCCTGAAAGTGGATCCAGAGCTCAGGGCTGGTTCTGCCCACTTCCCACGGCCCCCTGGGCCAGCAGTGCACCTCAGCCCCAGCTTCCCACCTGCAAAATGGGAGAAATTGGCCCAGTGGGACCTGGAGGTGTGGACGCTCTGGCCTGTAAGTCAGACCTCAGAGTCCTTGCAGGGGCGTGACTCTCTCGTTCCTGCCTGCCTCTGTCCAGTTTCTAGGACAAGCAAGGTTGCCCATTTGCACTGTCCCTGGTAGACGAGGGCTGCTGACCAGACCCACTCCTCAGCCTGGCAGATATGGCAGAGACCAGCAAGGTCCTCCCAGGAGGCTGCTCACACCCAGGAGCCCTCTCCCCCCACCCCCGACACACACATGAAAAGCCTCCGCCGGCCCTTGACCAAGCGAAACCTACTTTGAGCAACTGTGAGAAGAAGGAGAACAAGAGCCCTCAAGTGTGCTCTCGGGGGTTCACGGAAGACCACGCTGTTGCCGGAAGCTGGCCGTGTTGACTGAGGGGAGAAGTGGGGGAAGAGCAGGACTCCAGCACCTTCCAGGAAGGACCCAGGGACACGAGGGCTTGGCAAGTGTTGACCCAGCACTTAGCACCCCAGGGCCGGATGCAGGGTGGCCAGGTGCAGGCGCGACTCGACTCTCCGTGGCTGGAGAGGTGCCCGGCCACCTGCAGCACCCAGAGAGCTTCCCTCTCTGGCACAGCCCTCCTGCTCACCTCCCTACAGGGTCCAGCTGGGGACGACCATCTGCAGGACAGCAGGAGTGTCCCTCCCCTGAGTGCCGTGGTGGAGCCGGCACCTGGGCTGGCAACCTGGCTGGGCACTAGACCACAACACCCGGCAGCACTGGAGCAGCTCAGAGAGCAGAGTCAGGCAGCAGCCCGCCACGCCAGGCACGGTGGGAAGGCTTCACCAAGAAGACGTGGTCAGCACTTCTAAGGGCACCCAGTTACAAGCAGAGCGTATCTGGGGGTAGCCCCGGGGAGGGCACCTGCCCGGCAGGCCCACGGGCCCCGGTTCAGTCCCCAGCTGCTAGGTTAGGGTGACCCTCCTTTAACACGGTCCGTTGTACACATAGCCACGGGCGCACCATGGCAGGTCACCATGGCAGGTCACGTGGCCCACACGGCCCAGGGTGCACCACGCACCACGGTAGGTCACGTGGCAATCAAGAGCTGAGAGCCCGTGGGTCAGTCAGCAACCTTGCCGCTGCCCAACACCGTCCTCCTGCTCACTCGGCTCCTTTTGACCTGGACACGGGCGTGTTGCCTTCAGGCTGAGACCTGGACACAGGCTGTTCACAGCAGCCTGTGGTCAGTGGTCAGAATTCACAATCACTTTGATTCGGGACACCAAACCCTGCTCTTTCCAGAGAGGAAGCTGAGCTGCTGGAAGCCTCACAGCTTCACAGGAACAGGGGTGACCGCGACCAGGACAGTCCCCTGACATGTGGTGGGGCCTGGAGAACTCCTATCTGGGCACACGCCTGTCCTCCATCCACTTGTCCCAGAGGGGCCTGCCCTTGCCCCTGCCTCGCTCGCCCGAGCTCCCACGGCCTGTGGACGCCCACATGCAGGACTTAGAAACTCTGGAGCCTGCCTGCCAGGTGCATATGGACCCAGGAGCCTACCCAGGCCCTGGCTGTCCTCTGGACGTGGCCTCCTCCCTCAGCACCCGTCACCTGTGTGTCTACACTGGCCCTGACCTTAAGTTCTCTCCTGGCCGCATGTCGCGAGGGGCTGTCCTGAGACAGAGGTGGAAGCAGGGGTCAATGCCTGACAGAGCTAGGGTCCTCTCAGGGTCCTCTGCCCCTGTCCCTTGCTGCCAATACTTGGGGTCAAGGGTGAGGGTCTGCATGTGCCATCCTCAAAACCAGGTGGACCCTGAGTGGGAGAGGCAGCCGTGGAGAGGCCACCCATAGGAGCCACTGCCCACTCCACCACCAGCCTGGCCTCGGCCTGTGGGCCTGGCCAAGTCCACCTGGAGGACTGTGTCCAGGAAGGAAGGGAAACACTCACACTCTCCTACTTGGCTTATTTACACAAATGAAGTCCAGCAGCTTCCTGGCAAGGTGGCTCAGCACCGTCACTTCACGGGACACTGGGGCACCTACTGGAATAGTGGCCACATTAGGAGGAGGGCACCATGGCCAGCAACAGGCTGCAGGGTGAGGCAGCCACGCCCAGTGCTGCCCGCCATCTCAGAGCTGTGGTCTGAGGCCTGGCTGCGGCCCAGGGACAGCTCCCAGGTGGTGGCTCCCCATCAGTGGGCCAGCTGCTCTTGCCAGCTCCCAGGTCCTGGCCAGCCCCGTCACATCCTCCCAAGAGAACCAGGGGTCAGGCCTCCTGCCACTGGGAAGCCACCCAGCCAGCGGGCTCGGTGCCCTCCCCAGGCAGGCCTGCATGGCCAGATGTGAGTTTGTGTGACTTCGCCACTGTCCATCCCTCTGTCCACATGATGGGCACTGGCTATCTTGCACTAGGAGGGCAGGGGACCCTTCTCTAACCTCAGCGTGAGGAGGCCATGGTCAGAGAACCCTTCCATTGGTAGGCTGGGCTCTCAGGCCCAGCAGAGAGCTGCACTGGACAGAGCGTCTGTCTTTGTGGCCTCAGGGGGTCCCACTGACCTTCCCCTTGGTTCAAAGCCTCAGAAAGCCAGAGCTGGGCACTGAGAAGCCCAGGCTCTCGAAGTCTCCCTCCTAAGACTCCAGGTGTGGGGGCCTCTGAGCCTTGCTGGCAGCTGGACAGAGACTTGGCCAGCCTCAAGACCAAGAGCAGGTCCACGCACGTCAGGAAGTGAAGGGAGAGGGCATTGTGGCCAGCCTTCGAGGTCAGGGAGCCAGGGGCTGCCAGGGCTTCCTCCCCCAGCCCACAGGCACAGTCTCCCCTGCTGAGACAGAAGCAGGCTCCACCCAGCGACTGACCCAATTACAGGGCCACTCCCCAGGCGCCCATCTGTGAGTCCACGGTGCAGGCCCCATTGGGGAAGGGTGGGGGGCTTCCCAGCTGAAGCAGGTCAGTCTGGAACAGAGGGGTTTTGTCACACTGACACTTCCAGGGCTGAGCTGGCTCTGAGTGCATTGGCTAGAGCGCCTGGCCAGTGTCCAGCTGGGGACAGAGGGATCTGTGTGTGGTGTTGGGTCAACATCAGCACAGCCATGGCGGGAAAGGGGGGTGGCCGTTCATAAGCTCTGACCCGTCTGAATGGGGCTTGCTTTTCCCAGAGCGGCTACAGCGTCGGCCGTGCTGATGGCTGCCTGCCCAGTGATTGTGCTTGGATTTCAAAGGAGAGCATCAGAACCAGCGGCTTTGCTCCACTCTCCCATGCTCTCTGGCCCTCCCTCCACAAAGCCGGACGGCATAGCTGGGATAAGATCCTGCTCTTCAAAAATGCATTTGGCTGAGCACATTTGTGCCAAGAGCCATCCTGAAATAATCCTTTGCTGACGTTACAAGCCCTGCAAAGTCCGCCTGTCACAGAGGTGCTGATACCACCGGACACCCGTCCTGACAGGGAAGGGCTCAGCCGCACCCTGAGCTCAGCGGACAGCTGCGCGACTCAGATGTAGCAGAAGATCGAAAAAACTGAAATTAAAAACCACAGCTACACTATCTAATAAACACAAGCACACACCCAGACCCACCCCTCGCGCGGCCCAACGTCCTCGAGCGGGTCCCAGGGCACCCACGGGCAGCAGTTAAGTCGGTGATCACACACTTGTGAACTTTCTCAGCATGGTGCCCGCTCAGCCTGGCCAGTGCCCACCCACACTAGTGCACTGAGACCCCAGGGACCTCAGCCTCGGGTGCTGTGCCCAACCCTAGAGTCCAGCAGGGACCTGCTGGTGAGTCCTGGCCAAGGCTCAGCACAGGGGCTGGGTGGCCATCATTACAGAGAGAAGGAGGGCCAGATAGGAGATGCTGGGCAGAGGACTGCCGCAGTCTCTGGCTGGGCACAAATCACGAGTCTCCACACAGCTTGTAGATTCAAACAGCAATTCTTTATTCCCGAACTCACACCGGCCGTCTACAAACACGCTCTGGGGGAATCCACGTTCTCTGCCCAAATCCACTTCTCCCAAATCCACTACTCTGCCCAAATTCACTCTCCGCTCAAATCCACACCGCATGGGCTTCTGTCTCCCAAAATATACTGTCTGACCCTAAGCACTCAAGAGGAACTCAGCAGCAGGATAAGCCCTATTCTAAAGGGGGAACACCCTAAACACAGATCCTGCCCTGGTCCTTGAGCAAGGTCACCTTTCAGAAGTCCTTCCACTAGACAGCATGGGAGTAAGCTGGCAAGGAATTTGTCATACCTACTTGGCTGATGGCTCCCAGCAGAGGACCAGCTCGCGGTCATGTTCCTGATAGCAGTGGGTGGAGAGGGAAGGTCAGCCTGCCCCTGGGCGTCGGGCGGGTGCTTTGGTGATGCAGTTCTCACCACCCATTTCACAGACAGAACAGAGACCCCAGCAAGGGCCAGCCCGTGGCCAGTGTGTTGGAAAGTCAAAAAGCCACTGGGTCCGACCACGCCTGTGAGATGCTGTGGATGCGGGACGGTGAGGGTCCAGTCCCGTCTTCCTCAGCCATGACCTCTGGGTCCTCCTGCCCCTAGGAAGGACCTGCCCCTGCCAAGGCCAGAACCTGCCCTTCACAAAGGAAGGGGCACCTCACGCTCCCGCCACAGGATGTGGGCCCTGGCCTTGTCTCCGCTGTTCCTCCCAGAGCTGGAGAGGCAGCCTGACCTCTGGACGTGTCTGATGGCCTGCAATGGGCCCAGGGCACCCACGGGCAGCAGGCCTGTGCGGAGAGGCAGGGACCGATCTCCCTGGAGCTCACCAATCCCCGAGGGGCCCTCAGAGTTGGTACAGGTGGCAGATGCCCAAGCTGGACCCAGGCCCTCAGAGCCAGCGAGGCGGGATCAAGCCGGGGGCTCTGGGAGGCTACTGCCAAGGTGGGGCCTGGGGACCCCAGTGTGTCCAGTGGAGGCGGCAGGCAGGATGCAGACTGAGAGGACACTGCCGTGTGCTGCCCAGACCCACCCTCTGGCTGCCCAAGTGAAATCTTGCTGGAATGCGGTCACCTGCCTACAGAGAGGCCATGTGGCTCTGCAGCCCCAGGCAGGACAGCTTTCCAGCCCCAGGACGGAATGACCCTCAGCTGGAAGGAGGACAGCTAGTCAGTGGGGTTCTCTGTGACTTTTGGATGCAAGTGTGCAGGGTGGACTTCTGGCCCATCAGGAGCCCCTGTGGACAGCAGGATGGCCAGGGGCAGGCAGTGCTCTCTGGCCCCATGTGGGCCTCCTCAGGTTGGCTGTGTCCCTTGCCCCACCCAGAAACTCGGCAGTCCCAGTGCCAGGGAGGAGCCAACCGTCCTGGCCGTCCTCATCCCCCGGGTGAGCGATGGAGGTGGGCGGGTCCATGCCGGCCTCTCACCCTGCAGCTCTCGGGCCCCCCAGGCCTGTCCTGCACAGTCCACTCAGGTAACCCCACCACTGCCAGCTTTGATCCGAGTCAGCTCTCTGGATCAGAACCCCCTCCGTGGCCCCGACTCTGACCTCTGACCTCTGTGGATGAGGCAGGCAGCTTCTGCCTGTCCACCCTTGGGGAGAAATCCTCCCAGGGCTCCACTACAGAACCTGCGTGGGCCTCCTTTCAGATGATGCCAGTCGCTCCAAGAGGCTGAGAACTCAGGTGGTCACTCCACCAGCAGTCCCTAGTGGTCACTCCACCAGCAGCCTCTTGCACTCTGGGCCACATCTCAGGGCCTGGGGATTAGAAGGCTGCAGGTCACCTTTACAGACACAGTGCTGGATGGCCGTGAACTTGCACATTTATTCAAGATGAAACGGCAGCCAAATGCAAGGGTCCTTAGGCTGTACCACCTCTGCCGCAGTTGCCACTCTGTCCTGGGCCCAGGCCTGGGGCTCCACACGCTGACTCCCCACCATCATTCACCCAGCAGGGAGGAGGAGGTGCAGCCGCTCTGCCCGGCCGCAGCAGGCGTGCACGGCAGGGGTCTGTCGGTCCTGACAGCTAGGAAAGCTGTCCCTCGCCCTCAGAGCAGAGCCACACCTACACTGTCCTGTAAGAGCTGCCCCGGATGGCACCTGGCGTCAGCAGGAGGACACACTTGGGCCCTTCTCCTGGGGTGTGGAGAGTCCATGTGGCAGTGGCGCTGGGCCCCGGAGCCTCAGTGGCTGAGGCAGTGCACACATCCTGCCTGCAGCCCGGGACACTGTGACAGGGTCCCTCCCAGATTGGAGCATCCCAGGCCCCTGTGGAGCCTGCAAGGGATGGGCACAGCCCATGGGAGCTGCCCTTTGGTGCAGAATCCCCTGGACACGACCAAGGTAGGCGCTCCAATGGGGGGCGCGTCCAGAGCTCCCAGTGACAAGCCAGAGGTCAACAGGACAAGGCTGCCAAGACAGGTGTGTCTCTTTCCACTGTGACGGAGGGGGTGGACTTCATGGCCCAGGACAGGAACAGTTCAAATGGACCTGCTGTGAATCGCCCATGCCCACTGAGATGCCCTGCGAGGTGGCAGGTCAGGGGAAGCAGGACTCCCTCAGAGCCACTGGCCGTCCCTGGGCGCGGTTCTCCCTGCCTGCCTCGTCTGTGGCTGCTGATGGGCCTCCGTGCCTGGGCTGCCCGCGATGGCCTCCTGGTTCCACTGGCTGTTCCCTCACGGCTCCGCCAGCCACGATGCTGGCCCTCACGGCAGGGCCAGCGGCCACCAGCCAGGTAAGCCACAGCTGCTGCAGCCATTCTCTCCCTGCACAGTCCCTTGGAGCCGGCTTCCCGGGAGGGGCCCTGGCCCTGCCAGCAGCCGTGGGTCCCCGCCCCTGGCCCAGTGTTCTCCTCTTTCCCCCTGGGCCAGCTCAGCCTTGCTCCTGCCCCGTCCCTGAGCAACACGGGCACCTCAGGTGTCCTTGTGTAGAGGACCTGAAGGGACCTCTGCCAGAGTAATCTAAATGGCTGGCCAGCCACAACACACAGGGTCACCTTCCAGAGCCAATTGAGACCCAAATGTCCCAGGAAAGTGTGGCTCTAAGAGACGCTGGGGCTGGCGGTCAGGGACGCAGGGGCTGCGAGGCCAACCCAGTGACGAGGCCCAGGTCCCGTTTCCACAGAAACCTCCTCACTGAGCTCGAAGAGCAACATGAGGACGAGAGTCAGAGAGGACGATGGAGTCGGACGCAAGAGGCACCTCAGGAGGCCTGGGGCTGACAGGAAGCAAGGATGGCAGGCCCGCCTGCTGCCCACGTCTCCTGAGAGCTCCGGATTTCCGGGCAGAATCCCATCCTGAGAAGGCAACTCTGGAGGGGCTTGTGGAAGACGCCTCGGCTCCTGCAGCAGAGCCCTCCATGTCTTTAGGAACGACCCAGGAGCCTCGGTGAGCATGCCAACGGCTGTCGGTCAGCTTTCTGTTACTGTAACAAACTCCCGGGACACTGACCCACAGAAAGAAAGGTTCCTCTGGCTGCTGCTGGGAAGGTTCAGGCCATGGCTGCTTGGCCCCATTGCTTCGAGCCTCTGGCGGGCAGTGCCTCGTGGGGGGCACATGGCAGACAAGGGCCTCCCTTCGTAGGCAGGGAAGCGGAGGAAAGAGAAAGGGGCCAGGGACCGTGTGACTGGAGGACTGCCCTCCAGACCTCACCTCTCGAAGGCTCCCAGCTCTCAGGAGCTCTGTCCCAGGACCAAGCCTTTGGCTCCTGGGCCTCTGGGGACCCTCCAGTCCCAACTGTAGCCCAGTCCTGGGGACTCGCCCAACTGGGGGCCGGGATTTGGACTCTCACTGTTCAGTGACCTGGGAGCCCACCTGAAGTGCCCCTCTGAGCTCCCCCCACAGCACTCTCGCCCACGCACCACGAGCACAGTGCTTGCACAGTGGTGCTGGACGGTGCTCAGCCCCTGGGGTCCACCCAGTTTCCGGGTGCACGTGTCCATCCAGGGACCCTCACCTCACTTCTGCCCCTGGCTGACTACAACCCGGCTGCAGATCCAGGTGCCTTCCTAAGGAGCTCCTGCTTCTAGCCAGCTCTGTCCGTCTGCCCGGGGTTCAGCGGTCTGCTCTGGCCTCCCCAAGCTCCCCTCTTGTACGTGAGAAGATGGCCGGCCCCAGAAGCCTCCAGGATGCTCGAATAAGACAGCCTGCACTTCACGCCCAGGTGTGTTGGCGCTGACCTGGACACTGGCCCTCACTCGCAGCTTCATGAAGACCCTCAGGATCAGTCCTGCCAGCCCACGTCCCAGAGGAGCAGGGCCTGGACATGGAGACAACCGTCCCTTCCCTGGGTCACAGGGTGGAGACCGGAGCCGCGGGGACTTGCATGGTGGAGGTACGGTGTCTGCTGTCCCAGCTTTGGTCGCGGTTGGCTACCAAGGGTAAATGGGCCAATCCTGTGATTCTGAACCTGGAGTGATGCACTCCAGGGCAAAGGGGTCCTGTGCGGGTCTGCGGTAGAGAACAGCAGGCCACCGCAGCGGCTGCTCCGTCTGCGGTCCTGTCTCCCGAGAAGAGCACCTCACAGAGCTGGCCCTAGAACACCGGCATGCAGAATGTGCACTCGGGTTCTGACGGACGCAGGTGTTCCCAGTGCTGGGAACTCCGGCCCTTCCCAGACACAGACAAGGTCCCTCCAGGACTCTTGGCAGAGAGGCCCTCTCTGTGGACACAGAAGGAAAAGCCTCCAGCCCAAGAGGAGTTCTGGGCTTCATCAGCTCACACAGAAAATGTGCACCACGGTCAGCTAGGACAAATGCCTCGATACCCAGGGCCCAGACCAGGGCACCTGGGCATCTGCTCTCAGACCAAGCGTCTCCACCCAGTCGACCTGCACTTGTGAAGCATGAGCTCCTGTGTGGAGCTGACCCTGGGTCACCACAGCTTGGGTGCCAATGCACAGGATTTCAAGAACAAGAGAGGTGTGTGTGCAGGTGTGTGCACAGAGGAGCCTGCAGGCACAGGTGTGTGTGCAGGTACACGTTTGTGCAGGTACAGGCACAGGTGTGTGTGTAGGTGTGTGCACAGAGAGGAGCCTGCAGGTGCAGGTGTGTGTGTGTAGGTACACGTGTGTGCAGGTGCAGGCACAGGTGTGCGTGCAGGTGTGTGCACAGAGCGGAGCCTGCAGGTGCAGGTGTGTGTGTGCAGGTACACGTGTGTGCAGGTGCAGGCACAGGTGTGTGTGTAGGTGTGTGCACAGAGAGGAGCCTGCAGGTGCAGGTGTGTGTGTGTAGGTACACGTGTGTGCAGGTGCAGGCACAGGTGTGCGTGCAGGTGTGTGCACAGAGCGGAGCCTGCAGGTGCAGGTGTGTGTGTGCAGGTACACGTGTGTGCAGGTGCAGGCACAGGTGTGCGTGCAGGTGTGTGCACAGAGCGGAGCCTGCAGGTGCAGGTGTGTGTGTGCAGGTACACGTGTGTGCAGGTGCAGGCACAGGTGTGTGTGTAGGTGTGTGCACAGAGAGGAGCCTGCAGGTGCAGGTGTGTGTGTGTAGGTACACGTGTGTGCAGGTGCAGGCACAGGTGTGTGTGCAGGTGTGTGCACAGAGAGGAGCCTACAGGCACAGGTGTGTGTGCAGGTACACGTGTGTGCAGGTGCAGGCACAGGTGTGTGTGCAGGTATGTGCACAGGGAGGAGGGTGTGAGGTGCAGGTGTGTGTCCCTGTGCAGGTGCAGGGACAGGTGTGTGTGCAGGTGTGTGTGCAGGTGTGTGTGTAGGTGTGTGCACAGAGAGGAGCCTGCAGGTGCAGGTGTGTGTGTGTAGGTACACGTGTGTGCAGGTGCAGGCACAGGTGTGTGTGCAGGTGTGTGCACAGAGAGGAGCCTACAGGCACAGGTGTGTGTGCAGGTACACGTGTGTGCAGGTGCAGGGACAGGTGGGTGTGCAGGTGTGTGCACAGGGAGGAGGGTGTGAGGTGCAGGTGTGTGTCCCTGTGCAGGTGCAGGGACAGGTGTGTGTGCAGGTGTGTGCACAGGGAGGATCTGTGCTCAGAGTGTGGTCTGTGCTCAGAGTGCCACTGCCCAACACATTCGGCCCTGCCTCACCCGCTCACTTCCCGGGGTCACTTGTGGCTATGAGGCACCCCCGTCTGTGGGAAAGGTCTACCAAGGAGGTGGCAGCCACAGCCACGTCCCACTGTGTCCCCAAGAGAGGAGAAGGGAGGAGTGGGCCGCCCTGCGCGTCCCAGCCAGCCTCTGCCTGAGCAGGTGGGCTCTCGCCCCTGCCCTGCTCTCCTGGGCCCTGCCCAGCCCTTCACTGTCCCCGGGACCTCCTGACTTTCCTGGTGGCGACTTCTCTCTTCCCGGAGCTGCCTGAACAATGGAGCACCAGCCTGAGGCCCAAGCCCCAAGATGCCCAGCCCGAAGGTCAGTTAGACATTAATGAAAACAAGGACCATGCACATCCTCTGGGAAGAAATGTCTGGCTCTCCAAGTGCGTCTGTCTCCTCTCTTTCCTCAGTGAGCGCTGGGCAGCCGACGTGTCCTGGGAAGGCAGAGCCAAGGCTGCCCGCTGGGAATCCTCAGGGGTCCCTGGGAGCTCTGCTGTGCTGCCCGGGGGACTGGGGCACCAGAGCTGGGGCACCAGAGCTGGGGCGGCAGGCCTCCTGGAGGACGGGCTCCAGGGGTCCCGACGGCAGGGTTGGGGGCTAACAGGGAGGGCAGGGGCCAGGACCGCAGGCTCCTGGGAAACGGGATGCTCAGCGGCAGCCCCTAGGGAGGGCAAGGGGCCCAGAGGGCCACAGAAAGTGGGGTCAGAAGTGACAGGGGTTGAAGGGAAGCTGCAAATAAGAGCGCTCAGAGGGATTGGAGGATTTTCTAAATCTATTCAATATGCAAAGACAAGTGCCATATGGCCGCGGGCTCTGCCTTCCAGTCCCTGTACCTGCGGTGGCCTAAATATTCCTAAGATTAAGTTCACTTGAAAGTAGCAGAAAAATCTGAAACAGTAACAATCTAAACAGGATAGAATTTCGCTTCTCCTTCACTCAGAAGGGACAGAGGCAGTTGGTCCAGGGCTGAGAGGTCCCTCCCTGGGGTCAGGACCCTGTCACCTATGTGGTTGCTCCACTGGCTTGAAAGCTTTTCATTCCTAAATGTGTCTTGTGACCCAAGATGGATGCTATAGCTCTAGCCTTCACATCTTCCTTCCAGCTAGCAGGAAGACACTCTCCTTTTAAAGGCATTTCCTAGAAGGTCCACAAAACTTGGGCTCATATCTCATTTGTCACCAGAACTTGGTTACGTAACCACAATCAGATGGCAGACAGACTGGGAAATGCAGTCCATTCTGGGTGGCCATTGCACTAAAATGTGCAGGTTATATCACAGGAAGGCGGAGAGGATGGTGACAGGAGACAGTATGGCCGCATCGCTGGCCCTCCCTCACGGGCCCTCAGAACTTCCCCCTTCAGAAGCTGACCCACTCCCAGCAGGACAGGCTGTCTCCGGAACTTCGAGGAGTCTCTTCCACACTGAATTCCTCCTGATCAACCGCATCTGGCTTTTAGAAAACACGAGACGATGTGCATTTAAAACAGGACACTCGCCTTCCTCATGCAACAACAGGTGCAGGGGCTGAAGCAGGAGTCGGGAAAGGGAGGTGCCCTGTGTTAAGACCGCGGGGCCTGGGCAGGGCGCCTGCCGGCCCCTCCGTGCATGCCCAGGTGGCCAAGGCTTCTCAAGCCACCTGCGGAGTCATGTCGTTTACTGGGGTATAGAAGGGGCTCTCGGCTCTGCTTCTCCCTCTCACAGTCGAGAGCTGTTTCCACGACAACCCAGCCATGGGAGGGAGGGAGCCTTGGAGCTGGCCTCAATGGCATGGGGGCAGCCAAAGGGCCACATGAAGCCAACAGGGACTGCACTGACCCTTCTCATCTACTCGTCAATCTGCCCAAATCGTCCAACAGTTGATGGTGGATTGAACTTGCCCTCTAAAAAGATGTGTCCCTGTTCCAGGCTCTGGTCCCTGGGAACGTGACCTTACCCAGAACTGAGTTCCTGCGGCTGTGAGCAAGGCAAGGATCTCAGATAGACCACATTGGTTCATAGTGGCCTTAGATCCAATTCTATGTCCCCCAAGAGAAAAGAGGGTAATTAGACACTGACGCGAGAGAGGTGGCCACGGACAGGGAGGCAGAGAGCGGCACAATGTGTCTGCAAGCTGAGGAACAGAGGACTGGGCACCCCCAGGAGCAGGACACAGGCCTAGACAGACCCCTGGCCCAGAGGCCAGCTCCCACTTGTGCTTATTAATATTCACCGGCTGGTATGCCCAAGAAGGGCAGCACACATTCTGAACTGTTCACAAACACCTTTCCCAAGACAGACCGCGTGCAGGGGCACAAACAGTCTCCATCACCTGCAAGATGGGAGTCAAAGGGAACAGGGGCTCTGACCAGCGTGGGATCAGCCACAGCCAGGAGCAGACCTCTGGGAAACCCGATACGCAGACTCTAAATAAACTATGGGCCAAAAAGTGAGTCGAAACAGAACCAGAATGCACACTGAACAAAATTAAAATGGTGATACCTGTCCCGGTCTGTGAGCACAGGGACGTCTGCAGCACCAGATCCACAGCACAGAAAGGAGAGTGTCCTCAAGTGAATGACGCTAGTGCTCGGCTCAGGGAACCGAGGGGCCAAGGAGAGGAAACGGCAAAGATGAGAGGCGGCTAGGACCAGGCAGCGGAGGAGTGCAGCTCCAGAACCAGGCAGGTCTCGGGGACCACAGCAGCGGTCAGGGAGAGAGGAGGCGGCCAGGGCCGGGGTCAGGGTGGAGACACCAGCTCACAAGGCTGACAACGGGAATTGTGAGCACGTCTGTGCTGACACTCCAGCACGCTGGACACTTACAGCAGACAGACAAACTCAGGACGAGACGGATAATCAGAAGAACCCTGTCTATTGGATAACTTGAACTTTAAGTTAAAAGCCTTCCCACAAAGGAAATGCATGCCCACATGACTTCCCTGGAGATTCTACAAAAATCTGTGAAGGAAACAATTCCAATTCCACACAGAGCATTCAGGAAGCTCAAAGAGGAAGGAACACTGTCCCCCGCCCCCCGCTCCCGCCCCGAGTCCTGCAAGGCAAACGTCACCCTGATTCCTCAACAAAACAGGGTACAGAGACGTCAGGAGAAGGAAAGAGCCGCTCTGTCCCTCCCAAGTGCAGAAGTGCAGGCTCTCGGCCGAGTGTGGGGCACGGCCCTGGGCCTCACCGCCTGCCAGGCCCCGGGGAGCCCGCCAGGACAGCGGGAGGAGGAGAGGCTCCCTGGTGGAGAAGACAGGGAAAACTCGTCCTGGGCAGAACACCGGGTGCTGTCCAGTGGTCAGGACACAGGGGGAGCTACGGTGGCCTCCCAGCAAGGCTTCGAGGTGCAGTCAACACTGAAGCAAGCTGCCTTTCTGTCTAGCAATAAACAAAACTGAAAATTTTAAAGTAGTGTCTACATCAGGCCAAGATGTTAAGTATCAGTGATAAATGTGGCAAAGGAGGAGCAGGCTTTGCACACTGAACACTGCCAAGCCTCCTCAAGAGGAGAGAAAGAAATCGCAGGTGGCCTGGGAGACGCGCAGGGTAAGGAGTTGAAAGACTCAGCGTTGTGAATGCTGCTTCTTCCAACATTTCTGCATGGAGCCAAGTCAAGTCTCCGAGCCGAGATGACAAGCTTCTCCAGCAGGAACCGGCAGGCCGGGCTGCAGTTCATGCGGAGAGGGGAGACACCCAGCGTCACTCTGCCGACTTCCAGAAAGGGAAACCAAGTTTGGTGACCCACACGTCTGCTCTCAGAACACGCTGGGAGAACCCGCCATCACAGTGGCGCAGAACTTACAGCACAGGGCCGAGTGCCCGCAGATGGAACGGGAGCACGCAGGCGAGAGAAGGGGGCTCCGTGGAGGAAGACGTGACCTCGTGACAATGGAAGGGACCACCGTGTGTCCACTGGCAAAACCCAAAGCTCCCGTCTGCACCCTCACCCTAAAAAATAGCCCAGGGTGCGCTGCAGATGCCCTGGAGGATGCAGAAGAGAGCTGTGACCCTGGAGGAGCCAGGAAGCCCCTGGCTGTGTCCCCGCAGCAGCTCCCTTTAGAAAGATCAGCTGAACTTTGTGACTGTGCACCGCCCTCCTGGGAGACCACTGCTAGCTGAGCACGTCGGCCTGAGCCCGAAGTCCCCACCGCTCCAGAGGCCCAGGCAGGAGGGTCACTGGAACCCTGGAGTCCAAGGTCAGCCTGGGCGACAAAGAGAGACCCCATCTCAAAACAGAGACAAAGGAAGGGAGTGGGGAAGGGTGAAGAGAAGAGAAAGGAAAATCTGGTTACAGCAGCGATAAGACAGACCTGGGATGATCATCTGTGTCCAACAGAACTAGATTCAGAATAACAATGAATCAACACTTTTTGTACCAGTGTGCTTAGCGACTGAGCCACATCCCCACCCCTTTTACATTTTACTTTGAGACAAGGTCTTGCTAAATTGGTTACGGCCTCACTAAATTGCTGAGGGGAGCCTCGGACTTGTGATCCTCCTGCCTCTGCCTCCCCAGTCACTGGGATTACAGGTGTGAACCACTCCCCAGAATGAATAAGCAGTTTACTGAGAAAGTAATTGGACAGATCCTTGAAGATTTATGGATGGCAAATGGGAACATGAGAAGAGGCTCTAGAGCATTACTCATTTGGGAACGCAAGTTCATGTCACAATGAAATACCTCTACACTTACTGGACTGTCTGAAATGGAAAAGTGCAAACATACCAAGGATCGGCAGGAATGTGAAAGACCCACTGAAGCAAACAAACCACTGACAGAGTACAAACTTGTTCTAGGATTCTGTGTTCATCAGGAAAGTGCTACAAACGTGAAGGCAGAATTAAAACAGTCAGGCCATGCATCCAAAAGATTATGGCAAGCAGCTCTGCACTCAAAAATGTCAGTGAAACTTCTCTAGGAGGAAAGAAGAGAACCGAAGAAGAGACCTCAGGCCTGAACAAAGAACATGCTGGAAATGGCAGATATACAGTGAATACAAAAGTCTTCCCGGAGGGATCTTTCTGACCTCCTGAAAAGATAAGTGAAAGCCAAAGGGAAAATGATAAATACCACTGTTCAACATACAGAACAGCAGCGCAGCCAGGCTCGGAAATCCCAGTGACCTGGGAGGCTGAGGCAGGAGGATCCCCAGTGTGGCCAGCCTGGGCAACTCAGCAAGACCCTGACTCAAAATGGAACTTAGAAAGGGCTGGAGGTGTGGCTCCGTGGCAGAGCACTTGCCTGGCATGCCCAAGGCCCTGGCTCCACCCCCAGCAGGCAGTGAAAAGAAAAGAAAGCCCAAGCGCAGAGGGTGCGAGGCCGTGGACGCACCCGGCGTGAGGCCTCAGCTCCACATGAAGGGGTGCGAGGATCCGAAGGTCCCAGGCAACACTGGCTGAGCCCTGCAGCACACTAACAAACCAAATGGAGGAGTGCTGATGGGCCCCGGGTGGAGACAGTGAAAACAGATGGGGGTCCACAGAAAGCCACAGAGAAAGACACCTACGGCCACCAGAAAAGACAGACAGGCAGGATGGAAGGCTGAGACCTGCACGCGAGATGGCCGGGCATGCACCATCTGCTGGTGCTGTCAGAGCGCTTCCTAAAGTTGGGCTGGTGAAGCAGGATGTGTCTCCACTCTGCCTGTGAGAGACCCCCCTGAAAGGCACAGCCACAGAAGGATGAAACACAGAGGACAGGAAGTCACACCGCAGATGCTCTACACTCAGGGGCTGAGGTGACCACGCCAGCATCAGAAGAGTGGACTTCAGGATGGGATGTGCCACTAAAGTCTGAGAGGCATCATGCTAGAAGTGGGCTCATGGAGAGAAGGCAGAGCTCTAGATCCATGCTCACCCAGCACCACAGCCTCAGAACACACGAGACCCCGACAGGGCTCCAGCCACAGTGACCGCCTCACAACAGAACGAGGCACCACAAGTAACGAAGACACAGAGACTCAAAGAGAAGCCGGCCAGCTGGATCTGGGTGGCATCCCGGAACCCTCCACCCAGACAGAGCCCACATTTTTAACTGATGCCTAACTACAGGCCATAAAGGGACTGGACTCCCAGGACAAAGTGCTGTGACCACAAGGAACTGCATTCGCGTCAACAACAGATGTGTCCGGAACATCTCCAAATGTTTGGAAGTTAATGCACAACCACACACCTGGGGCAGAGAGAAAAACACTGGGGAAAGGGCCAATAAAGACTCCGGGAGTGAAAGACGTTTGTGGGATTCAGGCGGAGCCTTGCTGAGCAGGAAATGTCCAGCAAGAAATAAGAGGTGTCTGAAGTCCCTCCCACCGCAAGAGAGGATGAACTCAGAGTGACCTGAACCAGGAGAAGGAAAGAACAGGAAAGAACAGGTCTGAGGTCAAGAGGGCCCGCGGGGGTGAGCTTGCTCTCCCCGCTCTCTGCCCCGTGAGGACGTGGGGCTCCTGGGCCATCCTGGAAGAACATGCCGGTCACTCATCTGACCCCAAGCTTGCCAGCCCTTTGGTCTTGGACTTCCCAGGCTCTGGTCCTAGCCATCACGCATCTCAGGTGTTCTGCTGCCGCAGCACAAGCAGACCGGGACCGAGGACTTGCCCCGTGTCGCCCGCGGCACACCTGTCTTGGGGATCTCTAGAACACACGTCTTCCTCAGTCACTTCCTGCCTGTGACTCCTCATACAACAGGGTCCTCCTGACCCAAGGACCCACTGTGGGTCATCCAGCCTTGATTCCCACGGTGGCTCCAACCAAGGCTGAACTGGGCAGGCCGAGGGAAGAGGCCCTTTCCTGGGAGTGGACACCCCTGAATGCGGCTGGAAGACACTCCTAGAGGACCCCCTGGCCTACTGAGCCAGCTCAGCCTGCAGGGCAGGACGGGGCCGCTCACATAAACTCTTAGAGACTACAGGGGCTCCCTACAGATGGCCACACACTGGGGTAAAACAGCAAGCTTTGCCGTCTCACCCAGCTGAGGCCAGAAGTCCGAGATCAAGGTGCCTCAGAGGGGCGTCCTCTGAAGTTCCCAGGGCAGCAGCTCTCCAGATCTCTCCGGTTTCCAATAACTGGTCAGTCTTACCACGGCATTCATCCTGGGAGTGTGCGTCCCTATCCACATTTCCCCGTCACACTGCACAGGGCCTACTGATTTCACCTGCTTTATCATCTGCAAAGACCCGACTTCCAAATAAATTCACACCCACAGGTCCTGGGGCTTAGCACTTCAGCCTCCCTGGGGGTCGCAGGCCAGCCTGGCACACACTGAGCTCTCAGGCCACGCAGGACCCTGCCCGTCTCCAACAGGATCCTGCGTGGTCCGGGAGAGCTATCACCCATGGCCAGGCCAACTCAGTGCCATCCTGGCCTCTATTGCTAGGAGGACCCTGATGCCGGCACCTCATTCTCTGCTTGCCAAGACCCAATTCTCAGGCAACAGCACCTCTGCACGGGGCTGCCCTCGGGGCTCTCTGCCCAGGACTCTGGCGGCACCTCAGGCCAGCCCATTTTGTCTGCGCAGAGAGGCAGCCCTGCAGGGGAGAAAGGCTTTTGTGCCCTGGAGCTTTTCTGACTCTCAGTTTGGATGAGGATCTGATCCTTGGGTGCTGGGATCTTGTGTTGGAGAGTGGAACAAGTGGCCACTAAAAGCCCAGAGGTCAGTGGGATGCCGATGGCCAGGCCACAGCACAACTGAAACACAGTCCATGGGCAGCAAGATTCATCTCAGTCTGCAAGGGCTCCCCAGCCTCTCTTGGTGTGCAGGAGGGCAATGCCTCTTGGGTTTCATTTCACAGATGGACATCCCAAGGCGAGGTCACTTGCTGAGGTCCAGAGTGAGGTTTTAAAGTGTCTGGACCACCCAGCACCTTTCCCTCTGGACACTGTGGGGTGGCACAGACCTTCAGCATCAGTCCTGTCTCTCTCCCCTCCAGGCCTGGAAACACAGTAGGGCCACAGAAGGGCCCACCACATGGCCACAGGTCTGTTCTGTTCAGCCAGGATATCCGCCTGTTAGCAGAGGGCTCAGGCCATTCCCTGACCAGCTGCCTGGGAGAGACGTGGCTGGGATTCTCAGAGCACTCATGTCCAGGGGCCTCAGGACTTTGGGGCCCCTTTGGGGGCTGCATTGCAGGGAGAGCTCTGGTTCTTCCTCCGGCTCTCTGCTTTCTGGTGTCAGTGTAGGATGGGCGGTGGGCATGGAGGTGGAGGTGTCTGAGCCCCTCCTCACGCAGAGCCCCCTGTGAGCAGCACACTGAGGTGCACAGGGAAATTCAGCTGATCACGTTGCAAAAGATGTGCAGTGGATTTTTCAAATTTATAAATTTTGACCAGAAAGCTATTTCTGAAAGCTTTTGTTCTAGTCAATAATGAGTCACAAATTAGGGATCCCCAAATGTCCCCTGGATCTTCGGCGGTAACTGCCAGGAATTAGAGGAGCCGGGGAAAACTCTCGCCTCCCACAGCCCTCTCCCACCCCGGGAGCCCACTGGAGATCCGCCTTGGACAGTGCCTTGGCCGGGGTGCAGGGCGGGGAGAACCGCCTTCCAGGAGCCGGGTCAGAACGGACCCAGGAGGAAAGAAGGCTGCGCGGACCTCGCGGAGCTGGACACCAGCCGCGCCGCCGCGAGGTCCTGCTCCCTGCTCCTGGGACTCACCCGCCCGCAACCCCAGGGCTCCGCACCCAGCGCCCCGGGAGCGCGCGCCCCGCCCCTTCCTCGTCCCCGCGGTCAGCGCCGACCGCCGCCGGGGCCCGCGCACCGGCGGGCTGGCCTGGGCGCAGGGCGGGCGCGGAAGGAGGCGGAGGCGGGCCCGGGACGCCCCGCCCGGGGCCCGCCCGCCGCCCACGTCACACCGCCGCCCCTCTCGCGCCTGCGCCGCCCGCCCGCCGCGCATCCTCAGCCGCCGCGCATCCTCGGCCGCTCCCGCCGCTCTCCGCCCGCTCGGCGCCCAGCTCCGCGCCGGTTCCCTCGCGGCCGGCCGGCGGCCATGAGGCTGCGGGGACGCGGGACGCGGGCCATCCCCGCCTCCGGCGTGGCGTCGGGCGGTGCGCGGCGACTGGCGCCCCCGGGGCAGAACCCCTTCGTGCACGAGCTGCGGCTGAGCGCCCTGCAGAAGGCCCAGGTGGGTGTCCCCGAACGCTCCGCCACGGACCTGGCGGGATGCGGCCCCGGGAGGCGCGGCCTCCGATGGGGCTGGGGAGGGTCCTGGGACTCGGGCCCTCCCTCGCCGACCCCCGTCCCGTGGTCCCTACACTTCGCGACGCGACGCTCGATCCCCGACGCTGGATCCCCGGCATCCGGCTTCCCGCCGCCCTTACCCAGATCAGATCCCCAGGTCCCTGGCGCCGGTCTCCCGCATCCCGCACCCTGATGCTGCTCCGCACCCCTTTTGCCTGGTTCCTGCAGCCTGATCTCCGCTCCGCATCCCTGTCCCCGCCGCTCCTCCCAGGCCCAGGCGCTGTTCCCGCCGGATGCAGGCCCCGCGCCTGGATGCAGAGCGGGCATCCCCGCCACGCGTCCGAGCTCAGCGCGGGAGGCTGACTTTGTGTCTCCGTGGCCTCACGTGCGGGGCTTTGCCTGGTCGTTTGAGTCAGTGCCTGAGAGAGTGGGCGCGTGGGGCAGGCGGGACAAGTGGCAGGAGGATGTCCACCTCGGTGTTTGCGAGGATAGTTTCCTGGGCTTCGCAGTAAGCGAGGCTCCCCAGGGCATCTGACCCCAGTCAGCTTGTGCGACCTGGTTCCCACGTGGGAGGGAAGAGTGTGTGACAGCTTCCCTAAAGACTGGCTTTGAGGGCCGGGAGGATAGTGAGTGGGGACCTGGTCCAGGCAGGGAGGGACGTTTGCCGCTTTTGTTCTTGTGGCCTTCCCATGGGAGCATGTCCCTTGACAAGCTGGCACCCCTGGTGACCTACTCTGGGCCAGTCCTTCAGAGTTCTGAGACACTCCCAGGCCTGACTTACTCCACAGTAGCTGCAGGCACTAGCAGCTTAGGGCTTCATGCTGCCGGCTCTTAGGAAGTGCATTTCCGTGGTGAGGAAACTTCTTCCGTGGGCAGGGGAGTTGTTTTAGTGTGTCAAGTAGCTCATCTGATGTCACATGAAGTGAGAGGCTTGGAGTCTTCGTCCCAGGGGGGGCTTTCCCAGGACCCTGCTTTCTTCAAGCCCTGGGTGGAAGAAAATGGTGTGATTGAGACCAGGGTGTCCCCAGCTGGCCCCGGGCCCTGTCCCTGCACAGGTCAGGGTCAGGGCTCTGCCTGGAACCTCCCTCTGCAGCCTTCATCTCAGACCCTCGCCTGCCAGTGGCTGAGCCTGCAGGAAGAAGACACAGTCCCCTCTACCCTTCCCCTCATTGCCCGTCTCCCCAGCCCTCACCAGCCACTCCTGGGGGTCCTTTCTCTCTCCTCCTCCTGCCACTCTGGCCTTAGAAGCCCTCTCTGGACAGACACCCTGGAATGGAGCCCTGATCCTGTCTTGTGCTTTTCTAGGGCCTTCCCTGCTCACCCCCTGCACCCTCCCCTACCCATCCTGATCATGCTGCCCGCACCCTGGTCATCCCGGTGGCCTGCTTCCTCCTGCCCTGCCCCTCTCAGCCTCACGGTGTCCCTCTTCCAGGCAGCTAGTGCCTCCCTCCCTCTGCGTCCTTCCTGTCGCTCCCTTTAGGAGGGAAAGACGGCCAGGTGCACTGCCCCGCAGGAAGCAGAGCCGAGGCCCCCTGGGGTGGGGAGAAGGCAGGATTGGGTTGGAGTGCCCCCCACCCTCCTTTCTGCCCCCGCACCTCATTACCTCCATCCCAGCTGCTCTCGGCAGGGTCATGGAGCCCCCCAGAGTCACCAGGTGTACTTGGGACGCAGTTGTACCTGCTCTGGTGCGGCTGAGGGTCACTTTGTAAATGCCCGTAGAGTGCTCTGTGGAAACGCTGGCTTGTACCGGGTACTACCCTGTGAAGTTACCTCTGGGCTAGCCGTGGCCAAATGCCCTCTACAGGTGAGTGGCCTGTCTCCCAAGCACAGAAAGCCTGCTTCCCGGGATAAGGCCTCGTACCCCACACCGAGGTGCTCGGGACGCCCCAGTGGAGCCAAGGTGTAGGCAGCCCGCAAGTCCATGCCTGGGATGCTGCTGTGTCTGGCCTGGTGCCAGTCGGCCACCTTGGCTGCCGTGGGGTCCATCTGGCATTTACAGACTTAGTGAGGAGCTTAAGCCTCTCTCTGGACAGAAAGCCACACACAGGGGTCTGAAGAGGGCCCAGGGCTGGTGAGTCTGTGAAACCTGCGTGTACTGCAGCCGAAGCCAGGGCACAGGTCAAGCTCAGGGACAGGGAGGGTGGCGTGGCGCTGCTCTCCAGCCCTCAGCCGCGTTCTCACAGTTGCCTTCTCATTGGCTACTTCTGGAGTCATGAGGTGATTTCTATCACCCGGGGTTTTGGGGTACTTCTCATAGATTCTGTGTTGTGAGCATGTCCTCGTCCCCAGCTCTGATGGGTTTTCCCTTTTCTGAAGTCCCTGCCCATAACCAGCCTCTGAGAGGTCACTTCCTGGAAAGCAGAGCCACTCCCTCTAACCTTGGAACTGTGTGCCAGGTCAGTGTTGGGCCCAGAGCTGGAGGCTCTGGCCAGCTGCCCCCTGCCCAGTCTGACCTGCAGAGGACACTGAGGATGGCCTGGCATCTGGTGGGCCATCTCTGCTTGTGCCTGTGGCCCAGGAGAGGCTAAGGGCCACTTCCCGGCATCCTTGCCTGTGTTCACTGTCAGCTGTGGCCCTGGGAGGCGGTGGGAGGCAGGGGTAGTGTGACAGTGTTGCAGACGAGGCTGCGGGGGCCAGTGCTGTGGTTCCTGCCTCTGAGCGTGTGGTCTGGCTTGGTGTGGACGCTGGCCTGGCCTCATAGCCCTGCCCTCGGGGAGCTGGCTCCTTCCCACACACCTGAGGCCTCTGTAACCCCTCTGCCTTTCTGGAAAGGCTTGCTTGCCGTTGAGGTGGAACAGCAGGATCAGGATTGAGGCTGTGAAAGATTGTTGGTTGGTTTGTGGCCTTCAGAGCTGACCTCAAGGGTGTGCGTACGTTGTGCACACAGAGGTATTCTATAGCTGCAAGCAAACCCCGGTCTTGTGCACTCATCACATGTTAGACTAACATCAAATCTTAGAACTTTTGTGGTACGTTCCGAATGCCCTGTGCTCACGCTGTCCGGCGGGGCAGGTTACTTGGTGTCTCCATGACAGTCACGTGCTGATTTCTGAACTGTTCCCTGCAGATTGCTGCAGGTCTCAGTCCCAGGCCCCAGGCTCATTTTCCTCTCTGGCCACTGATATTAGCAGCAGGAGCTGGCTCCTGTCCCACCCGTGACTGCTCTGCATGCACAGCCTGGGCCCCGAGCAGACCCGAGCCGGGCAGCGCCTTCCTGGAGGGAGCCAGCCGGGAACGCCCCATCCTGGGCTCTGGTCTGGGTTCTGGAATTCTGACCGAGGTCACATTTTTACCGATCAAGCCTGACTCTGGCCTCTGCCTGGCTGGCCCCCAGGCTGCTGGCTCTTTAGGACACGCTGTCCTCACGGGAGCTCGGCCACACCATCCCAGCTCCGCTCAGTGTCCAGGGATCCATCCTGCTGCTGGCCTGATGAGTTCTGTCAGTCTTGATGGCACTGATGTGCCAGGAGAAGAGCCACCAGCTGGCGTCTCACATTTTTACCTGTATTTTTCATGGTCCTTCCCAGCTTGGGCCTTTGGTTTACAGGGAATGTCACCTTGACTCTCTGCGGGGCACCCAGAGTCATCTGGCCCAAGCACTTGGCCTTTCACCTAGGGGCAGTGGCCTGTGCTGTACTTACCCCCTGAGGCGTGTGGTCAGTGTGTGGACTCGGACTATGTTCTGGGGACAGCAGTTCCTTGCAAGCTGCGCCTTTGCTTTTGCGATGGAGCCGCCCCGCAGGCTCAGGCCCCGCCCCAGCCACCTTCGCCCAGAAGCCCCCGACACCTCAGCGGGAAGCTCAGCTCCACTCTGCGTCCTCAGGGTGCTCACCCTGGCCAGCTCTCCCCAGCAGCGCGTGCCCCGACCAGCCAGTGGTCTGCAGACGCGGAGCTGTCGTCCCAGGAGAGCTGGCTTCCTTTTCATTGAGACGTCCTCTGCCCACATGGTGGACGACGCGTTTCCACAATTGAGTGATCTCTTTCTCACTTTCAAGGGATCAGGGTTTGGGGCCTGGAACAGTGGTTACCCAGAGCCCTGCTGTACAAACCGGCCATCAGGGCCTGCCTGCTCTGCTTGCTGGGTACCCAGTGGCCCTGCACCTGTCCCCACATGCAGCAGAGTGGCCTCGAGCCCTGTGGCCCTTCCTGCCTGGGCATGTGTGAGTAAGGCACGCCCCTGCCCACCTGACCCAGAGACTCCAGGAGGACCCTCTCTGCCATCCATGCTCCTCCAGCTTCTGTTCCTGGACCCTTCACCAAACAGCCCAGGATAAAGCGCCCCCACCCCACGGCCGGGCAGCAGCGGCTCCTCACCCAGGTCCTGCGGGTCTATGGTGCTGTGTTAGAGCGACCCTACCACCCCAGCCTCCCTCGAGACCTTTGCTCTAGCTGTGGGTTATTTTGAAATGAGCCCAGAGGGAAGGGCACAGTGCTGGGTATGTGTGTGTCGGTACATGATGTTTTACTGTGCCCACAGTGGCCTTCGGTGGCCTATGGCCATCAACCCCTCCCTGCTCCTTCTGCAGGCTTAAAGCCCACCAGCACGTCCCGGCTCCCTGTGGCTGTGCTGGGCCTGGGTGACATGGGCTCGCCACTGCGCTGCTCTCAGGCTCACACCAGTCCACCCTCGCCTCCCTTGGGCATGGTGTAGCCACTGCCTCTGTGTTTGGTGACCCCCAGGATGCTGCCTGGACCATCCGGGGTACCAGCGCCGGTGACCCAGCCCCATGCCTCTGGAGTGGACTCAGAAGGTGGGGATGCCACCTTCTGAGTCTGTTAAGGGTCACATGTCCACCTTAGAGTGGAGTGGTGATTTATTTTTCCCCAAGAGTTATTTGCTGTATATATGTAGCTCTTTAAAAAGAAAAACCACAGTTCTAAGTATTTCAAGTTCTCAGGGTGGCCGTGGAGCAGGGTTGACCTGAGCCTCAGCAGCATCCCTGAGGCCTGCAAGAGTGGGGACAGACATTGGCCATGAAGCAAGGCTCTGCTGTCCGCGTTGTGTCCAGCCTCATGGTAGAGCCCAGGACTTTTCCTGGCCTAAGCACAGTGGTGACCCCGCGGCCCTAAGCAGGGGAGTGCTGGTGGCTGGGGAGGTTTGCATCAGGCATCGACTGTCCCTTTGGGGTATCTTATTTAGGTCAGTTTGCTCCCCAGGCCCCTGGGACAGAGCAGGCCACATACTGGTCGATCTGTCTTCCTCACCCACAAGAGGGGTCACAGCCACCGTGGCTTGTGAATGGCTTTGGGGACATCCTTGCAGCCCACGGGTCAGGCTCAGCCTCTCCCCAACTGGGCCCTCCCACCCTCCACACAGGGTCTCTTCATTTTGCTGGTCAGTGGCCTTGAGAGTGCCCATGGCAAGGTGGGGGTAGAAGCCATCCCCAGCCCAGAATGATTGGTCACTGTCATCCTGCCCCTCCCTGATACGGCAGTCTCCTGCCACCCCCCCGGCCCTCCCTCCATCTTTAGCTGTCTTCCTTCCCCACACTGAGAAGTGACCACTCCACCAGGATCACAGCACTGTCCATTCCTGCTGTGCCTCTCACCAGCTGGGGAGTGGAGCCAGGATGCCTGGTTGCGCCTGTGTCTGCGAGTGGCCTGGGCCAGGCCCTGTGGGCTCCCTGCAGTCGCTCCGGAGCTCGGGCAGGCCGGGGCTGGGTGCCCCTGGCGGGCGGGCGTGGGCTGTCCTCCTCTCAGTGCCTGCGGCTCTCTGCAGATGTTTACTGAGCAAATAAAACAGCCAGAAAGGCCGCCGGGCTTGAGTTTCGGGATTCTTTTACTCAGAGCAGGCAGCGGGTCCCTGAGGTGACCCCACTGCTGGGAGGTGGCCGGTCCCTGCTGACTCCTGTCTGTGTGTGTGCCACAGTGTCCCACTTCTCCCTGAGGCCCCTCGCCTGCCATGCTGTCTGTCCCCTCCCGTGTTTTGCTGGGGCAGAGCTGAGTGCCACTGCCTGCCTTGTCCCTCCTCCTGGAGGTGTGACTCTTTAGAGTCAAAGGAGACTGAAGTGCTCCTTGGGATCACAAGGTGGCCTGAGGCAGGCATCCTGCTGGGACCAGCCTGGAGCTCTGCGCGAACAGCGAACAGCAGTTAGTAAGCAGGTCACTTCTGCTAGCTGTTGCCCGGGACAGCCCTTCTTCAGAGATGACCCCTGTAGCGTAGGTGGCCTGTGGCCACTCTGGCAGTGCAAGCCATGCAGGCCCCTCACCTGGTGGTGTCCTTGGGTCTCCTGTGCCCTGAGGCAGGGCCTCCTAGGGTGTGGCCCTCCTGTGGTGCTGCTGGGGAGGCTGACCATTGGCCACCCTCCCATCCAGGCTCCACCTGCTCCCGGGCCTCCTGGGTGTTCCCACATGTGGGCTCTCTGGCTTTCCCAGGATGTAATTACAGGGTGTCCTGCCCCAGGTGAGACGCCTGGAAGTAGGTCAGCTGTAACTCAGCCCTGCAGCTCTGCGTCGGGATCTGGCTAGTGTCTGCACGGGAGCCCAGCCTGGTTCCAGAGTGTGTCTGGCCCCCAACACACCTTCTAGGGACTTCTGCTGCTTCCTCTGCAACCTGTTTCTGCGGAACCCGTGTGAGCCAGGTCCAGAGCCCCCAGGGGCCCTGCCGGGGCCTTCTCCAGGCCCGCGTCCCAGGGGATGCAGGGGGGCCCTGGTGGGGCCTCTGGCTACAGTTTGGCCAGTGAGGGATTTCACATCTGGGGCTGTGGGTCGGAATCGCGGGAGTCACAGGTACAGGGCTTTGGTCCCTGGACAGGGACCCCAAAAGCCCAGGAGAGATTTGTATAGAATGGAGTGGTTTAGGAGGACTGAGGAGAGCCCAGGCAGGAGTTTGGTAGTGTCCAGAGGTTCGGGGTCAGAACAGGAGGAGGCAGTCCCAGCCTGTGTCCACCTGAATTGTCCCAAGGAAGACACTGGACACCAGCTTTAGGTGCCCACATGACTGCCCAGCCCGGGGCCTTTGCACTTGGGTACAGGATGCTCTTGGGTTCTGGAACCCTCCCCCTGCCTGGTCCTTCCCCAGCCCTCCCCCACACTGTATCCCCTCAGTCTTTACTGAAACTCAACCCACCCAGCCCCCTTGCCCTCTTCCTGCAGGCCCCACATCTGCACACCCAAGAGTGCCCTCTGCACGTGGTCAGGGCCATGCTGGGGCTGCTGTCTGAGACATCTGTGCCTTGGCCATGTCCCTGCATCCAGAGCAGCAGGGCACCTCACAGGTGCCCTTAAGGTCAGCTGAGCAGGCTGCCTTCTTTCCCTCTCACATTCAGTTACTCGCCAGCACCAGGAGGTGCGCATGGGGCTGCCAGGTACCACACTCGTTGCCAGCGTTTCAGAGGGCCACGTCCAGACAGCACAGGCCTCTGTGGGGGACCCTAGGTGAGCACACAGGCCCACTTGGCACTGCAGGGGACAGCCTCGGGCCACATGGTGTGTCCCTGGGTTAGAGGTCAGGCCTCCCTGAGTAGGTCAGTCCTCTTCATGGGGGATGTCTTGCCCCATATGTGAAGCCCCAGGGGTCTCGGGTGGCAGGCAGTAAGCAAGGTCTCTCCCAGGGCCTTGACTTGCACGCTCAGGGCCATGTGCTGGGCAGCCCTGGGGGCCCCTACTGGACCCTGACAGCCTGCAGGCAGGTGGCTGCTGTCCACTCTTCATCTTCCTGGTTAAGCCATCGGAGGGCGAGGTGTGGCTGCCACAGGTGCGTCCCCTGCAGCCCGGGTGCGTCCCCTGTCCCACCAGGCTCCCCATGCCCTCGTTTAGCTCCGGTCCTCTTGTCCTTCTGGCCTCAGGGGAAGACTGTGAGGCTGCGTCTGCCCAGGTCATCGGGCCACCTCCCCTGCCTCAGGGCAAGGGCCTGTCCTGCCTTCCCGTCCCCGCGGGAGTTCCCGGTGTCGTGGGGTAGGATGGGAGTTCCCAGGTCCTGAAGAGTGATGGCCAGACTCTGGGGCTCTCAAGGTGCTGACAGCATGTTTGCAGCTAATGTGCTCTGAGTTGGTGACTGAAGTCCCCGAGTTCAACCTCACTGGCTTTGTGAGCATGTTCTAGGTGTCCCGGGCCTGCGACTGACCTTCCATGGGTTCAGCGTTGACCTCACTTCCCCACTGAAGGCCGAGACCGCATCACTGTGTAGCTCCTCCTGCAAGGGATCGCGCAACACGCAGGGTCAGGCGCATGTCCTCCCTGCAGCCGGTGGGCCTGTCCAGGGAGTGGTGCCCAGTCACACCCAGCTTCCCAGGGCTGGCTCAGCCATCATCTCCTGGGGGGGGGGGGGGTGTGGCCATGTGGTCTCCCAGTGCTGCTGGACCTGGTAAGCAGCACTGTGAACTGCTGCCCAGCAGGTGTCCAGCTGCATGGTGGTCACAGCACGGCATGTGGGCACCCAGGGAAAGGTGTATGCTGGCCCGTGTGTAGCCATGGTGACTGTCACAGGTCCCTGCTCACATCTGTTCTGGGGCTTCAGAGCCACCCTGGGCTGGGTAGTCTCAGGTCAGCCCTTCAGAAGCTGGTGGGGGACACCTGGGAGAGAGACATCTTCGCATGTCCAGAGGATGCCAGCAGCAGTGTGGGGAGCCGGTGTGGAGGAGACCAGCCCTCCACCCACACATGCTGCGTGCCCTTCTGTGGCTCACCTGGCCCAGGGCCCTCTCCTACCTCTGTGGTCACTTGCCAGCGCCCCCGGATCCACGGCGGTGCCCAGGCTGTGCTGCATCCCCCGAGGGTGCTGTCCCAGTGAGGCTGTCATGTCTCAGCACTGAGGCATGGGACCCAGACCTGAGCTGCGGGTCCAGCTGTTGCAGACGGTCTCTGGCACCCCATGTAAGGAGGGCCTGAGCCTCAGTAACTCCATTTTAAAATAAACCAGCGGTTCCACCAGGCACAGCCTACGGAGCCCTCCAACACGAATCAGGCAGAGCCTGGTAAATAAGTCACTTTCCACAAGTCACCGTCATCTGCCTTCACCCTGATAAGAGTCAGAGGTGTGAGATGAGGGCGGAAACCACCCGACCAGATGTCCCGACCCTAGAATGAAAGGCGGCACTGAGAAACCCTGTGACGGCTGATAGGGGTTGAAGGAGCACGCAGAAGCCCCAAGATTCAGCAAAAATGAGGGAGCAAATGAACATTCAGCCAGCCCACACTGATGCCCGCATACTGGAGAGCTGAGGAGGACCCGGACTGACACCCGCCTCTTCTCATCACCTGCCTGATGCCTGCATCGTCCTCACCACTCTCAAACTCTACAGCCACATCTTGACCCTGGAGAACAGAGACTTCTCCTTATGACCCTCTCCTCAACCGGTGGTCAGCTCCACCCCAGGAGCAGCCTCCATCGGTGCCTGACCTGCTCACTGCCGTCCGAGTGGGAGGGCATCTGCTGGACTGAAGACCTGAGAGTCAAGACCACCCTGCCCCTTGAGCTTGGCACGCAGAGGGAATGCCTGTCAGGAGCCTGTCATGACTAAGTGTCTGCAGTGCTTAGGGTGAACTTCGATTGGTTTGCTTTGGACTGATGGTGTCTATTGCAGTGCCCAGCACTAAGGATTCTCATTTTTTTGATTAAGAACTTATAGAGTGAAGTTGTATTGAGTGATTTGAGTGAATAAAGTTCTGAAAAAGGGCAGAAGAGCGTGGACATTCTTGATTTCTCCCCCCGACTGCGGATGTCACACTTTTCCCCATCGCGCCCCAGAAACTGGTTGGAAGCGGGTTGGGGAGGAACCTGTGTCTGGCGTGGAGCATTCCCTGGGTTCGGTGGTGGCAGGGTTCCTGGTTTAGGCTTGCCTTAGGCCGGAGTGGTTTTGGCCCCACAGAGCCCTGTGCAGCAGCCACACCACCTCTAGGGTGTTGAAGTGGCAAAGGCTGCCCTCCAGGAAGGTGCTCGGATGCAGTTCCCTACACAAGCTGTAGGTAGGTTGCACATTCAGAGCATGTCACCAAGCCCCAATCTGCAGGAGAGAAGCCTCCGGGTCGCTGCTCAGACTATTGTCAAGGGCTCTCTGGTAGATGGCAGGGACTGGGGAGTGGGACTGGCTAAGGTTTGAGAGAAGAAATAGCTCGGTGTTAGGGAGCTATATTTAATTTTAGATCTGAGTGGGAGCACTAAGAAGTGACTTCGAGAGCAGCCAGCTCGGACTCAGCAAAGTCCCTGAGGAGGCGCAGCCGCGATGCTGTTGAGATCTGAGGCCAAGGAGTGGTGGACGCTCACCAGTTAGTGGAACAGGTGAACTCAATGTGATGTCCGCCAGGCGTTTATGTAAAGAGCAGCTCACGCAACAAGAAGCACCAACTTCCCAAAATACAAAACGTTCTGCCTGCCTGTGCCCCAGTGCCCGCCGCTGTCCTGGTGTGGCTGCACCCGCAGTCTGTGCTCTGGGGTTTGTCTTTGTGGAGCGGCTGGGGCCAGAGCCCGTTTAAGATGGCTGCTGAGAAGATGAAGCCAACAGACCTTAGAGTGCCAGTGTCGGGCGCTCCTTTCTCCTACCATGTGACGCCCTCTGGATGACCTTTGCCAGAGGTGGCCCTCCCTGCTGGACTCTGCCTTCTCCGGAGTGAGCCTGAGGAAACACGGGCTCTTCCACCAAGGCCTACCCAGGAGCCACGTGTGGCCAGTCACCTCTGTGTGGCCACGAGCTATTACGTTCTTAAGTGATTTCAGAAAGAGGATATCCTGCGGTGTGAAAATCATGTGAAATTCATACTTCCACATTCAGAAACAAAGATGGCGTTGAACACAACACCAGGAAAGGGCCAGCGCTCTCGGTTCCTCTTTTGCTTCCGGTGAGTCGACTCTTAGAATTAATTCTGAAAACAACTCTCGACCCCCACTTGAGAGTAGTGTCTGAAGGGACCAGACGCACTTTGTCTAGCAGGGCGTCTGGTGCTGGGCACAGCACAGGCTCTGACGCCAGGTCCAGAGTCAGCCATCCTGGGCTCTGGGGTGGTCAGGGCAAGGCTGCCCGGAGGGCAGGTGTCTCCTAGGGACCAGCTTCCTTGCTCCAGCCGAGGGGCACCTGCGGGAACTGCTGTAACTCCCAGAGCCCTCTGCCTGAGCCGCGCCAGCGGAGGACCTCTCTCCCCGGCTTCTCAGAAGGCGCTCACTCCATGTTCACTCATGGGGACAGCGGAAGGGGACAGGTTGATCCCAGCTGGTTTTCCCCGTCTCCTCTGTCGGCCCTGGGTCTCTTGTCTCTCTGATGCACCTGGGGAGCCCCGCCCTGTTCTTGGGGCCTCAGGGTTTGCAGGTGGCCTTCCAGGGCAGTGCAGGACGGGCTCCCCTGCCACTCCCTCCACTTACAGACCTAGATGGACGGGAGCACCCTGGCCCCTCCCCGCCGACGCTCCTAGTACATCCCTGTTACTTCTTGCCCTCTGGGGTCCTGGAGGTTTGGGGCCCTCCCAGCCCCCCATGCCCATCCCTAGTGGTCCCAGGAAGGAAGAGCCAGAGGCCTGCCTTGGACTTGGTGTGGATGTGTCTTGGAGGTGCATCCAGCAGGAGCTGAGGAGAAAGGTGGCAGCGACTGTCCCTGGGGAGGGGACCTGAAGGACGGCCGTGCTGGAGGGTGGGCCTCACTGGGGGTCAGCTGCCAGTGAGGCTGCTGAGGGCTGTCGGGAGCCCACCCAGGGCGCCACTGGGAGGCGTTGTCTTCAGGTCCTGCACCTGTCCAGGACGCAAGGGTGCAGAGGGGTTCTCCAGGCCTGAGGCTCCCCTGCAGGCTACTGCAGCCCAGGTGGCCCTCTGCCTGCCACCCCTGGAGGCCTGGCCGGGGCTCTGGCCACCTACCCCCTTGGAGGCCACCCCTGCCCTCTCTGGCCAGGGGGCCCCGTATGAGTCTACAGTGTTTCTCTCTCTGCCTGGGCATGCCGCGCCCTCCCAGTGGGACCTTCTGCCCCCGCTCTGTGGGCACGGGGGGTCGCAGCCCAGCCTCACCCCTCTGCTCCTTCCTCCACGACCCTTCAGGATGGCCTACGTGGTTCAGGCAGGTCCAGCCTGCTGTCCTGCTCCAGAGCCCCTTCTGTGGCCTCACCCGCCCTCTGTCCTTGTGGTGTCCTGTGCCGTCCTCCCACCTCCTGTGCCGCCCGGCCCTGGTTTCTGGACTGAGGAGCATGGACAGTGGTGCAGCTTCTGGCTCACAGTCTCAGCCCGGCACTGGCCCGCACCTCTGCACCTGAGAGGGGAGCCACAGGTCACCCCCTTGGCTGTGAGCCCTGTCTTGCTCTTCCCTGCTCCTGGCCATCCTTGCAGTCGCTCTGAAGGTCCCCTCGTTGGCTGTGCCACAGCAGCACAGCATGTAAATGGAGGGGCCTCTGTTCCTCGGCACCTTGGGGCTCTCTGTCCAGGGAGGTGGCCAGCCACCGCGTCCCTGCAGGCCCCATGCAGCTCCACGTTCTGCAGAGGCCTTGCCCTTTGGTGGTGTGTGGGTGGCTTGGTACTGCTTACACGCTCGCCTTGCACGTGGGGGCTGATGGCCTCAGCAGGGGGAGGAGAGCCAGGTGCGTCTGCTAGGTCCAGGGTCCCTCTGTGTTCTGCTGCATTGGACAGTCCACCTACACTCAGAAGAGGAGCCATCCCACCCACGGCTTTTGTCCTGGGAATACTTCAGACACCTGTGGAATGTGCTAATAAGCCTTACCCCGCTGGTGAGACCACTGCCTGGGGCCCAGACAACAGACACCCATTGTCTGCAGTCCTGGCAGGTCCAGGCAGTGGGCTGGCTCCCCCAGGGCCTCTCCCTGGACATAGTCTCCTCCATATCCTCACATGGCTGTCCCTGTGTGTCCTGATCTCATAAGGACTCAGAGTGGATTAGGGCCCTCCTAATGACCTCATTCTAGCTAATCGCCTCTTCAAAGACCCATCTCCAAACAGTCTCCTCGTGAGGCCTGGGCTGTGGCTGAGGACAGGGGACAAGGCGTCCTAGTGAGGTCCTGGGTGAGGACAGGGGAGAAGGTGTCCTAGTGAGGTCCTGGGTGAGGACAGGGGAGAAGGTGTCCTAGTGAGGTCCTGGGCTGAGGACAGGGGAGAAGGTGTCCTAGTGAGGTCCTGGGTGAGGACAGGGGAGAAGGTGTCCTAGTGAGGTCCTGGGTGAGGACAGGAGGAGAACGTGTCCTAGTGAGGTCCTGGGCTGAGGACAGAGGAGAAGGTGTCCTAGTGAGGTCCTGGGTGAGGACAGGGGAGAAGGTGTCCTAGTGAGGTCCTGGGTGAGGACAGGAGGAGAAGGTGTCCTAGTGAGGTCCTGGGTGAGGACAGAGGAGAAGGTGTCCTAGTGAGGTCCTGGGTGAGGACAGGAGGAGAAGGTGTCCTAGTGAGGTCCTGGGTGAGGACAGGGGAGAAGGTGTCCTAGTGAGGTCCTGGGTGAGGACAGGAGGAGAAGGTGTCCTAGTGAGGTCCTGGGTGAGGACAGAGGAGAAGGTGTCCTAGTGAGGTCCTGGGTGAGGACAGGAGGAGAAGGCGTCCTAGTGAGGTCCTGGGTGAGGACAGAGGAGAAGGCGTCCTAGTGAGGTCCTGGGTGAGGACAGGGGAGAAGGTGTCCTAGTGAGGTCCTGTGTGAGGACAGGGGAGAAGGTGTCCTAGTGAGGTCCTGGGTGAGGACAGGGGAGAAGGTGTCCTAGTGAGGTCCTGGGTGAGGACAGGGGAGAAGGTGTCCTAGTGAGGTCCTGGGTGAGGACAGGAGGAGAAGGTGTCCTAGTGAGGTCCTAGGTGAGGACAGGGGAGAAGGTGTCCTAGTGAGGTCCTGGGCTGAGGACAGGGGAGAAGGTGTCCTAGTGAGGTCCTAGGTGAGGACAGGGGAGAAGGTGTCCTAGTGAGGTCCTGGGTGAGGACAGAGGAGAAGGTGTCCTAGTGAGGTCCTGGGTGAGGACAGGGGAGAAGGCCTCCTAGTGAGGTCCTGGGTGAGGACAGAGGAGAAGGTGTCCTAGTGAGGTCCTGGGTGAGGACAGAGGAGAAGGTGTCCTAGTGAGGTCCTGGGTGAGGACAGGGGAGAAGGTGTCCTAGTGAGGTCCTGGGTGAGGACAGGGGAGAAGGTGTCCTAGTGAGGTCCTAGGTGAGGACAGGGGAGAAGGTGTCCTAGTGAGGTCCTGGGTGAGGACAGGAGGAGAAGGTGTCCTAGTGAGGTCCTAGGTGAGGACAGGGGAGAAGGTGTCCTAGTGAGGTCCTGGGTGAGGACAGAGGAGAAGGTGTCCTAGTGAGGTCCTGGGTGAGGACAGGGGAGAAGGCCTCCTAGTGAGGTCCTGGGTGAGGACAGAGGAGAAGGTGTCCTAGTGAGGTCCTGGGTGAGGACAGAGGAGAAGGTGTCCTAGTGAGGTCCTGGGTGAGGACAGGGGAGAAGGTGTCCTAGTGAGGTCCTGGGTGAGGACAGGGGAGAAGGTGTCCTAGTGAGGTCCTGGGTGAGGACAGGGGAGAAGGTGTCCTAGTGAGGTCCTGGGTGAGGACAGAGGAGAAGGTGTCCTAGTGAGGTCCTGGGTGAGGACAGGGGAGAAGGTGTCCTAGTGAGGTCCTGGGTGAGGACAGGGGAGAAGGTGTCCTAGTGAGATCCTGGGTGAGGACAGGGGAGAAGGTGTCCTAGTGAGGTCCTAGGTGAGGACAGGAGGAGAAGGTGTCCTAGTGAGGTCCTGGGTGAGGACAGAGGAGAAGGCTTCCTAGTGAGGTCCTGGGTGAGGACAGAGGAGAAGGTGTCCTAGTGAGGTCCTGGGTGAGGACAGGGGAGAAGGTGTCCTAGTGAGGTCCTGGGTGAGGACAGGAGGAGAAGGTGTCCTAGTGAGGTCCTGGGCTGAGAACAGGGGAGAAGGTGTCCTAGTGAGTCCTGGGTGAGGACAGGAGGAGAAGGTGTCCTAGTGAGGTCCTGGGTGAGGACAGGAGGAGAAGGTGTCCTAGTGAGGTCCTGGGCTGAGAACAGGGGAGAAGGTGTCCTAGTGAGTCCTGGGTGAGGACAGGAGGAGAAGGTGTCCTAGTGAGGTCCTGGGTGAGGACAGGAGGAGAAGGTGTCCTAGTGAGGTCCTGGGCTGAGAACAGGGGAGAAGGTGTCCTAGTGAGTCCTGGGTGAGGACAGGAGGAGAAGGCTTCCTAGTGAGGTCCTGGGTGAGGACAGAGGAGAAGGTGTCCTAGTGAGGTCCTGGGTGAGGACAGAGGAGAAGGTGTCCTAGTGAGGTCCTGGGTGAGGACAGGAGGAGAAGGTGTCCTAGTGAGGTCCTGGGTGAGGACAGGGGAGAAGGTGTTCTAGTGAGGTCCTGGGTGAGGACAGGGGAGAAGGTGTCCTAGTGAGGTCCAGGGCTGAGGACAGAGGAGAAGGTGTCCTAGTGAGGTCCTGGGTGAGGACAGGGGAGAAGGTGTCCTAGTGAGGTCCTGGGTGAGGACAGAGGAGAAGGTGTCCTAGTGAGGTCCTGGGTGAGGACAGGGGAGAAGGTGTCCTAGTGAGGTCCTGGGTGAGGACAGAGGAGAAGGTGTCCTAGTGAGGTCCTGGGTGAGGACAGAGGAGAAGGTGTCCTAGTGAGGTCCTGGGTGAGGACAGAGGAGAAGGTGTCCTAGTGAGGTCCTGGGTGAGGACAGGAGGAGAAGGTGTCCTAGTGAGGTCCTGGGTGAGGACAGGGGAGAAGGTGTCCTAGTGAGGTCCTGGGTGAGGACAGGGGAGAAGGTGTCCTAGTGAGGTCCTGGGTGAGGACAGGGGAGAAGGTGTCCTAGTGAGGTCCTGGGTGAGGACAGGAGGAGAAGGTGTCCTAGTGAGGTCCTGGGCTGAGGACAGAGGAGAAGGTGTTCTAGTGAGGTCCTGGGTGAGGACAGGGGAGAAGGTGTCCTAGTGAGGTCCTGGGTGAGGACAGAGGAGAAGGTGTCCTAGTGAGGTCCTGGGTGAGGACAGGAGGAGAAGGTGTCCTAGTGAGGTCCTGGGTGAGGACAGGGGAGAAGGTGTCCTAGTGAGGTCCAGGGCTGAGGACAGAGGAGAAGGTGTCCTAGTGAGGTCCTGGGTGAGGACAGGGGAGAAGGTGTCCTAGTGAGGTCCTGGGTGAGGACAGGGGAGAAGGTGTCCTAGTGAGGTCCTGGGTGAGGACAGAGGAGAAGGTGTCCTAGTGAGGTCCTGGGTGAGGACAGGAGGAGAAGGTGTTCTAGTGAGGTCCTGGGTGAGGACAGGGGAGAAGGTGTCCTAGTGAGGTCCTGGGTGAGGACAGGGGAGAAGGTGTCCTAGTGAGGTCCTGGGTGAGGACAGGAGGAGAAGGTGTCCTAGTGAGGTCCTGGGTGAGGACAGAGGAGAAGGTGTCCTAGTGAGGTCCTGGGTGAGGACAGGGGAGAAGGTGTCCTAGTGAGGTCCTGGGTGAGGACAGGAGGAGAAGGTGTCCTAGTGAGGTCCTGGGTGAGGACAGGGGAGAAGGTGTCCTAGTGAGGTCCTGGGCTGAGGACAGGAGGAGAAGGTGTCCTAGTGAGGTCCTGGGTGAGGACAGGGGAGAAGGTGTCCTAGTGAGGTCCTGGGTGAGGACAGAGGAGAAGGTGTCCTAGTGAGGTCCTGGGTGAGGACAGGGGAGAAGGTGTCCTAGTGAGGTCCTGGGTGAGGACAGGAGGAGAAGGTGTCCTAGTGAGGTCCTGGGTGAGGACAGGGGAGAAGGTGTCCTAGTGAGGTCCTGGGTGAGGACAGGGGAGAAGGTGTCCTAGTGAGGTCCTGGGTGAGGACAGGGGAGAAGGTGTCCTAGTGAGGTCCTGGGTGAGGACAGGGGAGAAGGTGTCCTAGTGAGGTCCTGGGCTGAGGACAGGAGGAGAAGGTGTCCTAGTGAGGTCCTGGGTGAGGACAGGGGAGAAGGTGTCCTAGTGAGGTCCTGGGTGAGGACAGGGGAGAAGGTGTCCTAGTGAGGTCCTGGGTGAGGACAGAGGAGAAGGTGTCCTAGTGAGGTCCTGGGTGAGGACAGAGGAGAAGGTGTCCTAGTGAGGTCCTGGGTGAGGACAGAGGAGAAGGTGTCCTAGTGAGGTCCTGGGTGAGGACAGGAGGAGAAGGTGTCCTAGTGAGGTCCTGGGTGAGGACAGGGGAGAAGGCGTCCTAGTGAGGTCCTGGGTGAGGACAGAGGAGAAGGTGTCCTAGTGAGGTCCTGGGTGAGGACAGGAGGAGAAGGTGTCCTAGTGAGGTCCTAGGTGAGGACAGGGGAGAAGGTGTCCTAGTGAGGTCCTGGGTGAGGACAGGGGAGAAGGTGTCCTAGTGAGGTCCTGGGTGAGGACAGGGGAGAAGGCGTCCTAGTGAGGTCCTGGGTGAGGACAGGGGAGAAGGTGTTCTAGTGAGGTCCTGGGTGAGGACAGGAGGAGAAGGTGTCCTAGTGAGGTCCTGGGTGAGGACAGGAGGAGAAGGTGTCCTAGTGAGGTCCTGGGTGAGGACAGGGGAGAAGGCGTCCTAGTGAGGTCCTGGGTGAGGACAGGAGAGAAGGTGTCCTAGTGAGGTCCTGGGTGAGGACAGAGGAGAAGGTGTCCTAGTGAGGTCCTGGGTGAGGACAGAGGAGAAGGTGTCCTAGTGAGGTCCTGGGTGAGGACAGAGGAGAAGGTGTCCTAGTGAGGTCCTGTGTGAGGACAGGAGGAGAAGGTGTCCTAGTGAGGTCCTGGGTGAGGACAGGAGGAGAAGGTGTCCTAGTGAGGTCCTGGGTGAGGACAGGAGGAGAAGGTGTCCTAGTGAGGTCCTGGGTGAGGACAGGGGAGAAGGTGTCCTAGTGAGGTCCTGGGTGAGGACAGAGGAGAAGGTGTCCTAGTGAGGTCCTGGGTGAGGACAGGGGAGAAGGTGTCCTAGTGAGGTCCTGGGTGAGGACAGGAGGAGAAGGTGTCCTAGTGAGGTCCTGGGTGAGGACAGAGGAGAAGGTGTCCTAGTGAGGTCCTGGGTGAGGACAGAGGAGAAGGTGTCCTAGTGAGGTCCTGGGTGAGGACAGAGGAGAAGGTGTCCTAGTGAGGTCCTGGGTGAGGACAGAGGAGAAGGTGTCCTAGTGAGGTCCTGGGTGAGGACAGGGGAGAAGGTGTCCTAGTGAGGTCCTGGGTGAGGACAGGAGGAGAAGGTGTCCTAGTGAGGTCCTGGGTGAGGACAGAGGAGAAGGTGTCCTAGTGAGGTCCTGGGTGAGGACAGGGGAGAAGGTGTCCTAGTGAGGTCCTGGGTGAGGACAGAGGAGAAGGTGTCCTAGTGAGGTCCTGTGTGAGGACAGGAGGAGAAGGTGTCCTAGTGAGGTCCTGGGTGAGGACAGGAGGAGAAGGTGTCCTAGTGAGGTCCTGGGTGAGGACAGGAGGAGAAGGTGTCCTAGTGAGGTCCTGGGTGAGGACAGGGGAGAAGGTGTCCTAGTGAGGTCCTGGGTGAGGACAGAGGAGAAGGTGTCCTAGTGAGGTCCTGGGTGAGGACAGGGGAGAAGGTGTCCTAGTGAGGTCCTGGGTGAGGACAGAGGAGAAGGTGTCCTAGTGAGGTCCTGGGTGAGGACAGGGGAGAAGGTGTCCTAGTGAGGTCCTGGGTGAGGACAGAGGAGAAGGTGTCCTAGTGAGGTCCTGGGTGAGGACAGGGGAGAAGGTGTCCTAGTGAGGTCCTGGGTGAGGACAGGGGAGAAGGTGTCCTAGTGAGGTCCTGGGTGAGGACAGGGGAGAAGGTGTCCTAGTGAGGTCCTGGGTGAGGACAGAGGAGAAGGTGTCCTAGTGAGGTCCTGGGTGAGGACAGAGGAGAAGGTGTCCTAGTGAGGTCCTGGGTGAGGACAGAGGAGAAGGTGTCCTAGTGAGGTCCTGGGTGAGGACAGAGGAGAAGGTGTCCTAGTGAGGTCCTGGGTGAGGACAGAGGAGAAGGTGTCCTAGTGAGGTCCTGGGTGAGGACAGAGGAGAAGGTGTCCTAGTGAGGTCCTGGGTGAGGACAGGGGAGAAGGTGTCCTAGTGAGGTCCTGGGTGAGGACAGGAGGAGAAGGTGTCCTAGTGAGGTCCTGGGTGAGGACAGGGGAGAAGGTGTCCTAGTGAGGTCCTGGGTGAGGACAGGGCAGAAGGTGTCCTAGTGAGGTCCTGGGTGAGGACAGGGGAGAAGGTGTCCTAGTGAGGTCCTGGGTGAGGACAGGGCAGAAGGTGTCCTAGTGAGGTCCTGGGTGAGGACAGGAGGAGAAGGTGTCCTAGTGAGGTCCTGGGTGAGGACAGGGCAGAAGGTGTCCTAGTGAGGTCCTGGGTGAGGACAGGGGAGAAGGTGTCCTAGTGAGGTCCTGGGTGAGGACAGAGGAGAAGGTGTCCTAGTGAGGTCCTGGGTGAGGACAGAGGAGAAGGTGTCCTAGTGAGGTCCTGGGTGAGGACAGAGGAGAAGGTGTCCTAGTGAGGTCCTGGGTGAGGACAGAGGAGAAGGTGTCCTAGTGAGGTCCTGGGTGAGGACAGGGGAGAAGGTGTCCTAGTGAGGTCCTGGGTGAGGACAGGAGGAGAAGGTGTCCTAGTGAGGTCCTGGGTGAGGACAGGAGGAGAAGGTGTCCTAGTGAGGTCCTGGGTGAGGACAGATGGAGAAGGTGTCCTAGTGAGGTCCTGGGTGAGGACAGGGGAGAAGGTGTCCTAGTGAGGTCCTGGGTGAGGACAGGAGGAGAAGGTGTCCTAGTGAGGTCCTGGGTGAGGACAGATGGAGAAGGTGTCCTAGTGAGGTCCTGGGTGAGGACAGGGGAGAAGGTGTCCTAGTGAGGTCCTGGGTGAGGACAGGAGGAGAAGGTGTCCTAGTGAGGTCCTGGCTGAGGACAGAGGAGAAGGTGTCCTAGTGAGGTCCTGGGTGAGGACAGAGGAGAAGGTGTCCTAGTGAGGTCCTGGGTGAGGACAGGGGAGAAGGTGTCCTAGTGAGGTCCTGGGTGAGGACAGGGGAGAAGGTGTCCTAGTGAGGTCCTGGGTGAGGACAGGAGGAGAAGGTGTCCTAGTGAGGTCCTGGGTGAGGACAGAGGAGAAGGTGTCCTAGTGAGGTCCTGGGTGAGGACAGGGGAGAAGGTGTCCTAGTGAGGTCCTGGGTGAGGACAGAGGAGAAGGTGTCCTAGTGAGGTCCTGGGTGAGGACAGAGGAGAAGGTGTCCTAGTGAGGTCCTGGGTGAGGACAGGAGGAGAAGGTGTCCTAGTGAGGTCCTGGGTGAGGACAGAGGAGAAGGTGTCCTAGTGAGGTCCTGGGTGAGGACAGGGGAGAAGGTGTCCTAGTGAGGTCCTGGGTGAGGACAGGAGGAGAAGGTGTCCTAGTGAGGTCCTGGGTGAGGACAGAGGAGAAGGTGTCCTAGTGAGGTCCTGGGTGAGGACAGGGGAGAAGGTGTCCTAGTGAGGTCCTGGGTGAGGACAGAGGAGAAGGTGTCCTAGTGAGGTCCTGGGTGAGGACAGGAGGAGAAGGTGTCCTAGTGAGGTCCTGGGTGAGGACAGAGGAGAAGGTGTCCTAGTGAGGTCCTGGGTGAGGACAGAGGAGAAGGTGTCCTAGTGAGGTCCTGGGTGAGGACAGGAGGAGAAGGTGTCCTAGTGAGGTCCTGGGTGAGGACAGGGGAGAAGGTGTCCTAGTGAGGTCCTGGGTGAGGACAGAGGAGAAGGTGTCCTAGTGAGGTCCTGGGTGAGGACAGGGGAGAAGGTGTCCTAGTGAGGTCCTGGGTGAGGACAGGAGGAGAAGGTGTCCTAGTGAGGTCCTGGGTGAGGACAGGGGAGAAGGTGTCCTAGTGAGGTCCTGGGTGAGGACAGGGAGAAGGTGTCCTAGTGAGGTCCTGGGTGAGGACAGGGGAGAAGGTGTCCTAGTGAGGTCCTGGGTGAGGACAGGGGAGAAGGTGTCCTAGTGAGGTCCTGGGCTGAGGACAGGAGGAGAAGGTGTCCTAGTGAGGTCCTGGGTGAGGACAGGGGAGAAGGTGTCCTAGTGAGGTCCTGGGTGAGGACAGGGGAGAAGGTGTCCTAGTGAGGTCCTGGGTGAGGACAGAGGAGAAGGTGTCCTAGTGAGGTCCTGGGTGAGGACAGAGGAGAAGGTGTCCTAGTGAGGTCCTGGGTGAGGACAGAGGAGAAGGTGTCCTAGTGAGGTCCTGGGTGAGGACAGGAGGAGAAGGTGTCCTAGTGAGGTCCTGGGTGAGGACAGGGGAGAAGGCGTCCTAGTGAGGTCCTGGGTGAGGACAGAGGAGAAGGTGTCCTAGTGAGGTCCTGGGTGAGGACAGGGGAGAAGGCGTCCTAGTGAGGTCCTGGGTGAGGACAGGAGAGAAGGTGTCCTAGTGAGGTCCTGGGTGAGGACAGGGGAGAAGGCGTCCTAGTGAGGTCCTGGGTGAGGACAGGGGAGAAGGTGTTCTAGTGAGGTCCTGGGTGAGGACAGGAGGAGAAGGTGTCCTAGTGAGGTCCTGGGTGAGGACAGGAGGAGAAGGTGTCCTAGTGAGGTCCTGGGTGAGGACAGGGGAGAAGGCGTCCTAGTGAGGTCCTGGGTGAGGACAGGAGAGAAGGTGTCCTAGTGAGGTCCTGGGTGAGGACAGAGGAGAAGGTGTCCTAGTGAGGTCCTGGGTGAGGACAGAGGAGAAGGTGTCCTAGTGAGGTCCTGGGTGAGGACAGAGGAGAAGGTGTCCTAGTGAGGTCCTGTGTGAGGACAGGAGGAGAAGGTGTCCTAGTGAGGTCCTGGGTGAGGACAGGAGGAGAAGGTGTCCTAGTGAGGTCCTGGGTGAGGACAGGAGGAGAAGGTGTCCTAGTGAGGTCCTGGGTGAGGACAGGGGAGAAGGTGTCCTAGTGAGGTCCTGGGTGAGGACAGAGGAGAAGGTGTCCTAGTGAGGTCCTGGGTGAGGACAGGGGAGAAGGTGTCCTAGTGAGGTCCTGGGTGAGGACAGGAGGAGAAGGTGTCCTAGTGAGGTCCTGGGTGAGGACAGAGGAGAAGGTGTCCTAGTGAGGTCCTGGGTGAGGACAGAGGAGAAGGTGTCCTAGTGAGGTCCTGGGTGAGGACAGAGGAGAAGGTGTCCTAGTGAGGTCCTGGGTGAGGACAGAGGAGAAGGTGTCCTAGTGAGGTCCTGGGTGAGGACAGGGGAGAAGGTGTCCTAGTGAGGTCCTGGGTGAGGACAGGAGGAGAAGGTGTCCTAGTGAGGTCCTGGGTGAGGACAGAGGAGAAGGTGTCCTAGTGAGGTCCTGGGTGAGGACAGGGGAGAAGGTGTCCTAGTGAGGTCCTGGGTGAGGACAGAGGAGAAGGTGTCCTAGTGAGGTCCTGTGTGAGGACAGGAGGAGAAGGTGTCCTAGTGAGGTCCTGGGTGAGGACAGGAGGAGAAGGTGTCCTAGTGAGGTCCTGGGTGAGGACAGGAGGAGAAGGTGTCCTAGTGAGGTCCTGGGTGAGGACAGGGGAGAAGGTGTCCTAGTGAGGTCCTGGGTGAGGACAGAGGAGAAGGTGTCCTAGTGAGGTCCTGGGTGAGGACAGGGGAGAAGGTGTCCTAGTGAGGTCCTGGGTGAGGACAGAGGAGAAGGTGTCCTAGTGAGGTCCTGGGTGAGGACAGGGGAGAAGGTGTCCTAGTGAGGTCCTGGGTGAGGACAGAGGAGAAGGTGTCCTAGTGAGGTCCTGGGTGAGGACAGGGGAGAAGGTGTCCTAGTGAGGTCCTGGGTGAGGACAGGGGAGAAGGTGTCCTAGTGAGGTCCTGGGTGAGGACAGGGGAGAAGGTGTCCTAGTGAGGTCCTGGGTGAGGACAGAGGAGAAGGTGTCCTAGTGAGGTCCTGGGTGAGGACAGAGGAGAAGGTGTCCTAGTGAGGTCCTGGGTGAGGACAGAGGAGAAGGTGTCCTAGTGAGGTCCTGGGTGAGGACAGAGGAGAAGGTGTCCTAGTGAGGTCCTGGGTGAGGACAGGGGAGAAGGTGTCCTAGTGAGGTCCTGGGTGAGGACAGGAGGAGAAGGTGTCCTAGTGAGGTCCTGGGTGAGGACAGGGGAGAAGGTGTCCTAGTGAGGTCCTGGGTGAGGACAGGGCAGAAGGTGTCCTAGTGAGGTCCTGGGTGAGGACAGGGGAGAAGGTGTCCTAGTGAGGTCCTGGGTGAGGACAGGGCAGAAGGTGTCCTAGTGAGGTCCTGGGTGAGGACAGGAGGAGAAGGTGTCCTAGTGAGGTCCTGGGTGAGGACAGGGCAGAAGGTGTCCTAGTGAGGTCCTGGGTGAGGACAGGGGAGAAGGTGTCCTAGTGAGGTCCTGGGTGAGGACAGAGGAGAAGGTGTCCTAGTGAGGTCCTGGGTGAGGACAGAGGAGAAGGTGTCCTAGTGAGGTCCTGGGTGAGGACAGAGGAGAAGGTGTCCTAGTGAGGACCTGGGTGAGGACAGGAGGAGAAGGTGTCCTAGTGAGGTCCTGGGTGAGGACAGGGGAGAAGGTGTCCTAGTGAGGTCCTGGGTGAGGACAGAGGAGAAGGTGTCCTAGTGAGGTCCTGGGTGAGGACAGAGGAGAAGGTGTCCTAGTGAGGTCCTGGGTGAGGACAGGGGAGAAGGTGTCCTAGTGAGGTCCTGGGTGAGGACAGAGGAGAAGGTGTCCTAGTGAGGTCCTGGGTGAGGACAGGGGAGAAGGTGTCCTAGTGAGGTCCTGGGTGAGGACAGGAGGAGAAGGTGTCCTAGTGAGGTCCTGGGTGAGGACAGGAGGAGAAGGTGTCCTAGTGAGGTCCTGGGTGAGGACAGAGGAGAAGGTGTCCTAGTGAGGTCCTGGGCTGAGGACAGGTGGAGAAGGTGTCCTAGTGAGGTCCTGGGTGAGGACAGAGGAGAAGGTGTCCTAGTGAGGTCCTGGGTGAGGACAGAGGAGAAGGTGTCCTAGTGAGGTCCTGGGTGAGGACAGAGGAGAAGGTGTCCTAGTGAGGTCCTGGGTGAGGACAGGGGAGAAGGTGTCCTAGTGAGGTCCTGGGTGAGGACAGGAGGAGAAGGTGTCCTAGTGAGGTCCTGGGTGAGGACAGGGGAGAGAGATTCCCCTTAAGGTCCTAGTGAGTCCTGGGTGAGGAACAGGGGAGAAGGTGTCCTATCTTGGGGAGGACAGGAGAGAAGTGTCCTAGTGAGGTCCTGTGTGAGGACAGGGGAGAAGGTGTCCTAGTGAGGTCCTGGGTGAGGACAGGGAGAAGGTGTCCTAGTGAGGTCCTGGGTGAGGACAGGGGAGAAGGTGTCCTAGTGAGGTCCTGGGAGAGGACAGAGGAGAAGGTGTCCTAGTGAGGTCCTGGGTGAGGACAGGAGGAGAAGGTGTCCTAGTGAGGTCCTGGGTGAGGACAGGAGGAGAAGGTGTCCTAGTGAGGTCCTGGGTGAGGACAGAGGAGAAGGTGTCCTAGTGAGGTCCTGGGTGAGGACAGGGGAGAAGGTGTCCTAGTGAGGTCCTGGGTGAGGACAGGAGGAGAAGGTGTCCTAGTGAGGTCCTGGGTGAGGACAGAGGAGAAGGTGTCCTAGTGAGGTCCTGGGTGAGGACAGGGAGAAGGTGTCCTAGTGAGGTCCTGGGTGAGGACAGGAGGAGAAGGTGTCCTAGTGAGGTCCTGGGTGAGGACAGGAGGAGAAGGTGTCCTAGTGAGGTCCTGGGTGAGGACAGTGGAGAAGGTGTCCTAGTGAGGTCCTGGGTGAGGACAGGGGAGAAGGTGTCCTAGTGAGGTCCTGGGTGAGGACAGGAGGAGAAGGTGTCCTAGTGAGGTCCTGGGTGAGGACAGGAGGAGAAGGTGTCCTAGTGAGGTCCTGGGTGAGGACAGGAGGAGAAGGTGTCCTAGTGAGGTCCTGGGTGAGGACAGAGGAGAAGGTGTCCTAGTGAGGTCCTGGGTGAGGACAGGAGGAGAAGGTGTCCTAGTGAGGTCCTGGGTGAGGACAGGGGAGAAGGTGTCCTAGTGAGGTCCTGGGTGAGGACAGGGGAGAAGGTGTCCTAGTGAGGTCCTGGGTGAGGACAGAGGAGAAGGTGTCCTAGTGAGGTCCTGGGTGAGGACAGGAGGAGAAGGTGTCCTAGTGAGGTCCTGGGTGAGGACAGGGGAGAAGGTGTCCTAGTGAGGTCCTGGGTGAGGACAGAGGAGAAGGTGTCCTAGTGAGGTCCTGGGTGAGGACAGAGGAGAAGGTGTCCTAGTGAGGTCCTGGGTGAGGACAGGAGGAGAAGGTGTCCTAGTGAGGTCCTGGGTGAGGACAGGGGAGAAGGTGTCCTAGTGAGGTCCTGGGTGAGGACAGGGGAGAAGGTGTCCTAGTGAGGTCCTGGGTGAGGACAGGAGGAGAAGGTGTCCTAGTGAGGTCCTGGGTGAGGACAGGGGAGAAGGTGTCCTAGTGAGGTCCTGGGTGAGGACAGGAGGAGAAGGTGTCCTAGTGAGGTCCTGGGTGAGGACAGAGGAGAAGGTGTCCTAGTGAGGTCCTGGGTGAGGACAGGGGAGAAGGTGTCCTAGTGAGGTCCTGGGTGAGGACAGGGAGAAGGTGTCCTAGTGAGGTCCTGGGTGAGGACAGGGGAGAAGGTGTCCTAGTGAGGTCCTGTGTGAGGACAGGAGGAGAAGGTGTCCTAGTGAGGTCCTGGGTGAGGACAGAGGAGAAGGTGTCCTAGTGAGGTCCTGGGTGAGGACAGGAGGAGAAGGTGTCCTAGTGAGGTCCTGGGTGAGGACAGAGGAGAAGGTGTCCTAGTGAGGTCCTGGGTGAGGACAGGAGGAGAAGGTGTCCTAGTGAGGTCCTGGGTGAGGACAGGAGGAGAAGGTGTCCTAGTGAGGTCCTGGGTGAGGACAGGAGGAGAAGGTGTCCTAGTGAGGTCCTGGGTGAGGACAGGAGGAGAAGGTGTCCTAGTGAGGTCCTGGGTGAGGACAGGAGGAGAAGGTGTCCTAGTGAGGTCCTGGGTGAGGACAGGGGAGAAGGTGTCCTAGTGAGGTCCTGGGTGAGGACAGGGGAGAAGGCGTCCTAGTGAGGTCCTGGGTGAGGACAGGAGGAGAAGGTGTCCTAGTGAGGTCCTGGGTGAGGACAGGGGAGAAGGTGTCCTAGTGAGGTCCTGGGTGAGGACAGGAGGAGAAGGTGTCCTAGTGAGGTCCTGGGTGAGGACAGGGGAGAAGGTGTCCTAGTGAGGTCCTGGGTGAGGACAGGGGAGAAGGTGTCCTAGTGAGGTCCTGGGTGAGGACAGGGGAGAAGGTGTCCTAGTGAGGTCCTGGGTGAGGACAGGGGAGAAGGTGTCCTAGTGAGGTCCTGGGTGAGGACAGGGGAGAAGGTGTCCTAGTGAGGTCCTGGGTGAGGACAGGGGAGAAGGTGTCCTAGTGAGGTCCTGGGTGAGGACAGGGGAGAAGGTGTCCTAGTGAGGTCCTGGGTGAGGACAGGGGAGAAGGTGTCCTAGTGAGGTCCTGGGTGAGGACAGAGGAGAAGGTGTCCTAGTGAGGTCCTGGGTGAGGACAGGAGGAGAAGGTGTCCTAGTGAGGTCCTGGGTGAGGACAGAGGAGAAGGTGTCCTAGTGAGGTCCTGGGTGAGGACAGAGGAGAAGGTGTCCTAGTGAGGTCCTGGGTGAGGACAGAGGAGAAGGTGTCCTAGTGAGGTCCTGGGTGAGGACAGAGGAGAAGGTGTCCTAGTGAGGTCCTGGGTGAGGACAGAGGAGAAGGTGTCCTAGTGAGGTCCTGGGTGAGGACAGGGGAGAAGGTGTCCTAGTGAGGTCCTGGGTGAGGACAGGAGGAGAAGGTGTCCTAATGAGGTCCTGGGTGAGGACAGAGGAGAAGGTGTCCTAGTGAGGTCCTGGGTGAGGACAGGGGAGAAGGTGTCCTAGTGAGGTCCTGGGTGAGGACAGGGGAGAAGGTGTCCTAGTGAGGTCCTGGGCTGAGGACAGAGGAGAAGGTGTCCTAGTGAGGTCCTGGGTGAGGACAGGGGAGAAGGTGTCCTAGTGAGGTCCTGGGTGAGGACAGGGGAGAAGGTGTCCTAGTGAGGTCCTGGGTGAGGACAGAGGAGAAGGTGTCCTAGTGAGGTCCTGGGTGAGGACAGGGGAGAAGGTGTCCTAGTGAGGTCCTGGGTGAGGACAGGGGAGAAGGTGTCCTAGTGAGGTCCTGGGTGAGGACAGGGGAGAAGGTGTCCTAGTGAGGTCCTGGGTGAGGACAGGGGAGAAGGTGTCCTAGTGAGGTCCTGGGCTGAGGACAGGGGAGAAGGTGTCCTAGTGAGGTCCTGGGTGAGGACAGGGGAGAAGGTGTCCTAGTGAGGTCCTGGGTGAGGACAGGAGGAGAAGGTGTCCTAGTGAGGTCCTGGGTGAGGACAGGGGAGAAGGTGTCCTAGTGAGGTCCTGGGTGAGGACAGGAGGAGAAGGTGTCCTAAGTGAGGTCCTGGGTGAGGACAGAGGAGAAGGTGTCCTAGTGAGGTCCTGGGTGAGGACAGGGGAGAAGGTGTCCTAGTGAGGTCCTGGGTGAGGACAGGAGGAGAAGGTGTCCTAGTGAGGTCCTGGGTGAGGACAGGAGGAGAAGGTGTCCTAGTGAGGTCCTGGGTGAGGACAGGGGAGAAGGTGTCCTAGTGAGGTCCTGGGTGAGGACAGGAGGAGAAGGTGTCCTAGTGAGGTCCTGGGTGAGGACAGAGGAGAAGGTGTCCTAGTGAGGTCCTGGGTGAGGACAGGGGAGAAGGTGTCCTAGTGAGGTCCTGGGTGAGGACAGGGGAGAAGGTGTCCTAGTGAGGTCCTGGGTGAGGACAGGGGAGAAGGTGTCCTAGTGAGGTCCTGGGTGAGGACAGGGGAGAAGGTGTCCTAGTGAGGTCCTGGGTGAGGACAGGGGAGAAGGTGTCCTAGTGAGGTCCTGGGTGAGGACAGGAGGAGAAGGTGTCCTAGTGAGGTCCTGGGTGAGGACAGGAGGAGAAGGTGTCCTAGTGAGGTCCTGGGTGAGGACAGGGGAGAAGGTGTCCTAGTGAGGTCCTGGGTGAGGACAGGAGGAGAAGGTGTCCTAGTGAGGTCCTGGGTGAGGACAGGAGGAGAAGGTGTCCTAGTGAGGTCCTGGGTGAGGACAGGAGGAGAAGGTGTCCTAGTGAGGTCCTGGGTGAGGACAGGGGAGAAGGTGTCCTAGTGAGGTCCTGGGTGAGGACAGGGGAGAAGGTGTCCTAGTGAGGTCCTGGGTGAGGACAGGAGGAGAAGGTGTCCTAGTGAGGTCCTGGGTGAGGACAGGGGAGAAGGTGTCCTAGTGAGGTCCTGGGTGAGGACAGGAGGAGAAGGTGTCCTAGTGAGGTCCTGGGTGAGGACAGGGGAGAAGGTGTCCTAGTGAGGTCCTGGGTGAGGACAGGAGGAGAAGGTGTCCTAGTGAGGTCCTGGGTGAGGACAGGGGAGAAGGTGTCCTAGTGAGGTCCTGGGTGAGGACAGGGGAGAAGGTGTCCTAGTGAGGTCCTGGGTGAGGACAGGGGAGAAGGTGTCCTAGTGAGGTCCTGGGTGAGGACAGGGGAGAAGGTGTCCTAGTGAGGTCCTGGGTGAGGACAGGAGGAGAAGGTGTCCTAGTGAGGTCCTGGGTGAGGACAGGAGGAGAAGGTGTCCTAGTGAGGTCCTGGGTGAGGACAGGGGAGAAGGTGTCCTAGTGAGGTCCTGGGTGAGGACAGGGGAGAAGGTGTCCTAGTGAGGTCCTGGGTGAGGACAGGGGAGAAGGTGTCCTAGTGAGGTCCTGGGTGAGGACAGGAGGAGAAGGTGTCCTAGTGAGGTCCTGGGTGAGGACAGGAGGAGAAGGTGTCCTAGTGAGGTCCTGGGTGAGGACAGGGGAGAAGGTGTCCTAGTGAGGTCCTGGGTGAGGACAGGGGAGAAGGTGTCCTAGTGAGGTCCTGGGTGAGGACAGGAGGAGAAGGTGTCCTAGTGAGGTCCTGGGTGAGGACAGGGGAGAAGGTGTCCTAGTGAGGTCCTGGGTGAGGACAGGAGGAGAAGGTGTCCTAGTGAGGTCCTGGGTGAGGACAGGGGAGAAGGTGTCCTAGTGAGGTCCTGGGTGAGGACAGGGGAGAAGGTGTCCTAGTGAGGTCCTGGGTGAGGACAGGAGGAGAAGGTGTCCTAGTGAGGTCCTGGGTGAGGACAGAGGAGAAGGTGTCCTAGTGAGGTCCTGGGTGAGGACAGGAGGAGAAGGTGTCCTAGTGAGGTCCTGGGTGAGGACAGGAGGAGAAGGTGTCCTAGTGAGGTCCTGGGTGAGGACAGGGGAGAAGGTGTCCTAGTGAGGTCCTGGGTGAGGACAGAGGAGAAGGTGTCCTAGTGAGGTCCTGGGTGAGGACAGGAGGAGAAGGTGTCCTAGTGAGGTCCTGGGTGAGGACAGGGGAGAAGGTGTCCTAGTGAGGTCCTGGGTGAGGACAGGAGGAGAAGGTGTCCTAGTGAGGTCCTGGGTGAGGACAGGGGAGAAGGTGTCCTAGTGAGGTCCTGGGCTGAGGACAGGAGGAGAAGGTGTCCTAGTGAGGTCCTGGGTGAGGACAGGAGGAGAAGGTGTCCTAGTGAGGTCCTGGGTGAGGACAGAGGAGAAGGTGTCCTAGTGAGGTCCTGGGTGAGGACAGGAGGAGAAGGTGTCCTAGTGAGGTCCTGGGTGAGGACAGGGGAGAAGGTGTCCTAGTGAGGTCCTGGGTGAGGACAGGGGAGAAGGTGTCCTAGTGAGGTCCTGGGTGAGGACAGGGGAGAAGGTGTCCTAGTGAGGTCCTGGGTGAGGACAGGGGAGAAGGTGTCCTAGTGAGGTCCTGGGTGAGGACAGGAGGAGAAGGTGTCCTAGTGAGGTCCTGGGTGAGGACAGGAGGAGAAGGTGTCCTAGTGAGGTCCTGGGTGAGGACAGAGGAGAAGGTGTCCTAGTGAGGTCCTGGGTGAGGACAGGAGGAGAAGGTGTCCTAGTGAGGTCCTGGGTGAGGACAGAGGAGAAGGTGTCCTAGTGAGGTCCTGGGTGAGGACAGAGGAGAAGGTGTCCTAGTGAGGTCCTGGGTGAGGACAGGGGAGAAGGTGTCCTAGTGAGGTCCTGGGTGAGGACAGGGGAGAAGGTGTCCTAGTGAGGTCCTGGGTGAGGACAGGAGGAGAAGGTGTCCTAGTGAGGTCCTGGGTGAGGACAGAGGAGAAGGTGTCCTAGTGAGGTCCTGGGTGAGGACAGGGGAGAAGGTGTCCTAGTGAGGTCCTGGGTGAGGACAGGAGGAGAAGGTGTCCTAGTGAGGTCCTGGGTGAGGACAGGGGAGAAGGTGTCCTAGTGAGGTCCTGGGCTGAGGACAGGAGGAGAAGGTGTCCTAGTGAGGTCCTGGGTGAGGACAGGTGGAGAAGGTGTCCTAGTGAGGTCCTGGGTGAGGACAGGTGGAGAAGGTGTCCTAGTGAGGTCCTGGGTGAGGACAGGGGAGAAGGTGTCCTAGTGAGGTCCTGGGTGAGGACAGGTGGAGAAGGTGTCCTAGTGAGGTCCTGGGTGAGGACAGGAGAGAAGGTGTCCTAGTGAGGTCCTGGGTGAGGACAGGGGAGAAGGTGTCCTAGTGAGGTCCTGGGTGAGGACAGGGGAGAAGGTGTCCTAGTGAGGTCCTGGGTGAGGACAGGTGGAGAAGGTGTCCTAGTGAGGTCCTGGGTGAGGACAGGAGAGAAGGTGTCCTAGTGAGGTCCTGGGTGAGGACAGGGGAGAAGGTGTCCTAGTGAGGTCCTGGGTGAGGACAGGAGGAGAAGGTGTCCTAGTGAGGTCCTGGGTGAGGACAGGTGGAGAAGGTGTCCTAGTGAGGTCCTGGGTGAGGACAGGTGGAGAAGGTGTCCTAGTGAGGTCCTGGGTGAGGACAGGGGAGAAGGTGTCCTAGTGAGGTCCTGGGTGAGGACAGGGGAGAAGGTGTCCTAGTGAGGTCCTGGGTGAGGACAGGGGAGAAGGTGTCCTAGTGAGGTCCTGGGCTGAGGACAGGAGGAGAAGGTGTCCTAGTGAGGTCCTGGGTGAGGACAGGAGGAGAAGGTGTCCTAGTGAGGTCCTGGGTGAGGACAGGAGGAGAAGGTGTCCTAGTGAGGTCCTGGGTGAGGACAGGGGAGAAGGTGTCCTAGTGAGGTCCTGGGTGAGGACAGAGGAGAAGGTGTCCTAGTGAGGTCCTGGGCTGAGGACAGGAGGAGAAGGTGTCCTAGTGAGGTCCTGGGTGAGGACAGGAGGAGAAGGTGTCCTAGTGAGGTCCTGGGTGAGGACAGGGGAGAAGGTGTCCTAGTGAGGTCCTGGGTGAGGACAGGAGGAGAAGGTGTCCTAGTGAGGTCCTGGGTGAGGACAGGGGAGAAGGCGTCCTAGTGAGGTCCTGGGTGAGGACAGAGGAGAAGGCGTCCTAGTGAGGTCCTGGATGAGGACAGAGGAGAAGGTGTCCTAGTGAGGTCCTGGGTGAGGACAGGAGGAGAAGGTGTCCTAGTGAGGTCCTGGGTGAGGACAGAGGAGAAGGTGTCCTAGTGAGGTCCTGGGTGAGGACAGAGGAGAAGGCGTCCTAGTGAGGTCCTGGGTGAGGACAGAGGAGAAGGCGTCCTAGTGAGGTCCTGGATGAGGACAGAGGAGAAGGTGTCCTAGTGAGGTCCTGGGTGAGGACAGGGGAGAAGGCGTCCTAGTGAGGTCCTGTGTGAGGACAGAGGAGAAGGTGTCCTAGTGAGGTCCTGGATGAGGACAGGGGAGAAGGTGTCCTAGTGAGGTCCTGGGTGAGGACAGGGGAGAAGGTGTCCTAGTGAGGTCCTGGGCTGAGGACAGAGGAAAAGGTGTCCTAGTGAGGTCCTGGGCTGAGGACAGAGGAGAAGGTGTCCTAGTGAGGTCCTGGGTGAGGACAGGGGAGAAGGTGTCCTAGTGAGGTCCTGGGTGAGGACAGGGGAGAAGGTGTCCTAGTGAGGTCCTGGGTGAGGACAGGTGGAGAAGGTGTTCTAGTGAGGTCCTGGGTGAGGACAGGGGAGAAGGTGTCCTAGTGAGGTCCTGGGTGAGGACAGAGGAGAAGGTGTCCTAGTGAGGTCCTGGGTGAGGACAGAGGAGAAGGTGTCCTAGTGAGGTCCTGGGCTGAGGACAGGAGGAGAAGGTGTCCTAGTGAGGTCCTGGGTGAGGACAGGGGAGAAGGTGTCCTAGTGAGGTCCTGGGTGAGGACAGGGGAGAAGGTGTCCTAGTGAGGTCCTGGGCTGAGGACAGAGGAGAAGGTGTCCTAGTGAGGTCCTGGGTGAGGACAGGGGAGAAGGTGTCCTAGTGAGGTCCTGGGTGAGGACAGAGGAGAAGGTGTCCTAGTGAGGTCCTGGGTGAGGACAGAGGAGAAGGTGTCCTAGTGAGGTCCTGGGTGAGGACAGAGGAGAAGGTGTCCTAGTGAGGTCCTGGGTGAGGACAGGAGGAGAAGGTGTCCTAGTGAGGTCCTGGGTGAGGACAGAGGAGAAGGTGTCCTAGTGAGGTCCTGGGTGAGGACAGGAGGAGAAGGTGTCCTAGTGAGGTCCTGGGCTGAGGACAGGAGGAGAAGGTGTCCTAGTGAGGTCCTAGGTGAGGACAGGAGGAGAAGGTGTCCTAGTGAGGTCCTGGGCTGAGGACAGAGGAGAAGGTGTCCTAGTGAGGTCCTGGGTGAGGACAGGGGAGAAGGTGTCCTAGTGAGGTCCTGGGTGAGGACAGGAGGAGAAGGTGTCCTAGTGAGGTCCTAGGTGAGGACAGGAGGAGAAGGTGTCCTAGTGAGGTCCTGGGCTGAGGACAGAGGAGAAGGTGTCCTAGTGAGGTCCTGGGTGAGGACAGGGGAGAAGGTGTTCTAGTGAGGTCCTGGGTGAGGACAGGAGGAGAAGGTGTCCTAGTGAGGTCCTGGGTGAGGACAGGGGAGAAGGTGTCCTAGTGAGGTCCTGGGTGAGGACAGGAGGAGAAGGTGTCCTAGTGAGGTCCTAGGTGAGGACAGGAGGAGAAGGTGTCCTAGTGAGGTCCTGGGCTGAGGACAGAGGAGAAGGTGTCCTAGTGAGGTCCTGGGTGAGGACAGGGGAGAAGGTGTTCTAGTGAGGTCCTGGGTGAGGACAGGAGGAGAAGGTGTTCTAGTGAGGTCCTGGGTGAGGACAGGAGGAGAAGGTGTCCTAGTGAGGTCCTGGGTGAGGACAGGAGGAGAAGGTGTCCTAGTGAGGTCCTGGGTGAGGACAGGGGAGAAGGTGTCCTAGTGAGGTCCTGGGTGAGGACAGGGGAGAAGGCGTCCTAGTGAGGTCCTGGGTGAGGACAGGGGAGAAGGTGTCCTAGTGAGGTCCTGGGTGAGGACAGAGGAGAAGGTGTCCTAGTGAGGTCCTGGGTGAGGACAGAGGAGAAGGCGTCCTAGTGAGGTCCTGTGTGAGGACAGAGGAGAAGGTGTCCTAGTGAGGTCCTGGCTGAGGACAGGGGAGAAGGTGTCCTAGTGAGGTCCTGGGTGAGGACAGGTGGAGAAGGTGTCCTAGTGAGGTCCTGGGTGAGGACAGGAGGAGAAGGTGTCCTAGTGAGGTCCTGGGTGAGGACAGGGGAGAAGGTGTCCTAGTGAGGTCCTGGGTGAGGACAGGGGAGAAGGCGTCCTAGTGAGGTCCTGGGTGAGGACAGGGGAGAAGGTGTCCTAGTGAGGTCCTGGGTGAGGACAGAGGAGAAGGTGTCCTAGTGAGGTCCTGGGTGAGGACAGAGGAGAAGGCGTCCTAGTGAGGTCCTGGGTGAGGACAGAGGAGAAGGTGTCCTAGTGAGGTCCTGGCTGAGGACAGGGGAGAAGGTGTCCTAGTGAGGTCCTGGGTGAGGACAGGTGGAGAAGGTGTCCTAGTGAGGTCCTGGGTGAGGACAGGAGGAGAAGGTGTCCTAGTGAGGTCCTGTGTGAGGACAGGGGAGAAGGTGTCCTAGTGAGGTCCTGGGTGAGGACAGAGGAGAAGGTGTCCTAGTGAGGTCCTGGGTGAGGACAGGAGGAGAAGGTGTCCTAGTGAGGTCCTGGATGAGGACAGAGGAGAAGGTGTCCTAGTGAGATCCTGGGTGAGGACAGGGGAGAAGGTGTCCTAGTGAGGTCCTGGGTGAGGACAGGAGGAGAAGGTGTCCTAGTGAGGTCCTGGGTGAGGACAGGGGAGAAGGTGTCCTAGTGAGGTCCTGGGTGAGGACAGGGGAGAAGGTGTCCTAGTGAGGTCCTGGGTGAGGACAGGGGAGAAGGCGTCCTAGTGAGTTCCTGTGTTAGGACAGAGGAGAAGGTGTCCTAGTGAGGTCCTGGATGAGGACAGGGGAGAAGGTGTCCTAGTGAGGTCCTGGGTGAGGACAGGGGAGAAGGTGTCCTAGTGAGGTCCTGGGTGAGGACAGAGGAGATGGTGTCCTAGTTAGGTCCTGGGTGAGGACAGGGGAGAAGGTGTCCTAGTGAGTTCCTGGGTGAGGACAGAGGAGAAGGTGTCCTAGTTAGGTCCTGGGTGAGGACAGGAGGAGAAGGTGTCCTAGTGAGGTCCTGGGTGAGGACAGGGGAGAAGGTGTCCTAGTGAGGTCCTGGGTGAGGACAGGGGAGAAGGTGTCCTAGTGAGGTCCTGGGTGAGGACAGAGGAGAAGGTGTTCTAGTGAGGTCCTGGGTGAGGACAGGGGAGAAGGTGTCCTAGTGAGGTCCTGGGTGAGGACAGAGGAGAAGGTGTCCTAGTGAGGTCCTGGGTGAGGACAGAGGAGAAGGTGTCCTAGTGAGGTCCTGGGTGAGGACAGGGGAGAAGGTGTCCTAGTGAGGTCCTGGGTGAGGACAGGGGAGAAGGTGTCCTAGTGAGGTCCTGGGTGAGGACAGGGGAGAAGGTGTCCTAGTGAGGTCCTGGCTGAGGACAGGGGAGAAGGTGTCCTAGTGAGGTCCTGGGCTGAGGACAGGGGAGAAGGTGTCCTAGTGAGGTCCTGGGTGAGGACAGGGGAGAAGGTGTCCTAGTGAGGTCCAGGGCTGAGGACAGGGGAGAAGGTGTCCTAGTGAGGTCCTGGGTGAGGACAGGAGGAGAAGGTGTCCTAGTGAGGTCCTGGGTGAGGACAGAGGAGAAGGTGTCCTAGTTAGGTCCTGGGTGAGGACAGGAGGAGAAGGTGTCCTAGTGAGGTCCTGGGTGAGGACAGGGGAGAAGGTGTCCTAGTGAGGTCCTGGGCTGAGGACAGGGGAGAAGGTGTCCTAGTGAGGTCCTGGGTGAGGACAGGGGAGAAGGTGTCCTAGTGAGGTCCAGGGCTGAGGACAGGGGAGAAGGTGTCCTAGTGAGGTCCTGGGTGAGGACAGGGGAGAAGGTGTCCTAGTGAGGTCCTGGGTGAGGACAGGGGAGAAGGTGTCCTAGTGAGGTCCTGGGTGAGGACAGGAGGAGAAGGTGTCCTAGTGAGGTCCTGGGCTGAGGACAGAGGAGAAGGTGTCCTAGTGAGGTCCTGGGTGAGGACAGGGGAGAAGGTGTCCTAGTGAGGTCCTGGGTGAGGACAGGGGAGAAGGCCTCCTAGTGAGGTCCTGGGTGAGGACAGAGGAGAAGGTGTCCTAGTGAGGTCCTGGGTGAGGACAGGGGAGAAGGTGTCCTAGTGAGGTCCTGGGTGAGGACAGAGGAGAAGGTGTCCTAGTGAGGTCCTGGGTGAGGACAGAGGAGAAGGTGTCCTAGTGAGGTCCTGGGTGAGGACAGGGGAGAAGGCGTCCTAGTGAGGTCCTGGGTGAGGACAGGGGAGAAGGTGTCCTAGTGAGGTCCTGGGTGAGGACAGGGGAGAAGGTGTCCTAGTGAGGTCCTGGGTGAGGACAGGGGAGAAGGTGTCCTAGTGAGGTCCTGGGTGAGGACAGGGGAGAAGGTGTCCTAGTGAGGTCCTGGATGAGGACAGAGGAGAAGGTGTCCTAGTGAGGTCCTGGGTGAGGACAGGGGAGAAGGTGTCCTAGTGAGGTCCTGGGTGAGGACAGAGGAGAAGGTGTCCTAGTGAGGTCCTGGGTGAGGACAGGGGACAAGGTGTCCTAGTGAGGTCCTGGGTGAGGACAGGGGAGAAGGTGTCCTAGTGAGGTCCTGGGTGAGGACAGAGGAGAAGGTGTCCTAGTGAGGTCCTGGGTGAGGACAGGGGAGAAGGTGTCCTAGTGAGGTCCTGGGTGAGGACAGGAGGAGAAGGTGTCCTAGTGAGGTCCTGGGTGAGGACAGAGGAGAAGGTGTCCTAGTGAGGTCCTGGGTGAGGACAGGGGAGAAGGCGTCCTAGTGAGGTCCTGGGTGAGGACAGGGGAGAAGGTGTCCTAGTGAGGTCCAGGGCTGAGGACAGGGGAGAAGGTGTCCTAGTGAGGTCCTGGGTGAGGACAGAGGAGAAGGTGTCCTAGTGAGGTCCTGGGTGAGGACAGGGGAGAAGGTGTCCTAGTGAGGTCCTGGGTGAGGACAGGAGAGAAGGTGTCCTAGTGAGGTCCTGGGTGAGGACAGAGGAGAAGGTGTCCTAGTGAGGTCCTGGGTGAGGACAGAGGAGATGGTGTCCTAGTGAGGTCCTGGGTGAGGACACGGGAGAAGGTGTCCTAGTGAGGTCCTGGGTGAGGACAGGAGGAGAAGGTGTCCTAGTGAGGTCCTGGGTGAGGACAGGGGAGAAGGTGTCCTAGTGAGGTCCTGGGTGAGGACAGAGGAGAAGGTGTCCTAGTGAGGTCCTGGGTGAGGACAGGAGGAGAAGGTGTCCTAGTGAGGTCCTGGGTGAGGACAGGAGGAGAAGGTGTCCTAGTGAGGTCCTGGGTGAGGACAGGGGAGAAGGTGTCCTAGTGAGGTCCTGGGTGAGGACAGGGGAGAAGGTGTCCTAGTGAGGTCCTGGGCTGAGGACAGGAGGAGAAGGTGTCCTAGTGAGGTCCTGGGTGAGGACAGAGGAGAAGGTGTCCTAGTGAGGTCCTGGACTGAGGACAGGAGGAGAAGGTGTCCTAGTGAGGTCCTGCGTGAGGACAGGGGAGAAGGTGTCCTAGTGAGGTCCTGGGTGAGGACAGGAGGAGAAGGTGTCCTAGTGAGGTCCTGGGTGAGGACAGGGGAGAAGGTGTCCTAGTGAGGTCCTGGACTGAGGACAGGAGGAGAAGGTGTCCTAGTGAGGTCCTGCGTGAGGACAGGGGAGAAGGTGTCCTAGTGAGGTCCTGGGTGAGGACAGGAGGAGAAGGTGTCCTAGTGAGGTCCTGGACTGAGGACAGGAGGAGAAGGTGTCCTAGTGAGGTCCTGGGTGAGGACAGAGGAGAAGGTGTCCTAGTGAGGTCCTGCGTGAGGACAGGGGAGAAGGTGTCCTAGTGAGGTCCTGGGTGAGGACAGAGGAGAAGGTGTCCTAGTGAGGTCCTGGGTGAGGACAGAGGAGAAGGTGTCCTAGTGAGGTCCTGGGTGAGGACAGGGGAGAAGGTGTCCTAGTGAGGTCCTGGGTGAGGACAGAGGAGAAGGTGTCCTAGTGAGGTCCTGGGTGAGGACAGGAGGAGAAGGTGTCCTAGTGAGGTCCTGGGTGAGGACAGGAGGAGAAGGTGTCCTAGTGAGGTCCTGGGTGAGGACAGGGGAGAAGGTGTCCTAGTGAGGTCCTGGGTGAGGACAGGAGGAGAAGGTGTCCTAGTGAGGTCCTGGGTGAGGACAGGTGGAGAAGGTGTCCTAGTGAGGTCCTGGGTGAGGACAGGAGAGAAGGTGTCCTAGTGAGGTCCTGGGTGAGGACAGGGGAGAAGGTGTCCTAGTGAGGTCCTGGGTGAGGACAGGAGGAGAAGGTGTCCTAGTGAGGTCCTGGGTGAGGACAGGGGAGAAGGTGTCCTAGTGAGGTCCTGGGTGAGGACAGGAGGAGAAGGTGTCCTAGTGAGGTCCTGGGTGAGGACAGAGGAGAAGGTGTCCTAGTGAGGTCCTGGGTGAGGACAGAGGAGAAGGTGTCCTAGTGAGGTCCTGGGTGAGGACAGAGGAGAAGGTGTCCTAGTGAGGTCCTGGGTGAGGACAGGGGAGAAGGTGTCCTAGTGAGGTCCTGGGTGAGGACAGGAGGAGAAGGTGTCCTAGTGAGGTCCTGGGTGAGGACAGGGGAGAAGGTGTCCTAGTGAGGTCCTGGGTGAGGACAGAGGAGAAGGTGTCCTAGTGAGGTCCTGGGTGAGGACAGAGGAGAAGGTGTCCTAGTGAGGTCCTGGGTGAGGACAGAGGAGAAGGTGTCCTAGTGAGGTCCTGGGTGAGGACAGAGGAGAAGGTGTCCTAGTGAGGTCCTGTGTGAGGACAGAGGAGAAGGTGTCCTAGTGAGGTCCTGGGTGAGGACAGGAGGAGAAGGTGTCCTAGTGAGGTCCTGGGTGAGGACAGAGGAGAAGGTGTCCTAGTGAGGTCCTGGGTGAGGACAGAGGAGAAGGCGTCCTAGTGAGGTCCTGTGTGAGGACAGAGGAGAAGGTGTCCTAGTGAGGTCCTGGGTGAGGACAGGAGGAGAAGGTGTCCTAGTGAGGTCCTGGGTGAGGACAGAGGAGAAGGTGTCCTAGTGAGGTCCTGGGTGAGGACAGAGGAGAAGGTGTCCTAGTGAGGTCCTGTGTGAGGACAGAGGAGAAGGTGTCCTAGTGAGGTCCTGGGTGAGGACAGGAGGAGAAGGTGTCCTAGTGAGGTCCTGGGTGAGGACAGGGGAGAAGGTGTCCTAGTGAGGTCCTGGGTGAGGACAGAGGAGAAGGTGTCCTAGTGAGGTCCTGGGTGAGGACAGGGGAGAAGGTGTCCTAGTGAGGTCCTGGGTGAGGACAGGAGGAGAAGGCGTCCTAGTGAGGTCCTGGATGAGGACAGAGGAGAAGGTGTCCTAGTGAGGTCCTGGATGAGGACAGAGGAGAAGGCGTCCTAGTGAGGTCCTGGGTGAGGACAGGAGGAGAAGGTGTCCTAGTGAGGTCCTGGATGAGGACAGAGGAGAAGGCGTCCTAGTGAGGTCCTGTGTGAGGACAGAGGAGAAGGTGTCCTAGTGAGGTCCTGGGTGAGGACAGAGGAGAAGGCGTCCTAGTGAGGTCCTGTGTGAGGACAGAGGAGAAGGTGTCCTAGTGAGGTCCTGTGTGAGGACAGGAGGAGAAGGTGTCCTAGTGAGGTCCTGGGTGAGGACAGGAGGAGAAGGTGTCCTAGTGAGGTCCTGGGTGAGGACAGGAGGAGAAGGTGTCCTAGAGAGGTCCTAGGTGAGGACAGGAGGAGAAGGTGTCCTAGTGAGGTCCTGTGTGAGGACAGAGGAGAAGGTGTCCTAGTGAGGTCCTGGGTGAGGACAGGAGAGAAGGTGTTCTAGTGAGGTCCTGGGTGAGGACAGAGGAGAAGGTGTCCTAGTGAGGTCCTGGGTGAGGACAGAGGAGAAGGTGTCCTAGTGAGGTCCTGTGTGAGGACAGAGGAGAAGGTGTCCTAGTGAGGTCCTGGGTGAGGACAGGGGAGAAGGCGTCCTAGTGAGGTCCTGGGTGAGGACAGGGGAGAAGGCGTCCTAGTGAGGTCCTGGGTGAGGACAGAGGAGAAGGTGTCCTAGTGAGGTCCTGGGTGAGGACAGGAGGAGAAGGTGTCCTAGTGAGGTCCTGTGTGAGGACAGGGGAGAAGGTGTCCTAGTGAGGTCCTGGGTGAGGACAGAGGAGAAGGTGTCCTAGTGAGGTCCTGGGTGAGGACAGGGGAGAAGGTGTCCTAGTGAGGTCCTGGGTGAGGACAGGGGAGAAGGTGTCCTAGTGAGGTCCTGGGTGAGGACAGGGGAGAAGGTGTCCTAGTGAGGTCCTGTGTGAGGACAGGAGGAGAAGGTGTCCTAGTGAGGTCCTGGGTGAGGACAGGGGAGAAGGTGTCCTAGTGAGGTCCTGGGTGAGGACAGGAGGAGAAGGTGTCCTAGTGAGGTCCTGGGTGAGGACAGGGGAGAAGGTGTCCTAGTGAGGTCCTGGGTGAGGACAGGAGGAGAAGGTGTCCTAGTGAGGTCCTGGGTGAGGACAGGAGGAGAAGGTGTCCTAGTGAGGTCCTGGGTGAGGACAGGAGGAGAAGGTGTCCTAGTGAGGTCCTGGGTGAGGACAGGAGGAGAAGGTGTCCTAGTGAGGTCCTGGGTGAGGACAGGGGAGAAGGTGTCCTAGTGAGGTCCTGGGTGAGGACAGAGGAGAACGTGTCCTAGTGAGGTCCTGGGTGAGGACAGGGGAGAAGGTGTCCTAGTGAGGTCCTGGGTGAGGACAGGGGAGAAGGTGTCCTAGTGAGGTCCTGGGTGAGGACAGGAGGAGAAGGTGTCCTAGTGAGGTCCTGGGTGAGGACAGGAGGAGAAGGTGTCCTAGTGAGGTCCTGGGTGAGGACAGAGGAGAACGTGTCCTAGTGAGGTCCTGGGTGAGGACAGGAGGAGAAGGTGTCCTAGTGAGGTCCTGGGTGAGGACAGAGGAGAACGTGTCCTAGTGAGGTCCTGGGTGAGGACAGGGGAGAAGGTGTCCTAGTGAGGTCCTGGGTGAGGACAGAGGAGAAGGTGTCCTAGTGAGGTCCTGGGTGAGGACAGGAGGAGAAGGTGTCCTAGTGAGGTCCTGGGTGAGGACAGAGGAGAAGGTGTCCTAGTGAGGTCCTGTGTGAGGACAGGAGGAGAAGGTGTCCTAGTGAGGTCCTGGGTGAGGACAGAGGAGAAGGTGTCCTAGTGAGGTCCTGGGTGAGGACAGGGGAGAAGGTGTCCTAGTGAGGTCCTGGGTGAGGACAGGGGAGAAGGTGTCCTAGTGAGGTCCTGGGTGAGGACAGGGGAGAAGGTGTCCTAGTGAGGTCCTGGGTGAGGACAGAGGAGAAGGTGTCCTAGTGAGGTCCTGTGTGAGGACAGGAGGAGAAGGTGTCCTAGTGAGGTCCTGGGTGAGGACAGAGGAGAAGGTGTCCTAGTGAGGTCCTGGGTGAGGACAGGAGGAGAAGGTGTCCTAGTGAGGTCCTGGGTGAGGACAGGAGGAGAAGGTGTCCTAGTGAGGTCCTGGGTGAGGACAGGAGGAGAAGGCGTCCTAGTGAGGTCCTGGGTGAGGACAGGGGAGAAGGCGTCCTAGTGAGGTCCTGGGTGAGGACAGGGGAGAAGGTGTCCTAGTGAGGTCCTGGGTGAGGACAGGAGGAGAAGGTGTCCTAGTGAGGTCCTGGGTGAGGACAGGAGGAGAAGGTGTCCTAGTGAGGTCCTGGGTGAGGACAGGAGGAGAAGGCGTCCTAGTGAGGTCCTGGGTGAGGACAGGAGGAGAAGGTGTCCTAGTGAGGTCCTGGGTGAGGACAGGAGGAGAAGGTGTCCTAGTGAGGTCCTGGGTGAGGACAGGGGAGAAGGCGTCCTAGTGAGGTCCTGGGTGAGGACAGGGGAGAAGGTGTCCTAGTGAGGTCCTGGGTGAGGACAGGAGGAGAAGGTGTCCTAGTGAGGTCCTGGGTGAGGACAGGAGGAGAAGGTGTCCTAGTGAGGTCCTGGGTGAGGACAGGAGGAGAAGGCGTCCTAGTGAGGTCCTGGGTGAGGACAGGGGAGAAGGCGTCCTAGTGAGGTCCTGGGTGAGGACAGGGGAGAAGGTGTCCTAGTGAGGTCCTGGGTGAGGACAGGAGGAGAAGGTGTCCTAGTGAGGTCCTGGGTGAGGACAGGAGGAGAAGGTGTCCTAGTGAGGTCCTGGGTGAGGACAGAGGAGAAGGTGTCCTAGTGAGGTCCTGGGTGAGGACAGGGGACAAGGCGTCCTAGTGAGGTCCTGGGTGAGGACAGGGGAGAAGGTGTTCTAGTGAGGTCCTGGGTGAGGACAGAGGAGAAGGTGTCCTAGTGAGGTCCTGGGTGAGGACAGGGGAGAAGGTGTCCTAGTGAGGTCCTGGGTGAGGACAGGGGAGAAGGTGTCCTAGTGAGGTCCTGGGTGAGGACAGGAGGAGAAGGTGTCCTAGTGAGGTCCTGGGTGAGGACAGAGGAGAAGGTGTCCTAGTGAGGTCCTGGGTGAGGACAGGAGGAGAAGGTGTCCTAGTGAGGTCCTGGGTGAGGACAGAGGAGAAGGTTCCTAGTGAGGTCCTGGGTGAGGACAGGGGAGAAGGTGTCCTAGTGAGGTCCTGGGTGAGGACAGGGGAGAAGGTGTCCTAGTGAGGTCCTGGGTGAGGACAGAGGAGAAGGTGTCCTAGTGAGGTCCTGGGTGAGGACAGGGGAGAAGGTGTCCTAGTGAGGTCCTGGGTGAGGACAGGAGGAGAAGGCCTCCTAGTGAGGTCCTGGGTGAGGACAGGGGAGAAGGTGTCCTAGTGAGGTCCTGGGTGAGGACAGGGGAGAAGGTGTCCTAGTGAGGTCCTGGGTGAGGACAGAGGAGAAGGTGTCCTAGTGAGGTCCTGGGTGAGGACAGGGGAGAAGGTGTCCTAGTGAGGTCCTGGGTGAGGACAGGGGAGAAGGTGTCCTAGTGAGGTCCTGGGTGAGGACAGGGGAGAAGGTGTCCTAGTGAGGTCCTGGGTGAGGACAGAGGAGAAGGTGTCCTAGTGAGGTCCTGGGCTGAGGACAGGAGGAGAAGGTGTCCTAGTGAGGTCCTGGGTGAGGACAGGTGGAGAAGGTGTCCTAGTGAGGTCCTGGGTGAGGACAGGAGGAGAAGGTGTCCTAGTGAGGTCCTGTGTGAGGACAGGGGAGAAGGTGTCCTAGTGAGGTCCTGGGTGAGGACAGGGGAGAAGGTGTCCTAGTGAGGTCCTGGGTGAGGACAGGAGGAGAAGGCCTCCTAGTGAGGTCCTGGGTGAGGACAGGGGAGAAGGTGTCCTAGTGAGGTCCTGGGTGAGGACAGGGGAGAAGGTGTCCTAGTGAGGTCCTGGGTGAGGACAGGAGGAGAAGGCCTCCTAGTGAGGTCCTGGGTGAGGACAGGGGAGAAGGTGTCCTAGTGAGGTCCTGGGTGAGGACAGGGGAGAAGGTGTCCTAGTGAGGTCCTGGCTGAGGACAGGAGGAGAAGGTGTCCTAGTGAGGTCCTGGGTGAGGACAGGAGGAGAAGGTGTCCTAGTGAGGTCCTGGGTGAGGACAGGGGAGAAGGTGTCCTAGTGAGGTCCTGGGTGAGGACAGGGGAGAAGGTGTCCTAGTGAGGTCCTGGGTGATGACAGGAGGAGAAGGTGTCCTAGTGAGTCCTGGGCTGAGGACAGGGGAGAAGGTGTCCTAGTGAGGTCCTGGGATGAGGACAGGTGGAAAAGGCCTGAGCCCATGGTCTCAGCCGCCACCAGCGCGTGGTGGTCTGGGCATGTCCAGGCCCCCTCTTCCACCCTGTCTTGTTTGCCCCCTGTGCTGAACGTCATTCTCGTGGCCCACAGCCCAGAGGGCAGCCTCCTGGCTCACGGTGCTCCTGTGGCAGTGCCCTCCCCGGGGCAGCAGTGGGGCTTGCTGGACTCTATGTGGCAGGGCACCCGCTCCACCCAGGGCTCTGCTGGCCGCGTGTCCCACCTGGCCCCACCTGGCCCCCACGCCTGCTCTTCTGTCCGGCCAGGCCCAGGTCCATGGGGGCTGCCCTGAGGGACGGGCTCATGAGGGCTTGGGCTTTGTCGCCCGTGCCTGGACCAGCTTCACACGCAAGGCCAGTGTCCTAGTGTCTGTCAGAGACGGCAGGGTCGTGTGTGCCCCTGTGTATCAGTGTGTCTCAGTGGTGTGTTTGAATGTTTCTGTGTGTGTCAGTGGATGTATATTGTATAACTATGTGTGTATTTGTGTCACACTGGGAGTGCAGGTCAGTGTGTCCATGATTGACGTCAGTGAGTGTATAAATGTCACTGTGGGTGTGTCACTGTGTAGGTGTGTCAATGAGTATGTCAGTGGGTGTGTGTCACTGTGGATATGTCAATGGGTGTGTGTTACTGTGGGTGTTTCAGTGTGTGGATGTCACTGTGTAGGTGTGTCAGTGGGTGTGTGTCACTGTGTGTCAGTGGTTGTGTGTCAGTGTGTGGGTGTGTAAATGGGTGTGTATCACTCTGTGGGTGTCAGTGGGTGTGTCAATGCATGGATGTCACTGTGGGTGTGTCAGTGGGTGTGTGTCACTGTGTGGGTGTCAGTGGGTGTATGTCACTATGTGTCAATGGGTGTGTGTCACTGTGTGTCAGTGGGTGTGTGTCTTTGTGTGGGTGTGTCAGTGGGTGTGTATCACTATGTCAGTGGGTGTGTGTCACTGTGTGGGTGTCAGTGGGTGTATGTCACTGTGTGTCAATGGGTGTGTGTCACTGTGTGTCAGTGGGTGTGTGTCACTGTGTGGGTGTCAGTGGGTGTGTCAGTGGGTATATGTCACTGTGTGTCAATGGGTGTGTGTCACTAGGTGTCAGTGGGTGTGTATCACTATGTGGGTGTGTCAATGGGTGTGTGTCACTGTGTGGGTGTCAGTGGGTGTGTCAGTGGGTGTTGTCACTGAGTGTGTCAGTGGGTGTGTGCATCAATGGGTGTGTGTCACTGTGGGTGTGTGTTCTGTGGACTCTGGTTCACCCCGGGTCCCTCTACTGCCTGACTGTGGGTTCTGTGGACTCTGGTTCACCCTGGGTCCCTCTACTGCGTGACTATGGGTGCCGTGGACTCTGGTTCACCCTGGGTCCCTCTACTGCGTGACTGTGGGTGCCGTGGACTCTGGTTCACCCTGGGCCCCTCTACCACCTGGCTGTGGGTGCCGTGGACTCTGGTTCACCCTGGGTCCCTCTACCACCTGGCTGTGGGTTCTGTGGACTCTGGTTCACCCTGGGTCCCTCTACTGCGTGACTGTGGGTGCCGTGGACTCTGGTTCACCCTGGGTCCCTCCCGCTGCTGGCTGTGGGTGCCGTGGACTCTGGTTCACCCCGGGTCCCTCCCGCCGCCTGGCTGTGGGTGCCGTGGACTCTGGTTCACCCTGGGTCCCTCTACCGCCTGGCTGTGGGTGCCGTGGACTCTGGCTCACTCTGGTCGCAGGTCTGACCGAGCCCTACAGGGGCTGTGACTCCGCTCTGCCTTCCTGGGTGAGATCAGCGGATCAGCTAGTGTGAATGCAGACCCTCAGGACGCCTCCCACTGTCCTCGCCCTGTGAGCTGCCACGTGGTGTGCTGTGGGAGGAGGGTACACTGTGTACCGAGGACTGAGCCCCAGCTCTGAGGTTCCACGGTGGTCCATCTCATCGTCTGATCACCAGTGGTGCTCAGACTTCAGGCCAGTGGCACTTTTGCGGCTGGCTCCCACCCTGAGGGGACAGCAGGACAGCACGAGGTCACCATTGTTACTTCTGGAATCTGTTTTTGGGCCACAGTTGGCTGCAGGGTAGAGCAGACCCTCAGAGGAGGGGAACTTCGGTGGGACCAGGAGACCTGCAGAGGCCTGGGGACGGGTCTCCTCACAGCCATAACACCAAAGTCCACCCACGGAAAGCAAAGTCCAGACCAACACCATCCTGGAACCACGGAGTGGTGGAGACCCCAGGGGGACAGGGAACGGGCCATTCGTGGGGCGACCTTACCAGGAGAGGAGGTGATGACGGGAGGTCACAGGCCTGCTCCGCCTGGGAACAGTGGACAGGCAGCCCCAGGCTGTCCGCTCAGGGCACTGTGACCCAGGGTTGCAGTAGCAGAGTCAGTGCCCTCAAGCATATAGGCCCTGGACACAGTGGGCAGGGCTGCTAGATCCAGTCCCACTCAGGATCCGGGGCTGGAAAGTTCCTTCTGGTTAGGGCCATCACCAGCCTGCCACCAGCGTCCACAGGGTGCAGAGGACGGTGACCCGCGTCCTGGGGTGGTGGATGATGCCTGCCTCTGGGGAGGTGGGCTGCCACCGTCCGGGGGAAGGAGGCTGGTGCTGCAGCACTGCCCAACAGGCAGCCCCGGCCACGTGCACGCAGGAGCCCTAGATGCCGACTGGATAGAGGGGCGCTGGGCGTGCAGTGCGCCCCAGGTGCCCAAGCATCGTGAGAACAGAGAGTCCACCACGGGGCCCAGCCTGCCACCTGGGCCCTCAGCTGCACCCCCGTGGCCTCCACTGCCCGGGCCCCAGGCTGGCTCCCACCTCCCGAGCCTTTGGCCAGCCCTTCCTCCTGCGTGGCTTCGCTGATCCCCCGCCGGCACCCTTGCTGCTCCTGTTGGCCCACGAGGCTGGCTGGCTGGGTCCCCAGGGATTCCAGGGAGCAAGAGGCTGTGCCCCCCAAGGCCCTGGGGAGCAGCTCTGTCACTAGTGGGGCCTCCTGCTGGGGTGCCATGTGCAGGGAGGGCCCGTCCCCACCTGGGCCCTCAGGGCTGTGCTCAGGAGGGGCAGTGGGGCTCCAGGCAGGCAGTGTCCCCGCGTGGAGGTGTTTCTGGAATGACGTGTCTCTCCCCTCCCAGGTGGCCTTCATGACGCTGACACTCTTCCCCCTCCGGCTCCTGTTTGCTGCCTTCATGATGCTGCTGGCCTGGCCCTTCGCGCTGGTGGCCTCCCTGGGGCCTGCTGACAAGGAGCCCGAGCAGCCCTTGGCCTTGTGGAGGAGGTAAGTGGCTCTGAGCAGAGCTCCGCGTGGGGAGGCTCCGCGGACATCTGTGCCAACGGTCACAGCGGCTCATCCGCCTCGTGGGGAAGCGTCGCTCCCCCCTGAGCCCGTGTCCCCGAGGCTGCCCTCCAGGTCACACCAAGCTCCCTCTACTTCCTCTGAGACTAGCTGCTCCCTGCACCCCTGCCTGGTCCTGCTCTGAGGCCGTTGCTTCAGGGTTCTGCGGCCACGAGGCCACTGTCCCACACCCCTGAGCACAGAGACCCTCTGCCACTGTGGTGGGTCCTCGAGCTGTCCCTGGACCCTCGGCCTGAACAGACCACCCTGTGACACAGTGACCAGGCTCCTGCTCAGGTGGGCCTCCTGCCTGGACTTGCCATCGTGCAGTGGACTGGGAGGGCCCTTGCAGGTCTGAGTACACAGGCGTGGGGGCAGACAGGGCCAGCCACGGCCTGTGACCTGGGCTCACCGGAGGGGCAGAGGTACGGGTCACCACATCCTGGGAGTCCAGTGAAACGCCCGAGGCTCTGGCTGACTGCGGGCTGAGCCAGCACAGCCCCGCGGGGGCGCAGGACCCCAGTCTTGCCCGGGTTCCGAGTTGCACATCAGGCACCAGCTCTGTGGCGGAGTCCTCGCCCGGCTGTGCTGACCCAAGCTGGCCCCATCCTTTACACACTGAAACAGGGCTCAGCCTCGTGCACAGATTGTGGTCCCTCCCACAGAGGCCCGGCGTGGACTGTGGAGAACATGCCCCTGGTCTCACCTGAATCCCTGCCACTGCCCTTAACTGGACCTGCCCTGAGGCCCCAGGCTGCTCTTCCGCATCCCAGCCCCACACCAACCCCTCTGCTGGGACCGGCATGGCAGGGTCGGGGTCCTGGAAGGCGGGACATGGTGGTGCATGCAGGTGTTGGCAGGAGGGCCACCATCTGCCCTGGGCCTCAGGTCTGGAAGCAGCCACACGGCTCATGTGCACTGTGGCCCTTGCCTCTCAGGTTGGGTACCCACCCTCATGCCTGCTCTCCAGGGCCTGCACTTTGACCAGGAGCGTTGGCCCCAAGGGGAGGCACAGGGAACCAGGGTCCTCCTCAGAGCTCAGGTGCCCCTGGTCATGGTCAAATGCACAGCACAATATGGGAAAGATGCCCACTGTGGTGCCCAGGTCTGCCACGCTGCCACTGGCCGGCAGAGTCATACTTGATGGCCAGGTGCTGGGGGTCCTCCCTGGGCCACTGTGGGCAGGTGGGTGTGATGCCATGCAGCTGGTGCTGATGGCACCGGCTTGGCATCCCTCCCTGCCCCCCTGGGTTTCTGAATCCCCTCCGGGGCCACCTCTATCTTGCCACCCTCCAAGCTCTGACTGTGCAGGGAGCTTGGCATCTGCTTGCTTGGTGGAGAAGCCCCGCTGCCCGCAGAGCCCCGCCTGGTGGTGAAAGTCCTGGGCTCCTGGCAGGAGGCCGGAGGCCATCTCCACCCACGCTGGCCGCGCCCCCCCGGCCCTCTGCTCTGCGGGACCAGGCGCCACTGCGTGACACCAGGCTGTCTTCTGGTCCTGGGTGCGCTGCTGGCGCTTCTTACCCTGTGCAGCTCTCTGCTCTCCGCCAGCCTTGCTCCAGGGTGCTCTCTTCCACACAAGACACGGGTGTGCAGAGTGCTCCACGGCAGGCGCATGAGACTCCTGTGGTGACGGTTTCCTAAGAGGTTTGGCACCTGGAGGCTGAGGCTCATTCTGTGTGAGTGTGGATTCCGGTCGTGTGCTAGTGTCAAGTGTGTCGGGGGGGCATGCTTGTGTGTCCTGCACCTGCATGTGCCACACTGTGCCACAGGGACCTCCTGCCCTGCAGCCCTGGGCCTCTGTGCCCAGCACCTGTGGAAGCACTGGGTGTGCTGGGCTCAGCGGGGTGCTCCTGGAAACGAGGAGGGGACAGAGAGGCAGCCCTGGCCAAAGCGCCTTCACGGGGCACTGGTGGGATCGGGGAGAGCCGGACTGAACCACAGCGGCAGATGGGCATCACTGCTGAAGTACCACTAGGAGGGCGGGGAGTACTCGCGCTGTTCCCCGCCACACAGTCCTGAGCAGGCCGATGCTGTGGCAGAGGACGTGGCTGAATGAGCTTTGTGTCACTCAGACCCTCCCAAAGTAAAGGGGTCAGTTTTTCAGCAAAAGAATGACAGTGTGGCAAAAGCTGCTGTTTCAGGTCACTTTAAACCCACAGTGGTGTAAAAGCTGGGCTCCTTTAGGTGAGACTCGCCATCGGGGACTGACTCCCGACAGCCCCAGGAGAGCCCTGAGCAGACCGGTGGTGCCCACGGCTGTGTCCTCCCGCTGCTGACCCCTGGCGGTCTGACAGTTCAGAGCAGCCTGTGCCGAGTGCTCTGAGGGGACCCTTCCCTGGTTCTGGTGTCCTTGTTGCTCTCCTGGTGATCTCAGCCATTCTGCTTTTGGTGACCACGGATGACTGATGACTCCCAGCCTCGGCTTCTGTCCAGCCCTGGGCCCTAGGCCTGTTGATTACTGTAGATGACCTTGCTCTCCCTGTGTCCAGAAAGGAGCTTCCAGGCCCCCAGACTGTTCTGGCCTCCGCCTCCCATTTCAGTCAGTGGAGGCCCCAGCACTGGGTGGCCAGGGTCACAGTACCCTCCCCGTACTCCTGCACCCACCCCCAGGGTACGCCCTGACTCCTCGCCTGTGAGACACCTGGGCCTGCAGTACCTCCAGCCGCTCCAGGGACCCAGAACCGGGCGAGCCTGAGCACACTGCTCCTCTGTTCCCAGCCTGCAGCCGCCGCCCAGGGCCTGTTGCCCAGAGTGAGGGGCCTCCCCGCACCCGCGGAGCCTCTCCCATTCCCTCCCTTCACCCAAACGCGCATCTCCCCCAGGACCTTGCAGGGACTGCGCATCACCCTGAAGGTCCTGGCCCCTGCTCTTGCCCGGGCCTGGTGCCCCGGGAGTCTGAGTGTCCCTTCCAGGGTGTCTGCTCTGGGGTGCACTGGCTGGTCCAGCAGCGGGGCAGCGGGCTGCATGTCCAGAGGCCTCGTGCTCTGCTCTGCTCCCATCCTGTGTAGGGGTGGAGAAGTGGAGGGACCCTTTCCCAGCTGGGCGTGCCCCCTCTCACCCTGAGGCCCCTCAGGGTCACACTGTCCCTGGTCCTGCGGCTGGGCTGCGCTGCGAGCCCCTCTCCCAGCTGGGCACCTGCCTTGTCTTCTCCAGTCTCCTTTCATCTGCCTGTCGCAGGAGGAGGACTGAGGCCTCGGGAGTCTGGGGAGTCCAGCCCTGGTCACTCCACCTGGCAGGTGCTGCTTTCCCAGAGTAGAGCCACAGGCCCTGGACGGCCATCATCCTGCTCTCCCCCCAGCCGCACCTTGTCTCTGCCCCTGTGTTTTGTGGAAGGTCCCCTCGGGGACCTGCAGGAGGGACTTGGACCCACCTCACCCCTGCCCTTGTTGTCCCAGAACAGACTCCGCTGTGGGGCGTAGTTCTCCTGCCCTCCCACACATGCCCGTGGCCGGAAGGTGTTCCCTCTCTGGGAGGGAGCGTCCGTCCTGGGTGACTGGGGGCTCGAGGGAACCTCAGAGTAGGGGACTGCAGCTCCGAGGTGCCATTCCCGTCACGGAGCTCCATTCCAGCCTCTTCCTGCTCCCTGCACGTTCTGGGAGATTTTCTTCCCCGTTCCAGCCCTGCTAGGGAACCGTCTCCTCCCTGAGCACTCTCTCCCCGGCCCAGAGCTCCCGTCCCCGCCTCTGGGACACCTCTGACCCCAGGGGTGGGGTGTCCCTGCACTCTTCTGAGGCCTGGGGGTCGGGGTCTGCCTCCAGGGCTTCTGCACATGGTAGCTCCGGATTCTCAGATGTCCCTGTGAGGAGTGTGAGCCTTAGTGGACGGCCTGGGAAACTCGATGGCTGCCCACCGTGGGGTGGGGTGCTGGCCAGCTCCCCAGCCGGAGCAGAGCTCTGCTGAGACCACCACCCACACCAGAAGTCGGCTTCCCAGGCGCGTCTTTGGCCAGGTCCCCGAGGAAGAGCTGCCAACCTTGGCTCTCTTCCCCACCCCACCCCCGGCACTGGGCGCACTGTTGCCTACCCCAGGACCTGAGGCGTGGCCAGTGTCCCTAACGGCAGGACCCACATTGGATACTGCTCGCCCAGCTCCCCGCCCCTCCTCCCCCAGGACTGGCTCCTGGTCCCCTGGTCCCCTGCAGCCTCCTGCGCCCGCATTCTCCTCCTGAGCATCAGTGGGTGCCCCAGGGATTGTGTGTGGTTATTGGGAAATTAGCGCCTACAGAAAGGTCCTTGGAGACACTCCGCTGAAGTTGAGAAGGGACCTGTGTGAATATACCCAGCCCTAGAAGTAGAGCATCCAGGTTGGGTCCCCAGAGTCTCTGTGTGTAGCCTCAGTGTTGTTTACCCGCAGGTCGGCAGAGGTCTTCCAGGTGGCTGCCCTAGGGGCTTGTGCCCTTCAGCCATTGGCCACCGCGCAGGTGTGCTGGGGCTCACCTAGGAATGCTCCGCAGGGTTCTGGCCCCTCGGGGAAGTCACCAGGAAGGTTTCAGGCTCTCATTTTCTGTGCAGCAATCTCACCCCCTCTGGCCGGCACTGAGGGAGCCCGGGACCCACGGTGCACAGGCCGCCGCTCTCCGGGTGCCTCCCTGTTGGGCTCAGCAGGGTGGCTGGTGGTGAACGGGCGATGGCTCCTCCGCACACAGCAACAGGGATGAGCTCACTGGTCCAGGCCGCTTCCCGTCATTAGCTGCTAGCAGAAGCAGCTCACATGGACAGCACCAGGTCCAGCGGCAGGACCAGAAAGGTGGCCATGTTCCCGTGTGCTAGGTGTCCTCGTGGTTCTCCCCCTGGGCATGACAGAGGCCATCAGATGGGTCGCTGAGCGTGGGACATAAGGTCTTTCATCCCAACGCGCGTGGTGGACGGGATGGAGCCATTGGTTGTCGTGAATGAGTGAGGGGGTGGGAGGAAGTCCCTCAGGCTGGGGACCGGCACACACCCCCTCAGGAAGCTGTGCTGGCCCGGCGGCCTCAGCCCAGGCACAGTGCCTTTCCTGTGACCCCCGAGCCTCGTGTGACGCGACGCCTCTCTTGCAGGGCCGTGGACCTGCTGCTCAAGGCCATCATGCGCACCATGTGGTTTGCTGGCGGCTTCCACCACGTGGTTGTGAAGGGGCAGCGCGCGCTGCCCACCGAGGCCGCCATCCTGACGCTGGCACCGCATTCGTCCTACTTCGATGCCATCCCTGTCACCATGACCATGTCCTCCATCGTGATGAAGGCGGAGAGCAGAGACATCCCAATCTGGGGAAGTGAGTGCACCCCTGCTGGGGGCGGGCAGGAGAGAGCCCTGCCCAGGAGTGAGGCCTCCTGTGTGAGTCAGCCCCGGCCTGGGGGTGGCCCTTCCTCCTATCGAGTGAGTCCCCTCGTGTGTGAGTCCCCAGCAGAGTGTGTGGGGCCTCAGGAGTGCAGGAGCCCCTCCCTGGGCCTGGGGAGTGCCCACTCCTGCCCTGCATCCCCCCGCAGGTCCTCCCTTCACCTCTCCCCTTGCTGTGGATCCCTCCGGGGCTGTGAGGTTCCATGTGATAGGGCCCGAGTGCACACCTACCGGCATCCTTCAGTAGGTAGAAGTCAGGGTCTCAAGTAAGCAATAGGCGTCTGAGCCCTGTGGCACCCTGAGCTCCAGTGTCCTCGGGCTACTGAGCCAACCTCCAAAGCCAGGTGGCTTGACACAACAAAGTCCTTTCTGTCACCTTCTGGGGACTGGGAGTCCCATTGCATGTGGCAGGCCATGCTCCATGTGGCCTGCCGTGCTCCATGTGGCCTGCGTGCTCCATGTGGCCTGCTTGCTCCATGTGGCCTGCTGTGCTCCATGTGGCCTGCGTGCTCCATGTGGCCTGCTTGCTCCATGTGGCCTGCCGTGCTCCATGTGGCCTGCTTGCTCCATGTGGCCTGCCGTGCTCCATGTGGCCTGCTTGCTCCATGTGGCCTGCCGTGCTCCATGTGGCCTGCTGTGCTCCATGTGGCAGGCCGTGCTCCATGTGGCCGGCCGTGCTCCCTGTGGCCTGCTTGCTCCATGTGGCCGGCCGTGCTCCCTCCGAGGCTCCAGGGGAGGCCCTCCTGTTCTTCCAGCCTCCTGGGCTTGTGGCCACGTTACTTGAGCCTGGGTGCCTGAGGTCCCATGGCTTCTCTCCTGCCCCAGGGAGGCCACATCTGTGCCCCATCATTGGGAAGCTCCTTGATGCTTCACCGACTGGGGGATGATGCTTCTGAAGTGGAATGGGCCTGAATGGCCATCAGAGACCACAGAAGGCCACAGGCGGGGTGCTGACCCTGCAGGAGGGAAGGAGGACTGAGGACCCAGCAGGCAGGAGGGCACTGGGCTCCCAGGGCAGCTGCTCGTGCCCAGTGGGGGTTCCCTTCTGCCCCTGGGTGCCTCAGAGCAGGTGCCAGAGGTTTCCAGGCTTGAGGGGAAGAGTTTGGGGCAGGGTGCTGGCCAGGGTGGTAGCTCACCTCTGGGAGGACCCACGTCAGGGTGAATGGACCCTTGAGTGCACAGCGCCAGGCAGAGGACAGTGCAGGGGAGCGTCTTCCTCTGCAGCCAGCCCAGCTGGTCTCCTGGGCTGGGAGTGCTGTGTCACCGTCACCAGTGGCTTCTCATGGGGCAGTTGGGTGGCCTGAGTCGCTGTGACTCCAGTGTGGTGGGTTCCCAGGGCATCTGGTGGCAGGGAGGCAGAGATGTGAGTCCTGCACCCATGTTTCTGAGCTGTGCTTGGAGCCAGGCCCCCTCCCTGGACCTGGACCACAAGGACTCTGCTCCGGCAGAGTGGGACAGGGCGGGAGGCAGGACCTGGATGTCACCTCCAGCCCAGCCCTCGCTGTTCTGTTGGTCGTCACTGTCGGGGTGGGTGCTCTTCATCTGCCCCTGGAGGTGCTGCTGAGCAGCTGGGCAGGCCCCAGGGGGATGCGCCAGTGCTTGTGGGCGCCACCACTGCTGGCCTCCGTCAGCCGCCTTTGCTGAGAGGCAGGCGCTCTTCCCCTCCAGAGGAAGTCCAGGCCGGCGACAGCAAGGCCCCACGCATCCAGATGCAAAGCCCTGGTCGCTCTCCAGACTCTCAGCTCTCCGGGTGTCTTGGCCTGCACCCCTGCTCCCACCTGAAAGGGCCAGCCAGACCCCGGCTCCTCCAGGGAAAAGGCGTTTTCTGTGCTTGTGTGGAGGCTGGGGGGACCGAGGACAAACCCCTCCACCATGAGCTGCGACTCAGTCTGTCTCCAGAGCCCAGGGGCCGGCTGCTGTGGGGTCCGTCTGCAGTGCGTCCTGAGCAGGACAGGAGGCTTCCACCTGCCCCTCATCTTGGCCTCACCTCGCTGTTCAGACAGCTGGGCTAGCAGAGGGGCCAGCAGGGAGGTGGACTGCGCAAGGCCGTGCCCCCGTAGAGTCACAGGTCATACAGAAAAGGCCGGCGAACCCAAGGACTTGGATCACAAAGCAAAACCAGGAGGGCACCCAGCCAGCGGGGGCAGCTGCCCGGTGAGCCCGGGAGGGCTGTTCGAGAGGCCTGAGGCCGTGGGCCCTGCAGTTAGACCAGCCCTGAGCCTGGCTCGGCAGTAAAGGACGACACCGAGTACCTGGCAGTCCGCTGAGGTCCTGGAGTTTCCAGAGGCCAGGTGGAGAGTGTGGCTCCTTGCTAACGTGCTGGTCACTCAACTTGAAGGGTCTCCGCGGGCCCTCAGGGTGTGGGCAGGTGGTGTGTGGCAGGGAACCTGCAGGCTCTGTCGGGTCTGCCAGGGTGGGTTTGCTCTGTCTCTTCCTGTCAGGCTTCAGGCCTGGAAGGTAGCATTTCCAAGGGGAGGATGGGTCCAGGGGACATCATCACGCCAGTGTTCACGCACACCTGGGCTTTGAGCACATGGCGGGGGGCCTGCCCTCCACACCCCAGGTGCAGGCTATGGAGAGTGCACGTCAGCTGAGCTGCTGGTGCTGTGTGGTCAGTCCCGGCTCCACGCGCCCCTGCCACAGTCAGGAGGAGCCATCTTCTCTGTGTCCACTGTGTGCAGGTCCCTCCTCTAGCCTGTGCCTTTATCCGTCATTTCGTGGACAATGCAGAGACCCAAGAGTGAAAGATAGTGACAGATGACTATTAAAAATGTTGAGGACCCAGGCCTGGTAGCCCACTACTCAGGAGGCTTAGGCAGGAGGATCTCTCAGCCAGGAGTTCAAGGCCAGCCTAGGTAGCACCGCCAGACTGTGTCCAAAGCAAACAGAGATGTTAATTAGAATTGAAATGTAGCCCAGCCACACTCCGCCCCCTGCTGGCTCAGAGGGTAGAGGTGGCAGGAGGGCACTGTCCCTAGACGCAGCTGAGGGCTCTTCCTACAGTGCAGGAACTCAGGGCACCTCCCAGGGAGCCAGCGTGGCTCTGGTTCCTCCTGGACCCTGGGCAGCCCTGGACTGTTAAAGAGCTGAGTATTCTGAGCTGGCACTTTGGACCCCCCAGTCCCAGGGAGAGCCACCAACCAGGGTCCTAGCTGTTTCCTCAGTGTCCCCTGCACAACCGAGGGGCCATCCAGTCGAGCCGCCGTCATGACCCTGTCTGGGCATGGGCAGGAGAGGGCCTTGCTCAGGCAGGCACAGCCCCTCTAGCTGTGATCATTCCTCCTGCCCTTGGGAGCGTGGTGGGGGACGTCCGCCCAGTGACCGCTCTGAGCACAGCCCCAGGTGTGGTTCACCATCCCTTTCCTCCCATAGAGAGCGCCGCTCCTCCCTGCGCCTCCTGGCACTGGGCTGAGAGCTGGGGATTCCCCTGGGGGTGGCTTTCCTTGGCACTGGAGACAGAAAGGAAAATTCCAGAACCTCAGCTGCACCCTCAGGGCTAGGGAGATACTGTGTCCAGAGCCCTGGCCTGCCTTGGGGCCATCACAGGGTTCCTTGGGAGTCGGGGGACAAAGCCGACTCCCTCTTTAGCCTCACATCGCCCTGGGCAGGGTCACTCCCCTTCATTCCCGTGGGTGCTCAGAATGAGTGGTTCCAGGACGTCAGCTTAGCCAGTGACTCAAGATGCGGAAAAACACAACCACTGAGGCCACGTGTGTCTTGGGCTTTGTGAGCGTCCAGGGGCCCAGCTGGTAACTGTGAGCACCGTGGAATTTCTTCTTCAGTAAACTTTTTCCTTGCTCTTGGAAGACCTCCAAGAAAGAATAAGTCACACAATACTGAGCCTTATAAGTCCCGAGAGTGCTGAGCCAGGGGCCTGAGGCCACACCTGGGCCCAGCTGGGCTGAGGCCACTCGTGCCCACGGGGCCAAGGGACGAGGTGGCCCACGGGAGCAGGAAGTGAAGCAGCCCGCAGGCTGGGGACGAGGTGGCCCACGGGAGCAGGAAGTGAAGCAGCCCGCAGGCCTGGGGATGAGGTGGCCCATGAGCCTGCAGGGCAGGAAGCAGCCCGCAGGCCTGGGGACGAGGTGGCCCATGAGCCTGCAGGGCAGGAAGCAGCCAGGCTGGCACACTCGCCTTCTCAGCCAGCAGACCCACCTGGGGGCGGCCATTTCTGTGCCCCTCTAACAGCTCTGGCAGGAGAGTGGTGCTCGTGTGGCCCTGCCACCTTCAGCTGAGCACGGTTCTGCCCGCAGCAGGTCTCATGCCCTGACCTGCCACACGTGGTGCAGGCCCCGTGGTGCAGTGGTCAGACCAGGGCTGTGTGCGTTTCTGGGGCTGCCATGGCAGCGTGCCACAGTAGGAATTCGTCCCCTCACCACTCTGGAAGCCAGATGCCCACGGTGCTAGCAGCCGCAGACCTGCTGGGGCTGCCCGGCTCTTCTCCTGGGGGCTGCCGCAGTCCCAGACGCCTTGGCCTGCAGCTACATCGCCCAACACTGCCCCCCCTCCAGTGGCTCCTCCCCGTCCCTATTTTCCTATGAGGACACCAGTCCTTGCATTAGGACCTCATAGCCCAGGGTGATCTCGTGGTAACCCTGTCATGCAGGGTCACTCTCACAGGTATTTTGAGTTAGGGTTCAGCTGGTCTTCTAGGGGACAGAGTTCAGCATACAACGGGGGCTGGGGTCCAAGCCATGTGTGCGGGAGCCCTGGAGCCTCCTCCTCTGCTAATAGGGTGGCCAGACTTCTGTTCCTCGCTGCCCGTCCCGGGTACTCCCTCTCATCCCTGCTCCCCGTCCTGGGTCACTGTCCCCAGAACTCCCGCTCTCGTCCCTGCTCCCCGTCCCGCTCTCGTCCCTGCTCCCCGTCCTGGGTCACTGTCCCCAGAACTCCCGCTCTCGTCCCTGCTCCTCTGTCACAGTCCCGGGAACTCCCACTCTCATCCCTGCTCCCCGTCCCACTCTCGTCCCTACTCCCTGTCCTGGGTCACTGTCCCGGGAACTCCCGCTCTCGTCCCTGCTCCCCGTCCCGCTCTCGTCCCTGCTCCCCGTCCTGGGTCACTGTCCCCAGAACTCCCGCTCTCGTCCCTGCTCCCCGTCCTGGGTCACTGTCCCCAGAACTCCCGCTCTCGTCCCTGCTCCTCTGTCACAGTCCCGGGAACTCCCACTCTCATCCCTGCTCCCCGTCCCACTCTCGTCCCTACTCCCTGTCCTGGGTCACTGTCCCGGGAACTCCCGCTCTCGTCCCTGCTCCCCGTCCTGGGTCACTGTCCCGGGAACTCCCGCTCTCGTCCCTGCTCCCCGTCCTGGGTCACTGTCCCGGGAACTCCCGCTCTCGTCCCTGCTCCCCGTCCTGGGTCACTGTCCCCAGAACTCCCGCTCTCATCCCTGCTCCCCGTCCTGCTCTCGTCCCTGCTCCCCGTCCTGGGTCACTGTCCCAGGAACTCCCGCTCTCGTCCCTGCTCCCCGTCCTGGGTCTCAGGAACCCTTGTGTTTGCAGCCCCATAGGTTGTGGCTTCCAGCCATTGGGTAAGTTTGGGGGAGGCTTGGTGTCTCCTGATGGCTCACTGCCAGGCCCTGGACAGCCTGTGGGTGTCAGGGTGCCACAGGCCTGCCCAGTCCCTCTGTCCACACCACTCACTGAGGCCGTGGCCGGCTCTTCCAGCTCTGATCAGGTACATCCGGCCCGTGTTCGTGTCTCGGTCAGACCAGGACTCTCGCAGGAAGACGGTGGAAGAGATCAGGAGGCGGGCACAGTCGGCGGGCAAGTGGCCACAGGTAATGCCACCGCCTGGGCCTTGATGGTCTTCCAGCGCATGTGAGCAGGGGCACTCTTCCTGGGTGCGGGGCTTTGCTCCGTTTGTCTTGGTGAGTGTGTGAACCCAGGAATGTGCTCAGCGTTGCTCGGGGTGCTGTTGGTTTTGGTGCCTGGGGTTTAAAATCAGAGGAAATGCAAAAACGGTTCTGCATCGCACCTCAGATGGAACCGCGCAGGCCCTCTGCCTTCCCAGCCCGAGTGTGGCCACTGACTTCCACCCCTGGCCTGAGCTGTCCCTCCTGCGTGTCCCTGTGGGCAGCAGCGTGGCCTGTTCACTGAGAGGCTTTGGGTCTGCCCATGCTCTGATTTTGGCTTTTCATTGTTAGGGGCTGGGACTTCACAGGCCCCCAGCTTCTGGTTGCTGGCCCAGGGTGGCCCGCTGGGGTCTCAAGACTTCCAGGGTACCCCCCCCCCCCCCCCCGTGTATGGGCCTCTCCCCCTCCCCACGAGCTTCCTGCTGCCCTCCTGCGCTTGCTGGGGGCCAGGCCTGAGGGAGCCAAGGCCGTGCTTTCCAACAGGTGGGGAGTTTCCTTGAGTCAGTCGGAGTGAGTCACATGCAGCATCCACCGCCGTCACTGTTGGTTCTGTGGGCCTCTCCCACTGGCCCTCCAGCCGCGGTACTCCCCCGCTGTCTGCCTCTGTTCCCATCGGCACGGGTACCACCGCAGCCTTCCGTGGGGTGTTGTATTAACTGCTCCTGGGGTGGCCCCTCAGTGACCCCAGCTCCAGGAGTGTGTGAGAAGACGCAGGCTCCTGCCTACTTACGTCTTTAAAACCAGGAGGCTGGAGTCCTGGGCACGCCCCGTGCCCCGAGCTTCCACCCGAATGAGGTGAAAGAGTCTAAACCGTCAGTAGCAGAGACAAGGTGCCGGGAAAATTGGCACCTGTGTTCTCTGAATGATCATGTGTGGTCTAATGCTGACTTTTTTTTTTTCCTATTTCAAGATAATGATTTTTCCAGAAGGAACGTGTACAAATAGAACCTGCCTAATTACCTTCAAACCTGGTATGTTGTTTCCTCATTTATTTACTTTTCTCCTCTGGGAGGGGGAAACATTAAAGTGATATTTTTAAGTAATGTCATATGTTGATAATAAAAATCTCTGCTATTCTCATATATGCTGGGGTTCTCAGAAATATTCCTGAGTCACAAGATAATTTTAATGCACCATTTTTAAAAAAGAGAAAATATAGGGGCTGGCGTTGGCTCAGCGGTAGAGCGCTCACCTCGCGTGTGCGGGACCCTGGGTTCGATCCTCGGCACCACATAAAAATAAATAAGTGAAATAAAGGTATTGTGTCCAGCTACAACTAAAAAATAGATATTTTTTTAAAAAAGAAAATATAATCAAATGAAGAAGAATTTTTAAAAATCACAGAATCCTAGAACTCGGGCCATTAACTCAGGTGTGAGGAGGCTGTAGAAGTCTGGACTCTGGCTGAGGTGCGGGGGTTGGCTTTGCTCAGGTCCAGGTGAGCAGGGACCGGGGTCTGTGGGCCTCCTCGCCTCCCAGGCTGGCTCAGCCTCCACTTGTACCAGTGATGCCTTCCCATCTGCCGTTTGCTCTTCATGGGAACCCAGGGGCAGAGACCTGCGCTGCCCTCGAAGCCCAGCTGGACTGCTCCCTTCTCACCAGAGGGGGGCACCAGATGCACAGGCACCCGGGCCTCCTGTGGCGCTGCCCTGGCTGTGGCCTTGTGGCAGCAGAGGGTGGGCAGAGTCCTCGGTGATGCTGGCGAACTTGTGTGGAGCTCTGCACAGCCCCGTGTGCTCGTTAGTGGGTGCATTTGGAGACGGGTGGTTCTTGTGGCCTGCATTGACCCTGGTGGGCGGACAGGTCCCAGGCTGCTCTGGGCCTTGCGGGGGCTGCCCTGCCTGAGGCTCAGCAGCTTGGCTCCCTCTGGGCTCCTGGAGTCCTCCATCTGCCGCTGCTGCCCGTGGTCCCCGCCTGGCTGCAGCTCCTCTGCAGACGCACGTGGCCTCGTGCCCGACTCTGAGCGCAGAGGACAGAGGACAGCTTCCCTGGGCAGCGGCGGGGTAGGCAGTGGAAAGCCTGTGCTCTCTAGTGACCAGGAACAGGAGGGCCCCAGCCCACGCAGGGGTCTGTGAGACCCCACACTCAGAACCCCTGGCCCTAGGTGTGGCCTGTGACCCCGGCTGGGCATCCCCAGGGCCATCTAATGGGAACCTTGGTAATCTGAGACTGGGGTGCATCCCCAAAGCCACCACAGACGGACCTGGAAGTGAGTTTGGGGTCTGCATCCACACAGGGCGTGTGCAAGGGGCAGCCCCACTGCCACCCCTTCCTCGGGGCACCATGGCCAGGGGAACACTGTCTGAGAGGAATCTCCCTCCTCAGAGCAGCCACCGGCTTCTCTTCAAGGGCAGCTGGCCTTCATGTGCCAAAAAAGGAGGACTGTAGGCCCAGGGAGAGCCAAGCCCCTGAGCAGGTGGACAGCATCAGAGAAGATCAAGGAGGGTCGGGTGCCGCAAGCCGTGCAGTGGGCCTCAGCTGAGCACTTGTGAGGGTCTCCGTGAAGATAACATGGTGGGCAGAGTCTGGGTCAGGCAGGCTCCGGTGTGTCCCCAGGGCTCACAGCCCAGGACAGTGCCTGAGCAGCCAGGGCGGGTCATCATCTGGACTGCAGCTCCATGAGGAGCCCGGGTCAGGACCTGCTGTCACCGCCCCTGGGCATCCAGCTGCTGGCCCCCGGAGCCTCAGGATGAAGGTGGCTGGAGACTGGTCCTAGCTTCTCCAGGTGGTGGGTCACCACGGGAGGGTCTGTCCTCCTTGTGGGAGCAGCCATGTGGTTTCTCTGACCTGCCAGGGCTCAGCCAGGCAGACACGGGGCCTCCAGCCAGTGTGAGCGCTGGTGGGACCCCGGTGACCTGCAGGCCCTGAAACCTGGGAGGAGCCGCCGCCCGTGCTGGAGTCCGCCTCAGGGGCTCAGGACGGGCAGCAGCAGCGTTGCTCTGCAAGCTGTGCCAGCCCCGGGGTCTGTTTCTCCACACAACTCCCACCTTCACCTGACACGCATGTTCAAATGCACATGTTTTGCCTGAGTTCCAAAATGGACATGTGAAATTTGAAGCAAAGTTTTTTCCCTTTGATTATTACTGAGTTGTATTGGTGGTAACATTACACATGGTCATGAGGGTCAGCTGGGCCAGGACAGCAAATGCCACGCCCCATGCTCAGTCCCAAGAGGTAGGACTGCTTTCACCAGCGAGCGCTTTCGAGGATCTGGCCTCCTCTGCCAGGTGCCAATGCTGGGTTGGAGCCCAGGTCCATCTGGCTCTCCCCTGGTGCAGGGCCGCCCCTCCATCAGACACACAGAAATGGCAGAGGAGCTGTTTCTGTCTGCTGCTGAGCCCACAGGAGAAGAGGCGCCTGCCATGCCAGACACCAAGGTGAGCCCCAGTGGTCAGGCCAGGGACGGAGGCGAAGGCCAGACACCGACTGCGGGTGGATGTCCTGCACAAGGCAGAATCTTAGCAGCCTGGGCCATCAGCTCGGACACAGCCCTGACTCTGGTCGGCCACTAGGGACAGAGAACTGGCCTTAGAGACAGTGTTGCCGCAACCCCGTTTGTAGACAGCTGTGCAGAAGCCTGAGCCAAGAGCAGCCCCAAATCCCTTTACTGATGAATGGGAGGGCCCTTGGAGGCAGGAGGCACTTCCACAGTGTCCTCCTGCGAGGTCCATCTGTGCCTTTTATCTGGGCTTTCCTGGCAGCTGGGTATTTGTTGTTGATATTGTTTTTTTGTTTTCTTATAAAACTTTAAACAGAAATTAAGACAGAAATAGAGCCTCACAAGGCCATTTGTGGAGCTGTGCTGTCCACTGGAAGACACTGCACAGTGTGTGTGGGAACTGAGCAGGGCAGGTGACTGATGTCCACTGGCCTTCCTAGGCCCCGCTGCCCTCCTCCAGGCCCTCGGGCTGACCTGCCCACACAACCAGGCAGTGCCAAGGCCCTGCCCTGCAGGACGGAACGCTGGCCTCCAGGACACTTCCAGTCTGCACACTTCCAGGAAGGGACTGGCCAGGGGCTGGGAGTGATGGCCAGACATGCGTCGCGGGTCTGCCTCTTGTGCTCCTCCGTGTCCAGACCCCTGGGTCTTTGGGGCAGCGCCCACCTGTGGAAGTGGTCCCATTCTGGAGTCCACTGGAAGACCTGGTGGAAGGCTGCTTTCAGGCCACGCCCGCGGCCTGGCAGTGAGATGGTTGTCCTCTCTTCGGCAGGTGCATTCATCCCTGGTGTCCCTGTTCAGCCTGTGGTGCTGCGATACCCGAACAAACTGGTAAGTTGTGTTTCCTGGAGCTGGTGTTGCACACTGTGCAGGACAAGGCTGCAGTGTCCAGGTGTACCTGCCTTTCCCTCTCTCTGCACCTTCTGTCCACCCAACCTGGTGGACGGAGTTCAGCAAACGCCACCGCATGGTCACAGCCCAGAGGGCAGGACAGGCTCACATAGGATTTCTGGATAGGAGCCTGTCTGCAGGTGCACGGCAGATAAACCTGAGTTCTGAAATGTCCCTGGTGTTGGAGCATCAAGTCCTGCTCTCGCAGGTCATGAAGCAGGCCTCTTCCCGCCACGGCCCACCCTGACACTTTGGTGAGAGGCTCTCTATGCTTGTCTCACACTCAGGCAGTTTTTAAATTAGGAACATCTCAATTCTGGAAGGCTAGGGGCTCGGGGAAAGGGACTGGGTGGCTTTACAGAGGCACAGCTTTGCCGTGCCTCTGTTCCCTGCGGAAGTATCCCTTGTTTAAGAAAACACAAGAGGCCAGGCGTGGTGGCGCACGCCTATAATCCCAGTATCTCAGAAGGCTGAGGCAGGGGGCTCATGAGTTCAAAGCCAGCCTCAGCAAAAGTGAGACCCTGTCTCTAAATAAAATGCAAAATAGAGCTGGGGATGTGGCTCAGTGGTTGAGTGCCCCCGAGTTCAATTCCCAGTGTCCACACACAAAAAAGAAAACACTCCAGACTTCTGGAGTGCCTTGGGGACGGCACTGGGGCAGAGAGCCCAGGTGGACCAGTTCCAGCCCAGCTGCACCCTCCCCCAGCTCCTGAGTCCTGCAGATGCTCCCCCGGGGCCAGCTGCACCTTCTGCCTCAGGGCAAGTGTCCTTCCGCCTCCCTCATGGTTGGAGCCCCAGGCCTGGGCTCAGTGGGGGACACCTGGTGTCTCTGGATGGAGAAACCTCCCTCGAGGTGGGCTTGCAGCCTGCAGGGGCTCTTCCTGCAGATATTCTATGACAGCAGAGCAGTGCTCATAGAAAGAAAAGGCTGTGGCCCACGGCCCCAGTGCAGCAGCAATGCAGGCCACCTGTGGGCACAGGGGTGCAGCCGCGGACAGGGCCAGTGCAGACCCAGAAGCCACGAAGCTGACTCTGGTCCTTCCTCACGGGTGTCTCTACCCGCAGCTCTGCTAGTGATACACCCTAGTGTGCAGACCCAGGTCTCCCGGGTGAGCCTGCCTTGGTGTGGCTGCACACGGCTCTCACTCGCATCTGTGCCCTGTTCCCGCAGCTGCTCAGCTGCAGGAAGACCCCGTGACGACACATCCATGCTCAGACCTGCGTGGAGGATTGGGGGAGGGGGAGGGGTGAGTAGAAGCCGGAGTCATTCCTGGAGCTCCCCAGGCAGGTGACTGGCACATGCTGACGGGGCAGCCAGGTCTCAAGTTGGCCACAGTCAGAACAGAGGTTGGTGCTGTCCCTCCCCAGCAAGGGGCTGACCCAGGGAGCACGTCTGTGCTGGAGTCATGGTGTGGACCCCGAGGGTGCAGGTGGGTGCCACATGGGAATAGACTACTGACTGCTTCCCACAGCCAGGTGCGGGCAGAACCAGTGCAGGCAGGACCAGGACCAGTGCGGACAAGACCAGGTACAGGCAGGACCAGGTGTGGCAGGATGAGTGTAGGCAGGACCAGTGCGGACAGGACCAGATACAGGCAGGTCCAGATACAGGCAGGACCAGTGTAGGAAGAACCAGGACCGGGTACAGACAGGACCAGTGCAGGCAGGGTCAGTTTAGGCAGGACCAGTACGAACAGGACCTGATACAGGCAGGACCAATATAGACAGGACCTGGTACAGGCAGGACCAATGTAGACAGGACCTGGTACAGTCAGGACCAATGTAGACAGGACCTGGTTCAGGCAGGGCCAATATAGACAGGACCTGGTACAGACAGGGCCAATATAGACAGGACCTGGTACAGTCAGGACCAATGTAGACAGGACCTGGTACAGTCAGGGCCAATGTAGACAGGACCTGGTACAGGCAGGACCAATATAGACAGGACCTGGTACAGTCAGGACCAATGTAGACAGGACCTGGTACAGTCAGGACCAATGTAGACAGGACCTGGTACAGTCAGGACCAATATAGACAGGACCTGGTACAGTCAGGACCAATGTAGACAGGACCTGGTACAGTCAGGACCAATGTAGACAGGACCTGGTACAGGCAGGACCAATATAGACAGGACCTGGTACAGGCAGGACCAATGTAGACAGGACCTGGTACAGTCAGGACCAATGTAGACAGGACCTGGTTCAGGCAGGGCCAATATAGACAGGACCTGGTACAGACAGGGCCAATGTAGACAGGACCTGGTACAGTCAGGGCCAATGTAGACAGGACCTGGTACAGTCAGGGCCAATGTAGACAGGACCTGGTACAGGCAGGACCAATGTAGACAGGACCTGGTACAGTCAGGACCAATGTAGACAGGACCTGGTACAGGCAGGACCAATGTAGACAGGACCTGGTACAGGCAGGACCAATGTAGACAGGACCTGGTTCAGGCAGGGCCAATGTAGACAGGACCTGGTACAGTCAGGACCAATGTAGACAGGACCTGGTACATGCAGGACCAATGTAGACAGGACCTGGTACAGTCAGAACCAATGTAGACAGGACCTGGTACAGTCAGGACCAATGTAGACAGGACCTGGTACAGTCAGGACCAATGTAGACAGGACCTGGTACAGGCAGGGCCAATGTAGACAGGACCTGGTACAGTCAGGACCAATGTAGACAGGACCTGGTACAGTCAGGACTAATATATACAGGACCTGGTACAGGCAGGACCAATGTAGACAGGACCTGGTACAGGCAGGACCAATGTAGACAGGACCTGGTACAGGCAGGACCAATGTAGACAGGACCTGGTACAGGCAGGACCAATGTAGACAGGACCTGGTACAGTCAGGACCAATGTAGACAGGACCTGGTACATGCAGGACCAATGTAGACAGGACCTGGTACAGTCAGGGCCAATGTAGACAGGACCTGGTACAGGCAGGACTAATATATACAGGACCTGGTACAGTCAGGACCAATGTAGACAGGACCTGGTACAGGCAGGACCAATGTAGACAGGACCTGGTACAGTCAGGACCAATGTAGACAGGACCTGGTACAGGCAGGACTAATATATACAGGACCTGGTACAGTCAGGACCAATATAGACAGGACCTGGTACAGGCAGGACTAATATATACAGGACCTGGTACAGTCAGGACCAATGTAGACAGGACCTGGTACAGTCAGGACCAATGTAGACAGGACCTGGTACAGGCAGGACTAATATATACAGGAACTGGTATAGTCAGGACCAATGTAGACAGGACCTGGTACAGGAAGGACCAATGTAGACAGGACCTGGTACAGTCAGGGCCAATGTAGACAGGACCTGGTACAGACAGGGCCAATGTAGACAGGACCTGGTACAGTCAGGACTAATATATACAGGACCTGGTACAGGCAGGACCAATGTAGACAGGACCTGGTACAGGCAGGACCAATGTAGACAGGACCTGGTACAGGCAGGACCTGGTACAGTCAGGACCAATGTAGACAGGACCTGGTACAGGCAGGACCAATGTAGACAGGACCTGGTACAGTCAGGACCAATGTAGACAGGACCTGGTACAGGCAGGGCCAATGTAGACAGGACCTGGTACAGGCAGGACCAATGTAGACAGGACCTGGTACAGGCAGGACTAATATATACAGGACCTGGTACAGTCAGGACCAATGTAGACAGGACCTGGTACAGGCAGGACCAATGTAGACAGAACCTGGTACAGGCAGGACTAATATATACAGGACCTGGTACAGTCAGGACCAATGTAGACAGGAACTGGTACAGTCAGGACCAATGTAGACAGGACCTGGTACAGTCAGGACCAATGTAGACAGGACCTGGTACAGGCAGGACTAATATATACAGGACCTGGTACAGTCAGGACCAATGTAGACAGGACCTAGTACAGGCAGGACCAATGTAGACAGGACCTGGTACAGGCAGGACCAATGTAGACAGGACTGGTACAGGCAGGACCAATGTAGACAGGACCTGGTACAGGCAGGACCAATGTAGACAGGACCTGGTACAGGCAGGACTAATATATACAGGACCTGGTACAGGCAGGACCAATGTAGACAGGACCTGGTACAGTCAGGACCAATGTAGACAGGACCTGGTACAGGCAGGGCCAATATAGACAGGACCTGGTACAGTCAGGACCAATGTAGACAGGACCTGGTACAGGCAGGACCAATGTAGACAGGACCTGGTACAGGCAGGACCAGTGTAGGCAGAACCAGGACCTGGTACAGACAGGACCAGTGCAGGCAAGACCTGGTACAGATGGAGCCAGGTACAGTCAGGCCCAATATAGACAGGACCTGGTACAGGCAGGGCCAGTGTAGGCAGGACCAGGTGTGGGCAGGACCTGTTTCAGGCGGGGCCAGGTATGGGCAGGACCCGTGCTGGAGCAAGGGCAGCCTGGAGCCTGTGAACGTGCTGGAGGGCAGCAACACAGCAGCTCCATTCTGTGGACGAAGGTCCCTATATTCACTGGAGGTGGAGAGGCAGGGAAGGGGTCGGCTGGGACTGAGGCAGACCTGGAACCGCAGTCTTGCTGCCAAGAAGAGAGAGACGGGTGTTTGCAGGACCTGGGACATTGGGACCCAAGTCCACCTGGGAGGAAGAGACCCTGGGCCTCTGCAGGTCAGGGGGCTGGCAGCCCACGACACCTAGCTCAAGGCCTGATGGTTCTGCTCCTCTCCTGCCCTCAGGACACCATCACATGGACCTGGCGAGGACCCGGAGCGTAAGTCGTCCCCACGTCCTCTTGTTTGTCCTGTTGTTCTGTGGAAACGTGGGCCCTCTGGGGTTCCCTGTGCCTGCGTCACTTTTGCAAATGTGAAAGTTGCCGTTTGGTAGTAGTCAGGTCCAGCCCACCGTGAAAGCCAATGGCCCTGTGGGGCCCCACCCTAGCACTCTGGATTTGGGGACTTAGAGTTCTTCGGCTTCAACACCCTCAGGAGGTCACCGAGCTCTTCTGTTCCATCCCTATCATCAGCTCGGTAGCTACCACCGTCACCTGGTGGCCAGGTGTTCAGGGTGGGGGCTTCTGCTCAGACATGGGGCTGGGCAGTGCTGGATGGCGGAGGCTTTCGGGTTGGCATCCCTGACCCCTGGGACAGCCACACAATGGTTAGTAGCCCCACAGAGTAAGAAGAGCCGCAGGGGGAGCCCAGGACGCCCAGCTCCTCTGGGCCTCCAGGACCCTGGTGTGTGAGCTGGTGTTTGGAGAGAGGAGAGGTGGGTGACGAGGTCCATGAGAGAACAGGGCAGCCCAGGGACTTCAGGGGGAAGCAGGACTGGGCCTAGGCAGGTGACAGGTCAGGTGTCCGCCCTTCTCGGGATGAAGGGTCAGGAAGGGCTCCTGTGGGGGCCTGTAATGGAGCAGAAACAGGCCCATGCAGAGAGCTAGGAAGCAGGCTCCAGGGTGGGCCTGGCACTCTGGGGCTCCCCCTTCCAGAGCCACGATGCCAGCTGTACACAGAGGTCTCGGAGCCAGGCTGCAGGGGCAGTGGCAGCACTGGGCTCTGGAAGACGTGGCCTGGGGCTGGGTCAGGTGTCCATAGATGAGGTTCCCTGAGCAGGAGGGCAGCTGGAGAGGACAGCAGGTGAACAAACCCAAGGCAGGACAGCTCTGGGACACTGAAGACCACGGCATGCTGGAGCTTGGACTGGGCCCCGAGGCTCTGCGTCCTCCTGAAGGCTGCTCCCTGCCCAGCAGCGCCCTCTGGAGGGGTGAACCGGGAGGCACGGCTGCAGACTCCAGCCCTGCAGTCGTTCGCGGGAGGAGCCGAGAGCCTTGTTAACCAGTGTCACCGATCTGTTCAATGTTTTAAAGGTTGAAAATCCTGTGGCTCACCCTGTGCCAGTTTCACAACCAAGTGGAAATTGAGGTATGTGTGGTCACGGTGTTACCCAAGGTCATGTTCAGGTCTGCCCAGTGGTATCCGTGCTTTCCCGGGTCCGTCCAGAGGCACAGAGTGTCAGAACAGCCTTCAGCTTAGAGCTGTGTAGACACAATGTTGAAACTGTTAAACTGAGGGCCCTTCATATAATGTTACAAAATGGCTAGGAGTCTGCCAGCTTTGACCCGCTGTGGAGCGCCAGTGCCATAGTGTCACATTCTGGGCTGAAACAGTGTCTCTGGATCTCACCCCTTTCTCGGGTTCCCTTAGAGGGGCTTCCTGGTTACTCTGCACCAATAACCTCATGTCTTGAATGATCTGGGACCATTCAGACAGGACTTTTTTAATCAATGAGGAAGCTAATCCTATCAATCTTTTATTGTGGTTAGTGTAGCTTAAGTGTGTAGAAAGCTAGCACCTATGCTATAACTTTGCTTTCAGTTTTACTGGCACTAATACCGCTGAGTTCATCCTGCTAAATACGTCTGGCCGTCGTCCTGATGGCATTTGGTTAGGGCATGTCTGCCAGGTCCTCCGCCCGTGTGCTGGCTAACCCACCTGGCCGGGTCCGTGCACTGTAGGATTTTTCATGAGTGAAGAATAGCTTGAAAGGGACCTGAGGCAACACGGTGCACAGAGTCAAGGATGCACCCCCCGCACCTTCCACAGACATCACAGGGCAGTGCTAGCTGGACAGCTGACCCAGCCAGGCTGCCCACTTCCCAGGGAGGTCAGCCCCTGTGACTGCAAAGCCCTGAGCCAGCCTGGCAGCTGGGGTGGGTGCGTATGTGGCCCTGGAGCCGGGCCAGGTCCAAAGGCCCGGTGCTCCCAGCTCTCTCAGAGCTGGTGGCTCATTTCGCGAGAAGAGACCCGAGTGGCCCCGGAGATGCCTGTGTGTACATGCGTGGCTTGTGTAAGGGGCTAAGACCATGGCAGTTGACGGGACTTTTAGATAAAGCAGGAGTGGCAGTGTGGAGTTCCACAGGGAGCGCCGACGGGCTCTGGGTGCTCCTGCGTGAAACAGGTTCAAGGCGCCAGGGAGGGTCTTTGCCTCTGTGTGCAGGATGGGGTTGTCGACATGACCTCAGTCATCTAAATCTCGGGTCTCAGGCACCATGTGTCCACAGCACGATTTATCTTAATTTCAAAATAGCAAGTGACAGAAGGCTGCCAAGAGTTTCTTCCAAATGTGTAGACAAGTGTAGTTTGTCAGAGAAAACTGTGACCTTGGGAGGTGGAAATGCAGTGCCCCAAGACCCACCTCTCGTGAGGTCAGAGGTGAGCATATAGAGGAGCTGGGTGGCGGGCGTGTGTGTTATTAAGGTGTACGTAGGTGTGTGCAGTGCTCACATTGTGTGTAGTGCTCACGTTGTGGGTGTGCAGTGTGCACATGTGGGTGTGTGCAGTGTGTGCATGTGCAGTGTGCACGGGTGTGCAGTGTGCACATGTGGGTGTGTGCAGTGTGTGCATGTGCAGTGTGCACGGGTGTGGGTGTGCGGTGTACACAGGTGGGTGTGAGTGGGGCACTGCTAACCTGCCTGGGCAGACCTCGCCTGCCGGCCTGCAGTTCTGTCAATGGTGGCTCCATGCGATCGGGCTCTGTGCTGTTGGCCTCTTGCGCTGCCCCTGCAGCTGACCTGCCTTCTCTGTGCCCAGTTCCTCCCCGTGTACAACCCTTCTGAGGAGGAGAAAAGGAACCCTGCACTGTACGCCAGCAACGTGCGGCGCGTCATGGCCGAGTGAGTGAGCGCCCCGTCCCCGGCAGGCAACTGTCACCCTGTCACACCAGGAGAGCAGGTGCTGGGCCCTGGCGGGGAGCGCTGGTCCTCTGCCTCGTGCTGCAGGTGTTTCTGCCTGTTCACCATGTAGAAGGTGGTTAACCCTTGCTTCGTTTGCAAGTTCAAAGCTCCCATTGGCACCTGTCCCCATGTTTCTGCTGCAGCCCATCCCAGCCCACAGGAGCACTAGCCCTGGCAGCTCAGGGTCGGAGCCTTGCACCCAGGCCTCTGAGTTCACCCCCACATAGGCTGCCAGTGTTGTGTCCCCCACAGGCCAAGCATGGTACTTCCCGCTAGCCTCGTAAGACCACAGTCCCCCAGGGGCACGAGGTGGGCAGGGCGGGCCTGTCCCCACCTGCTCTCACACGGTTCTGTGCCTCTTTGAAGCAGGGCCTGGCCTGTCCTCCCCCTCGTCCCCTCATCGCAGGCCAGTGATGATGCCCGTGGCACCCCCTCTCCCTTCCTCAGGCACCAGCCCTGCTCGGTTCCTGACCCACAGGTCTGGGTGGAGCTCCAGGCACATCTTCTGGTCGGGGGCAGTGCCTCTTGTGGGCTTGGTGAGGGTCCTGCTGGCTCTGGGAGGAGGCAGGGACCAGGTGCTGCCTCTCCTGCCCAGAGCCTCCTGTGGTCTCGCCCACCTTGCTGCAGGTTCCCACCCCCAGACCTGGCAGGGCTGGCTGCAAGGCCGTCCTCTGCTCCCCACAGGGGAGGTGCCTTTCCCTTTAGTCCCCTGCTGGCCACACAGCTCCCAGCCCTTCCCAGTTCCTGGGCCCCTGCAAGGGACACAGGTGACAGGAGCCCGCCGTGCCATGGCTTTCTGGCCCTGGACGCTGCCTCTGGAGTCGATGGGGTTTGCAGCCGGATACCGAACCCTGAAAGCTGGCGCTGAAGGGGTCGTGCCAGCACCCTGCCTGGGCACCTTGTGCTTCGGGCCCTCCTTTGGGTTCTTCTTGTCAGTGTTCTCTGACCCCTGGGCTCCCCGAGGGTCAAGGCCCCAAGGACAGGCGGGTCTGTCCAGACCTAGGGCGTGTGCTCTGGCCGCTGGTCAGTACCCGTGCGGGACCTGCCTGTTGGGGTGCTCACCCTCATTTCGGCCCCCACCGTGATCAACGTCACGTTCTCACTCAGCCTTTGGCTTAAGGACATTTGTGTGAGTACAGATCAGAAGTGGTGGCCTCCGTGGGCCTCACCGGGGAGTGCGTGCTCTACAGAGCAGCTCCCGTCCTGGGGGCACCAGGGGGTGGGCGTGTGGTCAGTGGGCACCACTGCATGGGCGTCTGATTGGAGCTGGCTTGGGAGAGGCCCCCTCAGGGCATGGCCCTGAGAAGGGGGTGCCCCGCTGCCCCCAGGCGCCCGGCCAACCCCGCACTCTCCCACAGGCTGGGGCTGTGCTTCTGCGCTGTGGACACACACGGCCAGGCGCAGCCTATAGGTGCTCCCCTGCGGCCGTCCACCCTGGTGCCCTCAGACGCCCCAGCCCCCTTGCCCAGCTGCTGAGGGGGACTGGCCAGTGTGGGGAGGCTGACGGTCCCCTCCTTGCAGGGCCTTGGGCATCTCCGTGACCGACTACACATTCGAGGACTGCCAGCTGGCCCTGGCCAAGGGACAGCTCCGCCTGCCCGCTGACACCTGCCTGTTGGAGTTCGCCAGGCTGGTGCGGGGCCTCGGGTGAGTGTCCTGGGACCCCCCAAGCGAGGGTCAGGACCCGGTGCAGCTGAGGCACAGGGCCGATGGCCCAGGAAGTGACGTTTGTGCCTGCTCCAAGGTGACTTAAATATCAGCCTCAGTCCACATAGAAGGGCCTTAGAAGCCCTCTGTGGTGGGCATCAGCTGTCCCCCGATTCCATGGGTGTCCAGAGAACGGGCAGAGTGGCCAGCACGTCCCTGTTGCCCTGAAGCCAGGCAGCCCTGCACCTGCTGGCCCAGGCTCTGCCTCAGCCCGGCAGCCGAGGCCGGTCCTGCTGTATGGGTAGCTGAGGGTCCTGAGGAGCCTCCGGAGGGGTGGCAAGGCCCCTGGTGGGCTTCTTGAAAGAAACCCCTCCTTATTTTTTTTTAGGCTGAAGCCTGAAAAGCTTGAGAAGGATCTGGATAAATATTTGGAAAGTGCCCAGGTGCAGAGCCGGGAGAGGCTGGGCCTGCCAGCGTTCGCCACGTTCCTGGGGGTCCCCGTCTCGGACACACTGGAGGAACTCTTCTCGCTCTTTGACGAGGTGGGGCCGCTAGAGAGGGGTCTTGGTGCGACACCGGGCTTTTTAGAATACGAGAGGCCTTTGCTGTGGCTGGAACACACCTTACCCAAGTTTGAGAGCAGAGGAGGAGCCCTGCTGCCCAGGGCCAGTGTCCAGCATGCCCCTTGCCCGAGGCCAGCACCAGCCGGTCCTGCTGTGCTCCTCGGTGTGTGCAGAAGCAGAGCATCCGAGCCTTCCCTCCCAAGACGTGCTGGTGCTGTGGGGTCTCGATGGGTGTCTGAGAGGCCCACACCACACAGCCAGCCCAGCCCCTCCCAAGTCCCGTGCCCTCCTCGGTCACACACTGGCCAAATGAGGGTCCGCGGTCACGTCACCGTGGCTCTGAAAGGTGCCTTGCGAGGTTCAGAGTGGCGGGCAGGCAGAAGCCGGCTACGCCTGCTCATCATCACAGGGTTGCCAATTGTGCTGTGTCCCGTGTGGCACGGCACCTCCTGTGAGCTAGTCTGGCGAGTTCGTGTACATGACCGGCGGCCTCAGTGTGGCTGTGGCAGGATAGGGGAGCCTGTGAGTGCCTGGGACACTTCGGTCCCTGGGTCATGGATGTCACCGTGACCCTGGGTTCACATCCTCCCCAGCCAGAGGCAGTGCTGACGGAGCATGGGCCAGTCCTACTGCCTGCGCCGCTGGGCCTTGGCTGTTCCTGCTCAGGCCTCCCGGGGTGGGTTCCCAGCTTGTGACAGGGACTCTTGGTCAGCTCTCATGTCCCCAAGTAACCCACAGCGATGTGTGGGGTGTTGATTTTTATTTTCTGCTCTTTCAAATGCATGGTGGTCATTTGAGGTCAGAGCATGCCCCATTTCACCTGCAGGGCCTCAGACCCAGAGGCCCAGCTGTCCCAGAGCTGGACACATGTAGCCATTGGGTCTAGTGTGGCTACACCTGCCTGGTGCCCGAGCTGCTTCCAGAGACCAGCACCCTGTACCCCAGGCCTTGAGAGCTGGACCAAGGCCACTGCAAGATGGCCACCACATTCCCTCAGAGGGTGCTCAGGACCTTCGCCTGCCTGACCCTGGGCCTAACGGCTGCAGTGGACAAGGGGCAGGGGTAGCAAGAGTGACAGTCCTGTGCACCCAGCACTCTGCTTCCTGAGCTGATGGGCGTCCTGCTGCATGTGTCCTCCGCTGTGTCCCGCTCACCTGTGGTCCCTGCTCGTCCCTGCCTTCCAAGTAGGGATGTGTCCCACCGAGACTTGGAGCAGGTGGCTGAGGGTCTGGGTGGTCAACTCCGCTTGGTTGGACCTGGACCCTGTGTTCCAAATGCTGAGGTCTCTCCACAGCAGGCAGGTGCGCAGAGCCCAGCAAGCGTGGCTGCTTGGTTTTCTGACCCGTCTTGGCAGGCAGCAGGCCTTTCTCACCTGCTCTCCTTCCTGGAGAAGCTGTGCCCGTGGCCTGCAGCCCTGAGAGTCGACCATGCGTACAGGCACGCACAGCAGCTCCCACACAGAGCCAGCTGGCCAGCAGGTCCTACCAGAAACCCTCTGCGAGCACACCGGCCTGCAGGGCGCCTGGTCCACCTGCCTGCTGACTGGCTGCCCACTGGGGAGAGCAAGCCCCTGAGGGCGTGTCTCTTTTACAGAGCGGAGACGGCCAGATGGACCTGCGGGAGTACGTGGTCGCCCTGTCAGTGGTGTGCCGGCCATCCCAGACTCTGGACACCCTCCAGCTGGCATTTAAGGCAAGTGGGGTCCCACGTCAACAATTCATGGGGACAGTCAGGTGCCGTCACATCAGACCTGAGACACAGTCTCACCGCCCCTCGCCAGTGGCAGCTCTGCACCCAGCCCCCATCGGCCTTTTGACCAACAGAGCAGGGCTCAAGAGTAAAGAGCTGCCCAGCCCAGCTCAGCCCAGTCACTGAGTCCCCCAGCCAGGCCAGTTTCTGCTGGGCCTGGACCTCCTCCCCCCACCCGCAGGCCTGGGCCCCTCAGGGCTTACCTCGCCAGCCCTGGTACCTGGGGTGGAGCTGGGCCAGCTTGGCCCGACTAGAGAACCCCCCTGGTCCCTCTGACCGCACACCCTCCACAGCCAGGCTGGGAAATGCCTTCACGTGCCAGGGTGGCCTATGTGGGTCACACTGGGGGACTGACAGGGTGATGTCAACATCTGGCCCCAGCAGGCCTGGGCAGGCCACTTCTGAGGCCTCTGTTCTGACAGCCTGGCCCATCTCGGGCTCGTGGGAGGTGGCACTCTGCAGGGCCTGAGCTCATCCTCGGGTGGCACTGTGGAGGCCCCACCGTGGGTGGGCAGGTAACTGTCCTGGAGAGGACGTGTCTCCACAAGTCTCCCCGGGCCTCGCCTCTGGGTGGCAGCACCCTGCCTTGGCCGCCTGGCGCTGGGAAGTCACCTCTCACGTGCCGCCTGGCAGAGTGCCGAGGCCACTGCCACGCCTGCCCGGCTCACCCGCTGCCACGCCTCCTCACCCCGACTGCTGCTGGCGCCAGTCGGGCCCTCGTGTCCCTGCTCTCTGCGCCCGCACAGGCCACCACCTCCTAGTGGCTCGCCCCGTCCCTCCTGCTGGCCCCGACATCTCCCAGCCCTGGTCACATGCAGGCAGCCTGGTGACGCGGGCCTACACGGATGCTCTGTGAAGGACCGGGTGACACAGCTGTGGCACCTTGACTGGTTCCCCACGTCATGGCTCAGGGCTGCCAGCAGCTCTGAGGACGCAGGGCACACACACGAGAGCGTCCCAGAAGTGGGGCTTTCGGGCGATGCGGGCACCCTGGGCCCCCAGTCTGCTCCGTACCCGAGAGAGCCCTGACGCCTGCGGAAGCCCCCGGAACCTCCGGAGGAGGAGAGGGAAGCCCAGCAGTCCGCCGGCCCGGCTGCCGCCCTGCCCTGCTGCCGCCCTGCCCTGCCGCCGCCCTGCCCTGCCGCCGCCCTGCCCTGCTGCCCAGCCTGTAGATCACCAGCACTCAGTCCAAGTTTCAGCCTGGGCACTCCAGACAGCCCGTCCAGGCCCATGGGCCTCCGCTGTGCCGCAGTTCACACTCTGGCCAGTAGGTGGGGCCAGAGGCACGCTGCTCTGCCAGGGCCCGGCCTGCGCTCCTCTGCTCTGGCCTTCTGTGGACTCAGCATGGCGCTCCACCCCAAGCCTAGATTCTCAGGGCCAGTGGTGCTGGGGGGAGTTCTGGGCCCGGCTCTGCTGGTCGGTCTGCTGGTCAGTTGTAGCCAGGCATTGGCAGCCTCCTTGTCTCAGGCCAAGGGGCACCAGGTCCTGGAAGGTAGAAGTCAGGGGCCTGGGCACAGCCCTGCCTGGGGCCCAGCATTTCTGAGAAGGTGGGGCCATGGCTGCTGAGGGCTGGGACATCTAAGGACGGGTGCACCAGGCCTAGCCAGGAGAGGGAGCCTCAGTGACGCCCCGCTGTTCCCTGTAGATGTACGGGTCACCTGAGGACGGCGGTGTAACTGAGGGTGACCTGTCCTGCATCCTGAAGACTGCCCTGGGTGTGGCAGAGCTTCCTGTCACCGACCTATTCCAGGCCATCGACGAGAAGGGGAAGGGGACAGTCACATTTGGTGAGTGGAGGAGGGGTCACCTGCCCCAGCAGCAATCACATGGCAAAGGCTCTGGCCCAAGAGTGCTGGGAGGGTGAGCCCAGGAGACCTGGGGACAGGACCAGAGCCCCTGTCCCTTCCACTCACCAGCCTGGCCTGTCCTCTCATGTGGCCCCGTGGCGCCTCAGAGGCACAAAACACAGAGCCAAGCTCTGCCTGCTTCGAAATTTCGGAATCCACAGAGATTGCAAGGTCTCCCCTCCTGGGGACACTGTAGCTGTGTCCCCAGCAGCCACAACCCTGGATCTCAGTCCACCTGGCCCAGGAGCAGTCTGTCAGGAAAGATGGAGCCTGGGGTTGGGCGCAGAACTGTTGCCGGTGTGCTGGACACAGCGGTTCTCCCCTAGAGGACACCTTTAGGACATCTGAGCGGTGTCCTGGGTCCAGCACGGCTCCACTGGCAGGCCAAACACTGAGAAATGGCCAGGCTGATATTTACATCGCAGTGTGGAATCAGCAAACCAACCCCGAGGTGCCTCCTCCCTTGTGGAGGGAGTGACATACATCGCATCCTTTGGGGACACTCGTGGGTTTGGGGCTCCTGCCTGTGACCCTGCGGTGCCAAGGTCCTCACCATGGTCTTCTGAATCTTCACTCCCTCGACTTCTAAAGTGGGTGCAGCAGTCTGTCCTCAAAGAATTGCCTTAAAGCAAATGAGAAATCCCATGCTCCAGGACACCGCACCCACCTCTGAGGGTCCAGGACGGAGCGTGGTGGGGACAGGAGGAGCCACGGCCTCAGGCGGCCCAGAACTAGGTGACGGCAGGGATCCCCACGGACAGGTCCACAGGGCAGGGGCACACAGAGCACCCTGGTCACCTCCAAGTCAGCGTGTGTTTTACTGAAGAAGCAGGACAGACATTCGCTGCGGGAGGCCGTGGAGATCTCCAAACGGCCAACGATCGTGTCTTCTTTGGGGATGCTTTAAAAATTATGTCCAAAGTCAGACCCCAAGTGTGTGAGCGTGAAAGTAGGTGCCAGTGTGTGTCTGTGTGCCGGCCTGTGTCTGTGGGAACAGGGTGCTCTCCCGCTGGGGCACAATGCCAGGGTCCGCGAGGAGGGCCCTCGCTCTCGCCAGGTCCCAGTGCCAAAGCGTGTGCAGTTGGCGGCACCACCTCCAGGTGCTGCCCAGACACAGCCTCAGCCCAGAGTCCACTTCGCAGGCGCTGAGGACAGGGCATTTCTATTGGGCTCAAAGTCACCAGTTTTCCCTAGAGGGTCCCCAGGACAGGTTAGCTGAGAGGACCAGCCGCTGTCCCCCCTCGTCCCTCAGCGTGCAGCAGAGACTGAGGCGCAGGTCCCCTCCCCCAGCATCTGCTTCCCTGCTGCCCTCCCCAGGGGACAGGGGATGCCACGTGAGCACAGGGGAGAGCCAGGGGCCAGGTGTCTGCTGCCCAAAGTCCGGTAACCGAGGTGCCTCTGCTTCTTGCAGCTGACTTCACCGGGTTTGTGGACTCGCACCCCGACTTCGCAGAGGAGTATCTGTACCCCGACCAGACGCGACACACGCACTGCACACAGACCCCGCCCGGGCCAACCCCCAACGGCTTCTGTGCCGACTTCAGCCCTGACAGCTCGGGCTTCGGGAGGGAGCCTTGTTGTAAGAAACTGGACTAGGACAGAGGACCCGGAGGCCGTGGCTCCCTGCCACCCTTGCCTCCCGTGGCCCGGGACACCTGGGTGCACTCTCCTCTCGTACCCTGAGCGTTCGCGCTGCACGCCCAGGCCCCGGGGACTTGGGGTTGTTGCTCTGTCCCCTTGTGAGCAGCCTGTGTCGGGAGTCCAGCCTTGGAGGGAGCTGCGTGGGGCGAGCTGGGGGCGGCAGGTGGCCTCACCTAGAGCACCAGGTCCTCTGCGTGTCCCCTTCTCTGCACGTGGCACATTCGGGACAGCCGCTCTGCTCACGCTGATGGAGTGGCCCACGCGTGGTCCCAGACCTCTGCCCGCCTCGCGGGCTGCAGCTGGCAGTGCTGTCACCGACACACGGTCCACTGTGTGGGAGCTCCTGGTCTTTTATAAACTTCATTTAGGTACTTTGGAACACATTCAGCATTTTTTTAAAAAAGAGAAAATTGTTTTTCTACTTCATTTTTCTTGTTGGGTCAGAGCATATTTGTTTACCAGCCCTTTTTTGATAGACGGAGGCCAACTCGCACCTCGATGACATTTCTAGCAACCTCTCCCAGGAAAGCCCCTCAGGCCTGTGGGGAGGCTTGGCCACCGGCGTCCGGCCCCAGGACACCTCTTCTGCTTTCCTTAATCCTTTTAAAATCCCCTTTTTTTATAAACGTTACCAGTTTGGTGTTTCTGTTTGAATATAGTGAGATCCATTTCATCAGAGCTCAACCTCCAGTCACGGCCACGCTCACTGGTGAATGAACCAGGCAGAAGGGGAGCCGGAGCGGTCAGTTCATCTCGGGTCCCCCCTCCTCCTCCAGCAGCTGACACTCCAGGCCTGGCAGGGAGGCCCCCTGTCCCTGGCCTCTCCCCCGTTGCTTGGTTTCTGTGGTGACTTGGGGCACCGCAGAGCCCCCGAGTATGGCTGACCGGCCGTGGCAGGGCTGTAGGCTCCAAAGTCTCCTCCGTCCTGGTCAGGCCCAGGCAGATGCCCTTCCTCGGAGCACACGGTGGCCACGGGTCTCTCTGAGCCGGCTCTGGGTCTGTTTGGAATTTGTGCTTTTTTCCTGAGATGAATTGGGTTTCCCATCTGGGGCACTGCACAGGGAGTGACCACCAGGCCAGAGTCACGGGGTGGCTCGGGCAGCGCTGAGTGGGCAGTGCCGTCAGAAGGCCCACCCAGGCTCCTGGCTCCTTGGAGGGGATTTGGAGGCGGCCTTGGTGCCCAGCCGGCCACTCACAGTGACAGGCAAAGGCTCATTTTTAGAAGAGAAAAGCCTAGAAATGGCTCATGAAGGAGGTGATAAACTAAGATATTCCAAGGGAGGGCCGCGCCCTGCCCTGCCGTCTGAAGATGAAGGGTTTTCAGGAGAAAATCTCTGAGACAGACTCGGAATGGATGTTTGTTCCTCCCGATTCTCTTCCCTTGCGTGGCGACCTGGGGTCTGCGGCCTTCACCCCGCGGAGCCACCACATGAAGGACGTGGTTTTCTGTGGAATAAAGCCGTACGTAGAGACTTGAAGGCGTGTGGTGTCGTGTGCCCTGTTCTTTGGAAGGGTGACAGTAGACATTTCCTAGAACCAGCCAAGATGCAGTTCCTCTCCGTCGCTGGCAGGTCTGGAAAGCGCCGTGATTGAATGATGTAGAAAAGGCTTTCTTGGAGCGAAGGGGTGCTCCGGCTAGACCGTGGCGGGCACAGAACCAGGCGGGCGCGACACTGAGCCCCACCCAGCGCTTGTCATTTGCTGTCCTGGCTGGAAGCCAGACCACCCCCAGGTTCGTGCAGCTGAGCTTGGCTTGTGGGGAGGGGGCAGAGCGAGCCCAGCACAGCCCCCGCTGGCCGCCAAGTTGGCTCCAGTGCCCTCTCCCCCAGCTTGAGTCACACCTGCACGTGACTTCTCCCAGAAGGCCGGTCCACTTCTGGGTGAAGTGGATTCTGTGCAGGCACAAACCCATCTGTGGACCTTCCATGGGGAAACTGAGTCACAAGGTCACCGTCCCACGCCTGTTGCTGTGTGAAATGACAGCGTGCTGCCCACTGACGCACATGCTGACCGCAGCTTGGGCACTCACCTGGCCACGCGAGGGCGAGCCGCGGCCACCACCATCCTGGTAGTCACAAGATCTGACTGGTGTGCACAGCCCCCTCCTCACGCCCACTCTCTTCCTCTTAGCCCTGAGCAGGCGGCCAGGGTCTTTGCCCTCCTACCCATTGTCACAGCCTCGGTCATGAGAGACCAAGGAGGACCCGAGGGCCTCGGGGCCCAAACTGCAGCAGCCCCATCTCCCCCTCACCAGCCGCCGCCTGATCGCGCAGCACCTGTCTTGCCCCTAGTTCAGGAGGGGGCAGCCCCCATTGCTGATGGCCACCTACACTGCAGTAGATCAGCTGTGGTCCGAGTGGAGGCGTCCCACCCTGGGAACCGACCTTCAAGCAGAGAAGCCTGTGTGGAGGGCCCATAACCCCCGGGGCACAGGGGGTGTGCTGCGTAACAAGTGTGGCCACTGGGATTGGGGTCAGCAGTAGCTTCACTGCTGGCTCGTGCCGTCCAGGGCAGGCCGGCTGCAGCAACACCGCCCTTCACGTGTCTGTCCTGGGCCAGCAGAGTGCCCTTCCCAGGTCCTGCAGCCAGATGGCAGAAGGAAGAGGGGTCAGAGCACGCCTAGATGTTGGCTCTCCCCTGTGGAGGAGCAGGTTGGTGCCACTCCTGCTTCACGTGGTCACACCTGAGGCCACAGACGGGGTGTGATCCTGCGGGGAAGGGGAAAGGGACACTTGATGGTGGCAGCCAGCCACAGTGATCACAGGACGTGCCAGGGGGAGGAGCCATGCCTAGCTCCTCCCAGCACGACTCACTGGACGCGAGAGGACACCTCCTGCTCGGACGGCGATGGGTGTAGGTGGCCCCTCAGCCGGCAGCACCCTGAGCCTGGCCCTGCGTCCTCACCTCACAGGGACTCCAGGAGGCTGCAGCCAGGCTGCCCTGCTTCAAGTCACAGCCTCCATGGGGGAGGGGGCACAGGGCACAGGGCACAGGCAGGGAGACCGAGGGGCGAAGAGGAAGCAGGTGTGAGCCGAGCCAGGGCGCACTTCCACGCAAGGACGGAGCCGTGGGATCCGCCCGCCTCCAGGGGTGACAGGTCCCTCTCAGAGCCATGCCAGCCCATCCCGCGCCTGCCCCTGACCAGCTGAACTCAGTGGTGACCTACCAGGCCAGCTGTGGGCTGTCGACCCTGTGTCACTGAGCCACCCTGGACCCCCGTCCCTCTCACGCCACTGGGGCAGGATTCTGCCAAGTGGACTCAGGGTTGGGCAAGAGGCACCCACCCCCTCATACCAGGTGAGACCAGTGGGTGAGACACTGGTGTAGGGACTATCGAGGCAGGGCACCCAAGACAGCAGGAAACAGTTTTATTTGGCTGCAGCCAGGCTCAGAGGTCACAGCTCTTGCTGTGATCAGTCAATCCCCTGCACCCGAGTTCAGGGAGCTTCAGAGTTTTAGACCCAGCGTGGAAGGGGAGGGGCGCAGAAGCTCACAGTCTGCAGCAGTTCACATAAAAGCAGCTTGTTCTCGCACTGTTCTGGGCACGTTAACCCTTCAAGGACAGCGACTGGGAAGGGGGGAGCTTCTCCTCCCGCTCTTTCCTCCCCCTGCCAGCTGTTACCATGGAGCCCGATTGTAACTTGTCTTAGAAATGTAGACATCTCTGTGAGGCCAGCTCTAGGCCAGAGGCCTTGTTTGCACATTTATACAAAGTGCTATACTAGATACATGTTGGTGAAAACTAGTAAGGGGGTGTCCAGCACCTGGAGTGCTGGTGTCTTCCCGGCCAGTGGCCAAGTAAACAGGGCGACACGAAAATAGGAAGTTTATCTACATTGGACTCTTGCTGACAGTCCTAAAATCAGCCCTGGTGGAGAGGGCTTTTCTGTAGAGAAAGGGGGTGCCACTTCCACACCAGGGGAGGTGGTGAGCCTGGCACTGCGTGAAGTGCCAACCCAATGAAGATGGAAGAAAACCAAGCCGAGCCCAGGGGACAATTCAAGGGTCTAGCACACGTAACTGGAGCCCAGAAAGTGGCTGGGGCGGGGGCGGGGATTCCTTAACAAAACAATGGCCAGAATCTTCCCAAATGACAAGCACTAAGCAGAATAAATGACACATGCAGCCGGGCACATTGTCCCAGACAAGGCCTCAAAGGCAGCCAGAGAACAAGAGCAGTGTGGAGGAACAGGTGAGCTGGCGCCGACCCCTCAGCAGGACATAGGCTGGACACATAGGCTGCGCATCCTCCAGGCCCGGGCCAGACCGCTGACCGCCAAGCTGAAACCCTGCTAAGGAAAATCTCCCAAAGTCAAGGCAAGGGCTGGGGCTGGGGCTCAGCGGTGGAGCGCTTGCCTAGCACGTGCGAGGCCCCGGGTCCGATCCTCAGCACCACATAAAAGTAAACAAAATAAAGGTATTGTGTCCAGTGACAGCAAAAATACATGTATTTTTTAAAATTCAAGGTAAAACGAAGACATTTGTTGATGATTCCTCAGCAGCAGCAGCACTGAAAGTGACGCAGGCCGGGAGAAAGCAGCATCATGTGGAACTCGGCTTTGCACACAGGTGGATCTCATTTGAAGATAGCTCTCCAGAGAGAACAGTGCCAAGGAGGCTTAATTAATTCAAATGATTTCATCCAAACTCGAGATGAAAAGTAGGAAGAAAGCAGCAAGGGATAGATGATACAAATACAAATAGCAAAATGGTAAATTTGAATCCAACTATGTTAGAAATTACATTAAAAACTCCTAAGTGACAGTTGTTAGACTAACAAAAAATAAAATACCTAACTGTGCTACGTGGACATAGATGGAAGTAAAGAAGGGAGTGTCTATCACGTGTGAAACGTGACCCCAAGTCGCTGATCTGGTGAGATGGACGTCCTGCTCAAGGTCACGACAGACACTTCCTGAGGCCCCAAGACAGGAAACCTCACCAGCCTGGGCTCCTGGGGCACAGCTGAGGCTGCAGGAGCAACGTCAACAGGGCCCAAAGGAGGAAAAATAGCAAACAGAGTCGGAGATTTTTAACACGATTCTTCAGTAAATAATGGACCATTTGGAGGAGAAATGTAATTACGTACAAAATTCAAACTCTATTTACCAACCACGCGACTCACCTCCTGCCATTCTGAGTGCATGGGAAGCTTTTGACCCGAGACCCTGTGCTGGCCCCTGAGGTGATCTCTGAGGACTCGGAAGCACTCCCATCCTGTAGTGTGTCCCTCGTCTAGATGACACCAAGTGGTGTGAAGTCCAGCCTGGCCATGGACAGCACTAAGCTGCATAGCCAGGTAGCAGTTAGTCACAAGGTGTCCTTCCACAGGGAAGGCCAGCAGGGCCAGCCCCACCACAGTGCTGTGGAGAGCTGGTGGCACCAATGCAGCTCTGGAGTGACAGTTCTGCTCCCCGTCACCACGGAGGAGCAGAGACTGAAGTAGCTCCAATGTTTGCCTCAGCAGTGAGAAAGTGTTAGCCCTGGAAGAAACTCGACTCTACTCCGTCCAACAAAGCTTCACACAAGACCTGAAGGAACGTCCAAACTGTTGATAAGCAGCTCATCTGCAGCCATCAACAAAGTTCCAGATATTCACAGGAGCACAGTATTACCCACCACCAGGGTAAAACTCAACAATGTACCCACTCAGAAGTCACCAGGATGCAAAAAGGTAGGAAACATGACCTGTAATCAAAGGGAACACACCCAAAATGACAATCACTATGACTCTTACACCTTCAGAGAGCAAGCAAGGTGAATGTGTTTGGAAGAGACATGAAAGATTGTTCAAATACACAAATCTGAATCTGGAGGTAAACACTCCAATGTCGGGGCTGGGGCTGTGGCTCGGTGGTCGAGTGCTTGCCTCACATGAGGTACTGGGTTTGATTCTCAGCACCGATATAAATAAACGAATAAAATAAAGGTCCATCAACACTAAGAAATATAAAAAAAAAAAAAAACTCCAATGTCCAAGATTAAAAGTGTATGTTTGGGACTGAGGTGGATCTAGCATCTCCAAAGAGAAGGTGAATGGGCGGGAGAACAGGCAGGGCACACGTTCAAAGGAGAACAGAGGCAAAAGTGAGGTGCAGTGTCGGAGCTGTGGGACCTGAAGCCCCAAACACAGGCCACCTGAGTCCTCCGTGGAGGAGGAGGACAAGAAGTGTTCCAAGTTTCATGGTGGGAGCTACCCCAACCAATGATAAAGAGAAAAATCCTCAAAAATTAGCCAGGAATAAAAAAGACATATTTCATACAAAAGGTAAGAGAAACGCCTAAGAACAGATTTCAGTAGAAGCAATAATAAGCAGGAAAGAGGAGACGATAGTCACTTGGAATTCTATACCCAGCAAAAGTGTCTCCAGAGAAATAAAGCCTCTTCCAACATAGAACAGCTGAGGGAATTCAGCAGCATCACGCTCTCCATGCCAGCCATGTCGACCCGAGGCCTTCAAGGAGGAGGAAAGCGATGCGTGTCAAAATCCGGCCTGCCTGGTGGAAACAGGAACCCAGAAACCAGAAGTTCTGTGGGTAATAGAAGCACATTTTTCTCATTATTGAAATCCCTTTAAAAGATGGTTGTCGGGTGAAGGAAGGGAAGGGAGAGATAGATGGTTGGCTACCTAAAGCAAAATCGACGTACACCCGGGATTCGTGGCATGCGTAGAGGGGAACTACGCAGCAGGGGCTCACAGAGCAGGCCGTGCAGCAAGGACCCTGTGCACGACTCTCCCCTGTGGGAAGAGCATGGTGTCCCTGGAAGGTGGACACAGCAAGTTAGCACACACTGTGAGCCCAAAGCCAGCAGAAGAGCACAGCACAGGAACAATGGAACCCAACCAAGGGGGAATAAAACAGAACACCCAGTCAAAGAAGGTAGGAAGAGACAAAGGAGAGTACGGAGGGAGAGGAGAAGACTCAAAGTGGAGGATCCACGCAGGCCCAGCCGTGACGACGCCACAGTAAATGTCATGGCCTGCGCACCCCAGCTACAAGGTAGCAACTGTCAGGTTGGAATTGCAGGCAGCCCCGGGTGGCGGTGTGAGAAGCATACTTTGGGACCAAAAGGAAGGCAGGCAGGGTGCACTGGGCAGGCTTCCTTGTGGATCCAGGAGGGACACTGTTGTGGGAACTGGCCTCAGAAGAGGTGAAATCTAGTCCAGAAATAAACCCCTTTGTACGCTTCGTTGACTTTTTAACGAAAATGCAAAAGCAACCCAGTGGAGAAAGGACTTTTCAGCGGGGTGCCAGACAATGAGACAAGGAGCTCAGGCCTTCTGGGACAGCCCATTGATCGAGAGTAAATCACAGCATAAATGTAAGATCCATGATTTTAAAATTTCAGAGGAAAACTTAGGAGAAAAGCTTTGTGATCTTCAGTTTGGTGAATATTTCTTAAATATAACACTAAAAACAGGATCCATACAAGAAAAAAGTTGATAAATCGAACTTCATCAAAATTAATGACTTCTGCTTTTTGAAAGATTCCAGTAAGAGACTAAAAGGACCATCTAAGAGTGGGGAAGACATTTGCAAAGCGTCCCTCTGAAAAAGAGCTGGTACCCAGAGTGTGCAAGGACTCTCCGAACCCTTGACAGCAATCACACCGGCAGGTACCTGACGAGTCTCACTGACGGCAGCCGAACCTCAGAGAAGAGCACTGTGAAGACCAGTGAGTCGGAATGCTCCGGGATAAACAGCTGGCCGTGCCCCGTGTCAGCGAGGCTGCGGAACAGCTGCGCTTCTCATGCACAATCCCCTGTGCCCTTAAACAACAGTGACACACACACCGGCCAAGTGATCAGCCTCGCCTCAAGCCTGCACCCTCACAAACCAAGTGCTCACAGGAGGTCTATGGCAATAGCCAGTGTCCGTCCACAGGTGGACAGTGTCCGTACAGTGGACACTACTCAGCAGGGAGACTGAAGCATGCAGCAAGGACTCAATGTGAGGAAACAGGCAAAAGCAGGCCTGACCTCCACGTCTGTGGAAAGCCAGGGAACAAGTCACTCATTGGTTGCAAGTCCACGGGGACCCGGGGTGGACCTGGTCAAGAGACCACGAAGGCTCTGGGTCATCAGAGCAGCCATTTGGTCATCTCCACTGCGTTGGGTTTCCGCCGCCGGACATGAGCAACTTAACAAAGTGTACTCAGAGTATTGTATGTCGCTTACACCCACGGACGCTGTTTCCCATAAAGAGGACACAGAAGGCCACCCAAGCCCAGGGGACAGCGGCTTGGTTGGTCAGGATGGTGGGATCGAGAGTGGCACCTTCCACCCCCACTGATGTCGTTCTTTTCTAAGATCCTTTGGCCACTCTAGGTCCCTCACCTTCCCAGATACATTTTACCAAACCACCAGTCAGTTTCTTCACAAAAGCAAGTTAGAATTTTGGTTGGGATTGAGTTGCATCTATATTATTTGAGGTAGAATTGACACCTTAATAGGATCAAGCTTTTAATCATGAACATGATGTGCATCTCTTTATTCGGGACTTTTTAAAGTTCAGGAATAGATTCTAGTTTTCTAGTGCACAGCCTCACACATACTTCATGCCTAACTTTATTTTGAACGCCGTTGTAAATGAAATCACTTCCCATTTTATTTACAATTGATAGCTGCTAGTATCTAGAAATGCACTGGTTCTTTTCTTACCACCTGACCTACCTAAACCTGTTCATTAGTTCTATAGTTATTTTGAAGATTCCTTAAGATTTTCTACAGAAGCGACCGTGAAATCCTGCCAGGAGCATCTTGTTACCCTCCGGCTTTCTTTGGTGTCTCTCTGTAGCAGGACCACCAGCCAACGCAGTGGGACCTGCGCCTCCGTCCTCCTTTCCCGGGCGGTGGAGAGTGGCTTCCTGGCTGAGCAGCTATGCTAGGGGACTTCCTGCGTGTGTTTTGAGCATGGTCATCACAGTGGGGCCCACTTCGCAGTGGGTCAGCATATTTTGCACAAACACACGAGATACGGGCTCCACCGAGCCCCGTTTTCCAGTCAAGACCAGGGTGCTCAGGGGAGTTCCCTTGCTGTAGGGGACTTGCCACTTCCAGGGTCTTTGGGACCTGCTGAGCCCACGCTGCCCATGCTCCCCCACCCTAGGGAGTCCACATCTGCACCAGAACTAACGGGTTTGCAGGCTGAAGAACGGCCAGCCGCGGGCTGCCCGGGAACACGGGGCCTTGGAGACAGTTTCTGTGGGAGGGAGAATGCAGCTTCAGAAGAACCTTCACTCTTAGCCAAGTCTGAGTGTGCCCTGCGCTGCCGATGACATTGTGCCGCCAGAGAGCAGCAAGCCCAGGGGTTCTGCTAGGGAGGCTCCTGAGCTGGTGGCATCTGGTCACCTGGGCACATGACAGACTCGAAACGCTTGGACCCACCCAGACCTGCCAAGTCTGGGTCTCTGGGGAGGCCCAGCAATCCGTGTTGATGTGCAAGTGACCGCTTATCCATGAGGGCCCGGCCATGCTGAAGTCTGAGAGTCACCTGGGCCTGAAGCCTCCTGGGCAGCAGCGTGTGTCCTGGACCTGCCATGCTGGGTGACTCCCCAGGATGCCCTCAGGAAGCCACAGGACATGGCCCAGCGGCACTCCCAGGTGTGATGCACATGGCCTGAGTGGCCCAGGGGGCATGGCACTCCCTCCTGCACATGCAGTGGCCACATGCTGCAGGCTGCCTCTCCCTCCTGGTCATCTCGGCCAGCCCCAGGCCAGAGGACCCAGGGAGACTTCCCCAGCGCTGCCCCTCTCTGTCTTCCCACTCTAGCAAGCTCAAGGCATTTGGAGCTTTCCGTTCACTCATTGCTCACAGCTTGACTCAGCACGTCAGTCAGGGTGGCCTCCGCACCAATGCCATGGGGAGGCTGCCCGCCAAGGTCTCTGGGAGACACAACCCCTCGGACGTGCCATCGCCTGAGTAGACGCAGCCACCACTGTCCTGGCTCCAGCAGGGGCCTGCACCTTAGGGTTGTCCCCAGAGTCAGGAAGGGGAACGGTGCTCTCCAGCTCAGGAGGGAGCCGGGAGTTGGACTCTCCCGACGAGGCTTGTGCTCACCTACCAGCCTCCAAGATGAGCCTCCCGGCCCAGCTCCCATCCTGGCAGTCCCCACAGGTGTCCAGTCGCAGCTTCCACCCTAAGGGCTTGCCTCCACCCCACCTACCACTGTGGGTCCTGCAGCCCCCAGCACATGTCACTAGACCATGAATTCCAGACTGGGAAAACAATGAGCAACCAACCCGCCAAACCCCGTTTATCTGCAGACTGAACACGGCCCAGCTCCGAAGGGGTCACATGGCACATCGGAGCCCCGGGATTAGTGCCATTTCAGAGCTGGAGTCCGTCCTCGTAGGTCCCCAGGTTGCTTTCTGAAGTTCAGACACCCAGTAGACAGCTGCAGCTCTCTGGTGGCCGATGGAGACAGACTTGGCATTTGCGATGTCTGTGTGCAGCGGGGTCTTTCCCGGGTGCACCCAGCCCTCCTTTTCAGGGTCTGGGTTTGTGAACTGGGTCAGACCCATGGGCTGCACGAGGGCGGTGTCTCTGCTGCAGTGACAAGTTAGATATCCATCAGGGATTCTCATTCCTACAGATTAAGTAGACACCATGATTAAATAAGCAGCAAAGAGCAATGAAATGATTACAACGATACAAACTGACCTAGTAGTTCCTGTGTTTTAAGGTATCTGGTGGTGATTTTGGAAATGAATTAATGAAAAAAGGAAAATTAATCCATGAAAAATATGCAATTATTATCTCAAGGGAAAACAAAAACTCCCAAGAAGGGAAATGAAGTCCGAGACAGTGTAGCTCAGTTTAAATAAAACACGCACCTCATCCAGAGCTCGGCCAGCACACGGACACCCAGGAGGGCCTGGAGGCAGAGGACTCAGTCGGGCTCTGAGGGGGTTTAAGGTGGGAGGGCGGCTTTGCCCAGAGCTGAGGAGCACAGGCACCACCCAACTGCACACAGGAGCCTGCTCCTGCTGCCTGGGAGGCCAAAGCCCCTGAGCAGGGAGACCCACAGCTGAGTGACCACAAAGAATCTCCCACCTGCTGCACTCTTTGGGCCAGGTGGGGCTTCCCTGGACATGCTGTTTCATGTGGACAAGGGCAGTTGAGAAGTGCAGCCAGGCCAGCAGCCTTCTGGGACAGCCTCAGTGACATAAAATAGAACAGAGAAGAGCAGTTAGGTGACAGAGGACCCACTGCTTACAGTGCGGGACCAGGGCCACAGTGTTCTTGGTTTGCCCTCAGCCTCTCTGCACCCTGCGGCAAGGGGCAGAGGCCCTCTCGGCAGGAAGGACACCTCTCAAAGCCTCGGTCTGCTGGTCATCTGGCACACGAGGACTCCTGGGGAAGAGCGTAGGAGGCTCCTGCCTTTGCTGGAGTCCACAGGGAGGGCTAAGGCCTCCTGGGTGGGCATGGGGAGACACAAGGGCAGCAGTGAGCTCTTGGACCCACGTGGCCTCCAGGCCAGCTCCATCTCAGGGCCCTGGCACACAGGGCCTGCTCTACCTCAGGGACCCTGGATCTGTGCCCCCTCCCACCTTGGCAGTCCCTACAACCTGGACAGAAAGCCACTCCCACGTAAGCCTGGACTGGGCAGCTCTAGTATCCCCTCATATGGCCAAGCCACGTCCCTTTCACAGCCCTGCCAGCCCCCCAGCTTTCCAGAGCCTTCCGGGCTCCGGTGAGACATCAGTGTCCAGCACCTGAGCTGGACTCCTGGAGGCCTCCTGAGGACACGGGGTGCTCCAGGGCAAGCAGAGCCTGGTTTTCAGCAGTCCAGCGCCACCATCGACCTTCCAGCCACACTGTTGATCCCAGACCCGGGGGAGCCAGGCTGGGAGGGTTGGGGCCATGGGCACTGTCCCCTTATTTCTAAGGAAAAGGTGGGTCCTTGGCTGGTGAGTCACAGGGGGTTGTGATGGGGCCCCATCCTGGGCTCATGTGAGGTCCTCTCTGTCCCTGCAGTGTCGCTGCTGAGAGTGTCCTCTTCCCTTGAACCTTTCCGGACGCCTGGAGCCAGCCCCTTTGTCCCACTCTGTCCCCTCCACGTCTTGTAGGTCCAGGTTAAATGCCTCAGATGGCTCTGCTCCTGTGTCGGATGCCTGGTTCAAGGCACTGCCACCCTCAAAACCGCCCTTCCCCACACCAGCTCGTTAGGCTCACTCCTCCTTGGATGGACATGCCTTCCCCCAGTTCACATTTGAAGCCCTGATCCTGTCCCTCAGAGCAGGGCCTTGTTGGAGATGGAGATTTTACAGAAGAAACCAGGCTACAATAAGGTCACTAGGAGTCCTTCCCCCGACATTCAGGTGTCCCCATGCCATGGGGGAAATGGGAGGCGAACACGTGCAGGGGCAGCACCCTGTGAAGGTGGAGCAGAGATCCGAAGATCCGGTGGTGCGTCTGCCCTCCAAGGACCCAAAGATGGCAGCTCTGGGGACACACCTGGAGCAAGTCCTTCCTCAATCATCCTCCCAGGACCCAGTCCTGCCCACACCTGCTGGCCTCCAGGACTGAGAGGATGAGTGCTGTCCAAGCCCCCCCCCCCAGGGGTGGTCCTTTGTCCTAGTGACCTGCCTCACTTACACACTGGTAGAGTCTCTCCAGAGACCAACTCGTCACCAACATGGTTTGTGACAGGTGGGCCCCCGGTTCTCTGGAGGTGAAGGAGAGCCCTCCTGGGGGCTCCCGACAGCCTGGCTCTTGTGATTGGCTGATCCTGCACCTGGCTCTTTCTGTTCATCTGTCTCCACTTGAACTGCAGTAAAGCCAGGAGAGGCTCACCCCTCCACTTGCTCAGCAGAACCCTGATCCTTTCCTGAAGCTCTGACAGAGCCGAGTCTATCGTTTCAGCCTCCCGGGAATCCCGAGGCTGTCACCCTGACATCAGCACCAGCCTATGCCCAGGCAGCCTTCTGGGTCAGGCGTGGAGTCAGCTTTGGGTCAGGTTGCAGGGCAACAGCATGAAGCTCCCCAGAGTGGACAGTACCCAAGGCTGGGGGCAGCCATGGGCAAGGCTGTGTTGGAAGTTCCATTCAGTAACATGGGCTCCCCTGGGGATGGTGGCTGGTCCCCAGCAAGGGGAGGTTGCTCTTAGAGCCAGCAGGAAGCAACTCTGCTCTGCAGCTCTGCCTGCTCCCGTCCAGTGCCCTGAGCTGACAGCAGCCACGGCAGCCATAACAAAGCCAGCTTGACATTTAGGGCAAAGTTCCAGACATGCAAAGGTCGGCCACTTAATCAGGTTTAATCAACTCATAACCAACCCCACTGGTCTACCTGTGCAAGCCCAGGGAGCCCTCCTGTTGCAGAGGATGGAGACGCGCAGGCTCTTGCTCTTTGTCTTCTGTGGCCTGGCTGAGGGCCCAGCCCCCAGGGTTACTGTGCTCCAAGAACATCCGAAGCTCCTGTGTCTTGCTTCAAGCGATTGGAAGCCAGGTGCAGCGCGAGTGGAGGGCTCTGGGGGTGGGTGCTCTCTCTCAATCTGGGTGCAGGTGACACGGGCCCCCTTCTTGCCACCCTGAGCTGCACCAGCGTGACTGGCATATTCTGTCTGCATGTGACGCATCAGTAGAAGAGGCTGCCCCCTTCCCATATGCTCCCTCCTCCAAATGCCCTGGGAGGTCTGGGTCATGGTCTTGCCCTTCTGCAGGGCTATGATCCCTTCCCACGTGTGGCTTGGCTGTGTGGCAGCTGCACATGACATCTACCCCATGTTCCTTACTTAAATGACCTCCCTTGATTATATGCAGAACCTCCTCCCTGGTGAGCATTTGTCTTCTGAGCCTGATGGTTGGGCCCATCCTGGGCTCGCCCCTCCTCTGGAAGCCCATGCTGTTATTGACCATGCACAAGCAGAGGGGCCCCTCCCCTGGTGACGGTGGCACATCACTTCTCCACGTTTCAGGGACTGAAATGTGCCCTCCCAAATGCAGGGGTGGAAATCCTATCCCCTTTGTGATGGTACTAGGAGGGGGGATCTTCAGGGTGAGGGTCTCCTGGGCTCCACCCTCAGGGACAGGATTTGTGCCCCAATAAAACAGGACCTGGGAAGCTTGGTCCCCGCTTGCCTGAGGAGACTCCAGAGAACACCCTGGAGCCCCAGGCAGCCCTTGGCAGGTGGCAGATCTGCAGTGCAGCCCGTGGCTCAGGACCCCCTGCTCTAGTGCTGTGAGGAACAGAGGTTGTCCCGCCCCCCCCCCCGCCCCCTGCCTGTTCCAGCAGCCCTGGAGGAACTGAGACAGAGCCCCTTCCTCCTGGTTTTAACGCAGCCTGGAGGAGCTGCTTGGGGGATCTTCTCGCCTGGCCCCTGCCCTGTCGTTAGAAGGCTGTGGGGAGACAGTGGGGCCTCAGGATTTGGGGCACAAAGGGGAGGTGAGGAGCAAGAGCACTCTGGAGTCCAGGCACAAAGGGACACTGCTCTCTGCAGCTCAGCAGCTCAGCGGGAGTGTGCAGGCTGAGGTGGGGGGAGCCCTGGGCAACCCTCTTTCAGTGACTCAGATTGGGGAAAATAAAGGTGCACCTGGGAGGAAGGCCTGAGCTTTGGCCACCTACAGGGTGCAGGTGCAGAAGTGGGGCCCAGCCACTCACCCTGGCACCTTCTCCATGCCTGGTGGTCCTGGGTCTTGCTTGGTGGCACTCTCTCAGAGTCCTTTGGTTCCTGGAGCCGGGAGCTGGACCTCCAGATCCAGGCTCTCGCAACCTGTCCTGGGAAATGTTTAGCAGGAGACTGGTTGGAGGCCCCTGGTGCCCATCCCTGCGCCCCTGCTTCGGGCCAAGGGCAAGGAGGCTGAGCTCCTGCCTGGTCTGAAAACCTGGCCTTACACTGGGGCCTGGCTGGGGCCACAGAGGATGAACCGCAGTCTGTGGGTGGAGGATCCGGACCTCGCGACCTAGGCCAGGGCACGTGGCCCCAAAAGAGCCCTGCGGCAGGGTCCTGACCCCGACAGGCAGGGCCCAGGGGTCGCCCCTGAGGCTGGAGAAGCGGGCAGAATACCACCGCCAGACCCAGCAACTCGACCGCAGGCGGCACCACCTCCCAGAGACGGAGTTGGAGATGTCAGCGCGGGAGGACAGGACGGGCAGGCAGAATACCATCGCCAGACCCAGCAACCCGACCGCAGGCGGTACCACCTCCCAGAGAGGGAGTTGGAGATGTCAGCGCGGGAGGACAGGAGGGGCAGGCAGAAGGTTGGGGTGGGAGTCGCGCAGAATCAGGGTGGGGATCCGGAGAAGCGGAAGGTCCGCTCGGGGTCGGCGTGGTGGGGCTGACCCTAAGCCGCTCGGTGGATTTCCTTGGGCACCCGCGGCTCCCTCCCTTGGGTCTCCTGCTTCTCCCGGACCTGGCAGGACAAGTTAGCCCAGGAAGCCCCCGGGGCAGGCACCGGTGTGTGGGGCAGCGCTGCGGGAGCAGGGGCCGGGGGAAGGTAGAGTCAGGCAACTCCTGCCTGGCAGCCGCTGGTCTCCCAGAGACTCATCGGACCCAAAGGTGCACCCCTCGCCCACGCGTCCGAGGCTTCAGGACACGCAGGATACAGGCGGTTCGATCCGCAGCCCAAGAGCGGTGGCTGCCGGCTCCTCGCGGCTATCAGTGCCCTGGAGGGGCGGGGGCGCGGCCCTGGCTTGTCCCCCGCCCACCCGGGGCGGGCGGGTGAGGAGGCGGAGCCAGGGCGGGGGCCCCGACGGCGGGCGGGGCGAGGCAGACCCCCGCGACCAGATAAGAGCCCGAGGCTGCGACCGCCCAGTGCGGCGCGGCTGAGGTGGAGTTTGCGGGACCTGCCTGCTGAGACCGGAACGCAGCTGTAGCCGAGGGCCAGAGGCAGGTAAAGGCCGGGTCGCTCCCTGCACCGGCGGCCCCTTGCATCCTCCGGGTGGGCGCGCCGCTCACTCCCCAGACCCGGGCTGGGCCGCCGGGAGCCCAGCAGGGCGAGCGTGGTCCGTCGGGGTCTCCGAAAGTCGCCACCAGGCGCGGGTGCAGAGCGCTGTCTGGTGGTGAAATGGGAGACCCTCGGGCCCTCCCAGCCAGAGGGCTTCCGCCCCGCCCGCGGAGTGCGGGCCGGGTGGGCAGGCGCTGAGGTCCGGCTTCCCGGGACACGCGGCCGTCGGTGGTGGCGGCTGGGGCGCCCGCTCCGCCTGGATGGACCTCACACACCTGGGGTCGGCGGAACTGGCCACGCGGACCCATGTCCCATAGAGGTGGTTGACTCAATCCGTGAGGTGGTTCATCTCCCGCGGTTTTTGTCCGATTTGTAAGATGGGGCCAGGACGCGGGTGGCGACTCGGAGCTCCCAGGCCACTGTTGCCGGGAACCACAGTGGGGAGGGGGGCGAACAGAGCCTATCATGGAGCTGCCTCCTGACCTGGACAGCGGAAGGAAAGATGCCGTCTCAGAGGCCACATTTTGCCCTCTTGGCTCAAGTCTGGCCTCTGGTGTCCCGAGCACAGGAAGGGTCTGGATCCTTCCCGATGCTGAGCACCACTTGGTGAGCAGGAGAGCCCTGGTGCGCCCACCTGCCAGGAACTAAAGGGCCTGCCTTTGCGCTATTCGCACCTCCCACCCTCCCCCAACTGTTGGTCACTGCTGCAGTCCCACTGCTGCGCTGCACCCCTGTGGCTCTTCTGAGAACATGGGAGGGGTCTGTCCCTGCAGGGAAGAGGCCACAGAGAAGTGGTGCACACAGTAACGTCTGTCAGGCGTCTGCTTTTGGGTGCAGGGGAAAGTTACCCCACTAGAGCGGTCACCCTGCTGCCCAGGCTTACTCAGTGTCTGTGCACAGTGGGAACAATGCTGAGGTCTGCAGGCTGTCAATGGGTCAGTGCTCAGCCCTCCTCCACTCTGCCCAGGGCTTTTCGGAAGTAATTGAGAGCCACTTCCCTGGTAAGGGGTTGTGTGGCAGCTGCCCCACCCTGGGTGAAGTCCTGCATAATCAATCCTCCATGCAGCTCAGGTAGGGCACAGGAAGCCCTGGGCAGATGGACATGGAGAAGCCCCTGGGCACAGGTGGATGTGGACTTTGAATAATACAGATGTTCTTTGAACAAATGGTTGTAATTATTTTTTAAATTTTTAGTTAGTGTGGCTGTTTATATAAATTTTGCTCTTTGTTTTATTACCTGGTATAAAGAATGCATAGTGCTGTTACAAAGACCTTCTATTGGCGCTCTTTGAAGACTATGGGATGACTCCCTGGGAATGTGGAGAAGGGACAGAACATCTGTGCATGGTTATTAGAAAGCAAATCAAGCCTTGTGCTTGACAGGTGCGGGGTGGAGGAGGAGGCACATCAGCAGGTCTGTCTTGGGGTTTCCATGGCTGGTTCCCCCCGTGACCCCCAAAGAGATCTAGAGTCTCCACCTCTCCTGAGCACCATCATGTCATCCTAGGAGCTTGGAATGTGTTTGCTCCTTCCAAGGCAGCACAATTGCCTCAGGTCTCTGCTCTTGACGCACACTGTCAACCTGCTACCACACCAGTGCGTTTCTCTGTGTTTTTCATGTTGGCTGAAGACCAAGAGGAAAAAGCACAGAATCCCTAGGCTCCAGTCTTCCCATGAGTAAGAGCAAATGCTCCGTGGGACCCATGTCCCCCGTGGTGGCCCCGGCTAAGGAGCCCAATGCCATGGGCCCCAGGGACGTGGAACTCATCCTGGTCAAGGAGCAGAACGGGGTGCAGCTCACGAACTCCACGCTGATCAACCCACCACGGAGCCCTGAGGAGGCCCAGGAGCGGGAGACCTGGGGCAAGAAGATCGACTTTCTGCTCTCAGTCATTGGCTTTGCAGTGGACCTGGCCAATGTCTGGAGGTTCCCCTACCTATGCTACAAAAATGGTGGAGGTAAGTGCCATCTGGGGCCCGGTTCCTTCTTCCAGGTTGGGCCACAGGGCAGCAGGGAGCAGTGTTCTTAGGGAACACATGCTCACTGGCAAAATTATGCTCTCCTCCTGGTGGAGACAGGGCTGCTTCATACCAGAGCATAAAGTCATACAGGCTCTCCCAGGAGCAGGAGATGCAGTGGTGCAGGCTCTCCAGGAGATACTGGGGGTGCAGGCTGTCCTGGGTGCAGGAGATGCAGTGCTGCAGGCTGTCCCAGGTGCAGGAGATGCAATGCTGCAGGCTCTCCTGGGCACAGGAGATGCATCGGGTGTAGGCTGTCCCAGGTGCAGGAGATGCAGCAGGTGCAGGCTGTCTCAGGCTCAGGGGATGCAGTGGGTGCAGGCTGTCCTGGGTGCAGGCTGTCCCAGGTGCAGGAGATGCAGCGGATGCACACTGTCCCCAGTGCAGGAGATGCAGCGGGTGCAGGCTCTCCCGGGGAAGAACACAGAGTCTGGTTCTGCTCTGCATCTTAACAGCTGAGAAAAACAAGGCCTGAGAAGAGGCAACCAGGAAGAAGTAGGTGGAGGCACCTTGGCCCTGTCCTCTGTTTCCAGGGGTTGTTTTCACTTTGGAAAAATTCTCCAAGGGCCAAAAAATGGCTTGATAGTGTTTAAAAGTATGTAGAACTTGAACTTGGAGGGGCAGATGATGCCCTGAAATGGGGGCCTCCAGTGGCCCTGCCCTCACTTCTGATTCATCCAGCCATAGACCCTTGACTGCATGGCACTCAGCAGGCTGGGATGGGGCAGGTCACCTGAAAAGTTCCCTTGAGCAGCCAAGTCAAGGGGCACTCCTCCCCATGCATCCCCGTCGGGGGCCATCCCCTGGCCTCCCTGCTTGGATCCTCCAGACATAGGAAAGGCAGGGCAAGACTTTTTGAGGAAGTCTTAAAGATGCCCATATTGAAGACGGAGACCAAGGCCTGAGCAGTAAGTTGCCCAAGACGGAGCAGAGGGGTCTCCACAGCTCTGCACAGGCCAGAAGGGAGCCGTGGCAAAGCCCTCCCTTACAGAGGTCAGCCTGGGGGGGAGTAAGAGGGACTTAGGAGGCCTGCACAGGGCCCAGTCTTTTGAGGGGGAGATAGAGGGCATAAGTGCAGGGAACCAGGTCCACCCGAGGGGTCCTGGTCCTTGGGCAGCTCCTGGCAGCAAGGACCTCAGCGGTGGCCTGCTGTAGAGGCAGACTCTGAGTGCCAGGCCCTGGGGAGGGTCAGGGGGTGCTGGGGCCAGATCTTGAAAGGTAAATGGATCTGGACCAGGGAGGGGCCAGGCCTGCAGTGGGAGCAAAACCAAGAGTGGGCAGGGCTGTCCCGGCTCTGCCATAGGTTTGATGTCATCGTGTGGGTTGGGGGTGACCAGGGTTTCTGGAGGGACATATTGAGGCACTAGAAATAGTGGGCAACAGGTATGGAGGCAGGCTGTCCACCATATCTGAGACTCACCCCTCTAAGGGTCAGACATTTGTACCCAGAAAGGCCACTGGGTACAAATGGCCACACTCAGTCTGGGACAGTAAGAGCTCAGAGAAAGCCAAGCAGCCCCTTCCACACGGCAGCCAAGGCGTGTGTGTCCACAGGTGCCTTCCTGGTGCCCTATCTGCTCTTCATGGTCATTGCTGGGATGCCGCTCTTCTACATGGAGCTAGCCCTTGGGCAGTTCAACAGGGAAGGGGCTGCCGGCGTCTGGAAGATCTGCCCCATCCTGAAAGGTAATGTGCAGAGACATGTCCTTTTGCCCTGACACAGCGGTGCAGACCGCAGCAGAGGCTTGAGGCTTTCAGAGCAGGCTGTCCAGTGTGCATGTGCGGTCCTGCCTTGCTGAGGCCCGTGGGCAGTTCACCCACCTTCTAAGCTGGTCCTGCACTGAAGTTCCTCCATGACCAAGGATTGGTGGTCCCAGGGGAGGCTCCTGCGGTTCTTCAGCAGGGTTATCTTGTCAGGGTGCTGAAATGGTAGTTATATAGATCACCCACCTGTCAATCTGCCACCTCTCATCCATCCATTAGCCATCTGTCTATCATCTATCTCATCTATCTATCATCTCCTCTCATCTTCATCTGGTCACTATCTGTGATTCCCCAGCTATCTTGACCTATGTAAATCATCTTTCTTGCTCTCTATCATCTATCTATTGGTATCTATCTGTTTATCATCAGTCTGGTTTTTCACCTATCCTTCAAGCCTGCTGATGCAGGCCACAGCACCATGAGGCACACACCCCGTGTTGACCCCAGGTGGCCCAGCAGCTCACTCATCCCCAGGAGATCCCTGGAGGGACACCATGCTGTTTCTCTGTGCTGGAGATACACTCTGAGGGTCAGAGGGCTTGAATAATTTGCCCAGGATGAGCAGAGCAGGACTCCATCCCAGACCTGTCCAGCCCCCCAGCCAGGCCCCAGGGTTACACAGTCCCTGCTCCAGGCCTACCTCCTGGCACGTGGGTCTAGGTGGCTTTGGGGACACTTCCTCAAGGAGACACAGGAGAGGTGCCCCTCAGACAGTTGGCATTCACTAAGAAAATGACCCTTGAAGGGCCAGTGTTTGGATTTTCTCAGAAGGTCTTGAAGACCTGTGTGTGGAGGAGAGCAGAAGTCTCCAGGCATGTGCCATCAGTGCCCAGGCGTCCAGGTCCAGGACCAGCGGATACTGCTGTCCTAGGCAGGTCTGCCTGGAGGACAGGACTGCCCTCTTGGCAGCAGAGACGCTGAGACAGGCAGGCACGCCGGCTCTTGCGGGCAGTAGGCTGCCTTCCTTCCCAATACCCCAGTGGTGGCTAAGTGATTCTCTGGACCATGCCACAAGGAAGCTACGTAGAGAGTCTTCCCTCCCACCACCGCCCTCGATAGCCCACGAGTGAGGCAGACACTCCGGGGGCGCAAGGCGGTGCTGGGCATTCCCTGGGATCCGAATGCAGGAGTCGAAGCTCCAGAGCTGCCCGCGGTGTGTCTGCACCCTTCTCCCCTGTTGGAGCAGTGTGGCCGGTAACCGAAGGTGCTGGACTCTAGAAAGGCATGCTCTGGGCATCGACGTGCTGCCCGGGAGCTGCACAGCACCGCTTCTCCAGGTCAGCTGACTGACAGGACCTGGTGCACAGGAAGTGATGGTGACCTCCCAGGCTCTGCCCAGCAGTGCCAAGGACATTGCACCCGAGGCTGTGGTGGTGGCCTGATGGGCTTTAGCTGAGATTTACATTTAGGTGGCATCTGAGAGCTTAGAGCCCAAGAGTGCTGACTCAGCCGTGGAGCTGCTCACCTCAAGTCGGGGAGGTGCCAGGACCGTGTGCTGCCTTGTGTGCTGCAGCCACGCCAAACGGTGCTTTGTGGACTTTGAGCGCTCACCTCTGCACGTCTGGAGTACGTCCTAAGTTCCTACTTGACATGGCCAGTGCCCCACTCCCTGCCAGGAGCTGAGTGCCCACTCAAACTAAATTCAGCTCTCTACAGGCAGGGACTGGCAGAGGGACGGCAGGGAGGAGGCCATTCTCCCTGAGGCTGGGTTGGCAGAGGAAATATGTTTTCTATCTGAACGTCACACCACAAGAGTATTCTCCAACAAAACTGCCAGAGTGGATTTTTATTTTGAAGCCTATAAAATAAGCATTTTCCGAGAACTTCAGAGCACTTGGTGACCCTGATGACTTGTCTTGGGTTGCTAGAGGACATCTGACTTCAGCAGGCATGGCTGTCCACACCCTCTTGGGAAACAGAGATCACAGATGCGGGTCCCCAGCAGGTGTGAGAACACGGAGGGAGGGAGACCGTGGCGGGGAGGTAGTCGACTCCATCCCAGATGCCCTCAAGGCCCATGCTGGGGCCAAGGGCGCCCAGGAAGAAGCGCATGCACCCTCGGAGTGGCAGCTCAGCAGAGCCTCTTTCCCACAATGTGACCTGTGACGGGGAGATGGGCCGCTGAGGCAGGCTGTCTGCTCTGGCACCTGTGCAGCCATGGAAAGTTCAATGAATTGATGCAAGAAAAAAAATGTTTTTTCCAAGAAGAAAGACCCTTAGTAGTTTAAGGCCAACCAAACTAAAATCCCAGAAAGCAATTGCCCTTGCGTTTGGCTGATGGTTGATGAGAGGGTGTGGCTGGCCTCACAGCAGGTGAGGCAGAAGCCTTCTCCCACGTCCCCTGAGTGTATGCTTCTCCTTCCTCTCAGTCTTCTCTTAGGTCTGGTTAATAACCCTGTATACATTTTCGTGTCTCATTAAATAGGAGTGCCACCTGGCAAGTAAGGCAACAGTTAAAGTGCCCCCAAAATGATTTGGGGAGCTAACGGTCATTCAGGTCATCCTGGGTGGATGATCGACGTGTCGGGTAGCCCTGGGAGCTACCCCTGCTCCTAACCAGGAGCTGAGCTCCACTTTGAAAGCCAGAAGGTGAAGTCTGAAGAGCCCAGCTGTCTGAGACCGTGAGTCACGGTGGTCCCTCTGCAGTCTCCAAGGCCCGAGGGAAAGCAGCTAGAGAGGCTCAGGGGGCCTCCAGCACTGCAGCTTGCCTTGTCCGTGGGGCCCTGGAGAAGAATGTCTACAAACCTCCGGCTCTTTCCCTCTCCCTCCCCTCCATCTCTCCCTCTCCTTCCCATTCTCTCCACACATGTCTCTGTCCTGCCCAGCGACTCCGTAGGGACTGCAGGTCGTGCCCCATCATGGAGTGCGCTCTCCAGCGGGACTCCTGCAGGGTGTCTGTGACACTGTCCTACAGCCAGCTGTGAGTGCTGAGGAGCGCTGGCTCCTGTGGGTGGGGAAAGGTGCACATGACTCTCCTGGGGGCTCAGTGCCCGGGTTAGCGGGAAGCCCCCTTTCAGGTTAGGTGTTCAGTGCCCAGGACAGACTGCGCTGTGGGAAATCACCTTATTGTATTGAACGTAAAAGGATCATCATGTTTTGCAGTCGGTAATGCTTTAGTGTGACTGATCAAACTCATCCTCGTTCTGAAAAAGAATTCAAAGTGGCTCAAAGGAAACAATGGAATACACACAAGATAAACATGAAGAAATACTAAGAAAACAGAAGTCTAAGAAAATTGGTAGTGAGAGCTGAGACTGGCGTCCACGTCTGTCACTGAGTGCCCGGGAAAGGAAGCGCCCTGCTTCCTCCGTTCCTCCTGGAGGAAGCCTGCCGCCGGCTCAGGGGAGACGGAAACCATCGGCACTAAGTGGCAAGAGAGGCACCTGTGGAGCCTCACTGTGCTGTGCTCCTCACACAGCAACCAGATGTGGCTGCAGCGGGGTACGTGGCTTCCCCATGGCTGGGTCTTCCAAGGCACTAAGGAAGAGCTGCACCGAGGTTCCTGGGCTGGTGAGGGCTGCGTGTCAGGGGCACAGTCTGCTGTGTGAGATGTGCAGAGCTCAGTGTGACCAGATGAGCAGTCAACACTTGCAACCACCCTCCTGGGCAGCCGTTTTCTCCCCAGGCACCTGGGCTGCTGGACAAGGCCCTCCTGTGTGCCCATTTGCTTGGTGAGCTGATTTGTTCCTCTCCTGTGAAGGTGGTGCTCCTGCCCCTCTGCTGTGAGGCCCAGAACTCTCCCACACAGCAGTGGCCCCGGAAGGACAAGGACAAAGTCAGCCCTCCCTTGGCACAGCAGACTTGGATGCACCTTAGTGTTTGATCAGAGGTCCTTTGAGTTCCTCAAGTTCCAAGCTGAGGACTTGGGACTCAACGTTTTAACCTTGAAAACACTGAAAAGCCAGCTGCAGGTGCCTTTGGGACATCTTGGCTTCCTGGCAACATGGCTGCCCATCATGGCCGCCCGTGCCGTCCTCTCCAGCAGAACCCAGCCTCTCGACAGAGCTCAAGGGACAGAGCTGTGTGTGAATGACTCATCACTGACCAGTTCCACTCTGGAGAAGCCTTCCTAAGTGGGCATTCAGGTTTGTCTGACTGCTCTGAGCACACTTCCCAAGGGGGTTGTATGCGTTCCTGATCCTGGTTTAAAACAATGAGTTACACTTCCTTCATCTTTGCTTATGGGATAGGAAGAGAACTTGAACATGGTGCCTTATCAGGAGAGCAGCCTCCCCGAGTGTGTGACCATGGGAAGGACCCCACGCCATTCCCCGAAAAAGGCACCCCGAAGGTAGGCTCCTCCCCCGCAAGCCACCAGACAGGCACCCCACAGGTTTTCATGACCTAAATTAAAGTTGCAGACCCGCCCACCATGTGCACCGCGCTGAGAAGGAAAGCCGAGGAGCACGGGAAGCCAGCCAGAGTGGCAAGAACACAACTGGCTTGTCCAGCATCCTTAAGGACCAGCCCTTGACCAATGCAGAGGCCTTCCAGCCACCAGACCCATCTGCCCACCATCAGGTGGACCCCATTCTGTGGACTGCTCACAACTGAGCTCTGCTTACCTCACCAGGAACCCCCACCAAGTGGAGGATCCCAAATTCTAGATTTTGTGATCCTGGAAAGAGCATGTGACAGGCCCTGTCTGTCTCTGGGTGGCCTCAGATCTTCATGCATGGCCCTGGGTGGTCCCAGGAAACTCCACATGGCCCTAACATTCCTTGGTGGTGCTTGATGATCTCATGTGGCCCCGCGTGGTCCTAGGAAGCCCTGGATGATCATACATGAACCTGGGGGACTGAATGGTCAGGCATGGCCTGGGTGATTGCAGATAGCCCCAGATGACCCTGCTTACCCTGGGTAGTCTCAGGGAAAGGTATGGGTGCCTGTGGGTGGCCACAGATGGCCTTGGGTAAGTTTGGGTAACCTAATGGGCAAGGATGAGCACAGATGGCTGCGAGCCACCCTGTGACTCTAGTGTCCCTGGTTAATCCTGCATAGTGCTGGGTGCCCGTAGTGGTCCTTGGGCCTGGGTTGCTGTGGATGGTCATGGAGGACCCCAATTGTCCTCTGATGACTCTGAGCATTCGTGGGTGACCTTTGATGGCCTAATTGGCATGGGCATCTCAAGATGGCCCAGGGTGATACTGTGGCCGTAAGTGACTTAGATGATTTTGACAGTTTTATGTAGACAGAGCAGCCCCTTATAACCCTGGGTTATGTTCTCTTGGGTGACCCAGAGTAGCCCCCACATGACCCTAGATGAGCCTGAGTGGCTGTGATGGCAATGGATGGTCCCCACTTGCCCTGTGTGGCTGTGGGTGACCTTGATGTGCCTAGGTGGCCCTGGATGATCTAGAGTGGCCCCAGATGCTGGGTGTCCTTAGCTAGCCCTAAGGGTCCCTGCAGGTACCAGGGTGGTCTCATATACCCTGGGTGGCCCTTAGAGACATCCTGATGTCTCTGGCTAGAGGAGAGGGCCCTTCCCTAAAGTCACAGCCTGAGGCCTGGCCAGCCCCTCCATGAGCCTCCCTGTGTGTCACCTGGCACTGTGAGGCCAGAGCCCTGCCAGGGCCACTGCTGACGGCTGTGTGTCGCCCGCCAGGCGTGGGCTTCACGGTCATCCTCATCTCGCTCTACGTGGGCTTCTTCTACAACGTCATCATCGCCTGGGCGCTGCACTACCTCTTCTCCTCCTTCTCTGCGGAGCTGCCCTGGGTGCACTGCAACAACTCCTGGAACAGCCCCAACTGCTCCGACGCCCGCACCGCCAACGCCAGCGCCACCCCGGGCCCCAACGACACCTTCTGGACCACGCCCGCCGCCGAGTACTTTGAGTAAGTGGAAGTTCAGCTCCTACAGGCCTGCAGAGTGGCCACGTGGCAGGGCTGGCCCCCAGGGCAGCCCCGAGGGCACCCACCACCCTGCCCTGCTGCTCCCAAGGGGTGGAGGGGACCCTCTGCCCTGTCTGGAGCTGCCATTGACCTGCTTCTCCACTTCCTGGTGGAGGGAGCTTCTGAATCCCACAGGGGTCCGGCAGCTCAGCAGCTCTGGTAGAAAAGCCCCTCACTATCCATCCCGCTCCCCCGTGGGGAAGGAGCCTCCCGGGTGCTGAGGGGAAGTGCGCTCAGCCTGTGTTCTGGCCGCCCCTCCCTGCAGGCCCCACTCTCTCCGGCAGAGGGGCTCCTGGGCAGTGCAGCCTGGCCCTTGGGGTCATCAAGGGGGTGTGCACTAGCTGCAGCCCACTTTCGTGAGCTTTTCTTTTTTTACAAACACAACTTTATTGCCTTCACTGGGTTCCTCCCCTGTCTAGGGGCCCCTTCCTCCGCTGCCCCAGCCCACCCCGTGCCCTGCAGGCTCCTCCTGGCCTTCTGTCTCCTCCTGCCATCCGCTTGCCAGGCCTGACCTTCTGCAGGCCATCTTCAGGCCAGCCCCTCTCCTGGAATCTGTTTTTCTCTGAGTCCTTCAATCCCGCACCCACTCCTTTATCCCCTTCTCCATCACCAGGTGGCCTTGCCTGGAAGGGCTGTGACCTCTGCATAGGTCCACCCCTCCCCTGGACCCTCTGGAACCAGATGTGTGTGTGCATGAGAAAGCTCGCTGTGGGGAGCCACACTGGGCCACTGGTGGTCCTTCCCCAACCCTGTTTCCAGCAAGAGTTTTACCCTGGACTGTGGTTGCTCAGGATCTGCAGGACAGCTGGGTGGCCCTGGAGGGTGCAGGGAGGCATGAGGCCTAGGTATGGTGACAGGTGCCGAGCCAGCACCTGTCCCAAGTTTCAGGTGGACGTCAGTGTACTTTGGAGTACATGGGAAGGTTGCAGAGATGTCACCTCTCTGTCACCTCTCGGAAGGTGTGGGGTGTCAGTTCATCTGCATGATTTTCAGGTAAGAAGGTTGATCAGAGAATTCAGTGATTTGTGATGAATAGAGGAAGGAAATGCATGTTTCAGATATCAGACTATCGGAGACAGATGGAGAGGCGATGGAGCTCTGTGCTCCAGGAAGGTCTGGCCACTGTCATTGGAGGCAGCCGGGCAGAGGCAGGGAGGGGAAGCAGGAGGACCCACAGCCCTGAGTGCTGAGGAGCCTCTCCTGGCACCGAGGTGCCCGCTGTGCCTCCCGAACGCTCCCGGGCTTCACTCCCCTGAAGCATCAGGCCCAGCGACCTCCATGCACAGGTCTGCAGGGGTCTGGAGTTCAGACCCCCTTTATAATGAGCTCACCGTGAAGGAGAAGCAGGCTCCTACAGGCTCCGAGTCAGGAGCCCAGGTCACACTGCACGGCAAGGGAAGGCCACGGTGTGACAGTAATGAGTGTGCATCCTGCAGGAGGGCACCCACCTGTAGCAGTCAGCCTCCCTGCCCTGTGTGAATTGCGCCTCTCCATGGATCTGAGGACTGAGGGTCAGTTAGCGCGGCCAGCAAGAAGCCTGAGCCCGGAAAGTGTGGCCTGAGGGACAGACTCACATGGCTCCAGACGTTTTTGAATGCCCCTCGCTGCCATGGACACTTGCTAAGTTTGCCTTCACCCACTTTCTAACACAGAGTAGAAAGTCCTGAATTTAGAGCTATGAATTTTCCTCTAAGGGACCAGTTTAGCTACATCTTACAAAGTTGGAGATGTATTTTCATTTCCATTCATGGGAAGGTATTTCTTAATCTCACTTATGATTTCGACTTTGACTAACGGAATATTCTTAGAAGTTGATTGTTTAACTTTGAAGTATTTGGAGGTTTCCTAGATGTTTCTGTTATCAATTTCTTTTTTTTTTTAATATTTATTTTTTAGTATTTGGCGGACACAACATCTTTGTCTGTATGTGGTGCTGAGGATCGAACCCGGGCCGCACGCATGCCAGGCGAGCGCTCTACTGCTTGAGCCACATCCCCAGCCCTCTGTTATCAATTTCTAATTTAATTTCATTTTGACAAAATGACATATGTATAAAAGTTTAATCTTTATAATTTACTGAGGCTTGTTCACAGCCTGCTGTGTGGTGCATCTGGGGAATGCTCTCTATGTACCCTCTACTCTGGTAGCTTGGTGGAAGATGCATCTAAAAAGAATGGGTTTTTAACGCATGGTGGCCCGGCCATGCTGGTGCGCATCTAATCCTAGCACCTCAGGAGGCTGAGGCAGGAGGATCACTAGTTTAAGGTCAGCATCAGCAACTTAGTGGTATTTGGATCCTACGGAGCGAGGGTCCCAGGGGCTGGGTGTTCAAGGCCAGCCAGGCAACACAGTAAGACCCATCTCAAAAGAAAGAGCAAGCTTTCAGCTGTCGGGGGCGGTGTCAAGGGAACGGTCTGCTGGTTGGTGTCCTCGGTGCTGCTCAGTCGCTGTGTCTGCAGGGAGTTGCTGTCCCCTGCTGGCCAGGTCCTGGGAAGGGTGCGGGGACCCCCTGCAGTGGTGGGCTTGCTTTCCTCTTCATGCTCTCTTGGCTGCACTGCATCCGGAGGCCCCGGGATGAAGGCAGGTGTGTGCGTGAGTGTCGGCCTTTGGTTTGACCCCCTGGCCATCATGCCTGCCCTTTGGGTCACCTCCTCCTGAAGTTGCTTTTCTGGCATGAATATGGCCACCCCGCCATCAGGAGTGGTGGCCATGTCGTGACCTGTTCCCGCTCTGGCATTTGACCTGTGTGTCCTTCCCTCAGAGTGGGCTTCTGGTACACAGCATAGTCTCTTCCCGCTCGTGTCCAGGGTGACAGTCTGCCTGTGATTGTCATCAGTATGGTGGGGTTGAAGTCTCCCTCTGGCTATTTTTTCAGTTGGTGTCACCTCTCCTCTGGGGTTAATCAGCTCTGAGGCTTCCCCTCATCCGCACTGTGGGTGACCAGGCTCCAGCCCCTCGTGCCTCGTGGCCAGGTGCCTCATGGCCAGGTGACGCTCACGTCGCGTGGCTCCACGGCTCCGGACAGCCCCGCAGCCTGCTCCCTCCTGCCAGTCTGTGTGGCCATGTCAAGGTCCTCTCCACACTGCTGCCGACTGTCCTGGCCGGGGTGTGCTCTAATGACGGCCCGTAGATCCATCCTACCCTCCCGCCTGCCAGCACCTGGCCTCGTCTTTGTGGGGAGGCTCCTTCTGGCCCACTGCCCCTACGTGAGGCACCCCATGAGCACGGTGCCGGTGACTCACTGCTCTTCCTTCTCGGGGGCTCCCAGGTAGCAACCGCACATGAATCCAGCGCTTTCCCGTTTACGCGCAGGTCCGTGGCGCACTGAGCGCGTTCACACAGTGGGAGACCATCGCCACCACTCATCTCCACTGTGTTCGGCTTCCCAAACCGGAATTCTGTCCCCATTAAACTCAACTGCAGTCCCCCCAGGCCTGGCCCCCACATTACAGGTACCAGCTGATGACTCCAATGATGCCGGGGCGTCCCGCCCGTGGACCGTGGGGTCTTGTGCTCTGACCTACTCCCCTTAGGGTACACCTTCAGCGTCCACAGCGTCCACCCAGTGCCAGGGCTTGACTTCATTTTCAGCCCAGCTGGCTCTTGGTCTTGATGACATCCTGCAGCTGCCTGGACCCCTGGGCAGCTGGGGCTTTCCGGCTGCTGCAGATCCATGGGAATGTGGGTGCACGTGGAGCGTGAACCCCGCTTTCCTCCCTTGAGTGTGTGCCCAGACGCGATGCCAGCGTCCTGGGGGACAGCCTCAGCTTGACCTCGCAGCGCGGCCCTCACACCCCGGCAGGGCCCACGTTCCCAGCTTCTCCACGCTGGACCACACTTCTTCTCTGCCTGTTTCTTGGCTCAGATGACCTCCATCCGTGTGGGCAGTGGAGCTTCTCATAGTCTGGGTTTGCGCGTCCCTAGTGACTGGCGCACTCAGTATCTGTCCACGTGCCGGTTGGCCGTGGTGTGCCTGCGGGGGGAGGGCCAGCCGGAGCCCACCCTAGCGTGGAGGGCTGTGCCCGTGCTGTTGGTCCTGGGAGTCCTTCCTTCTGGCTGCCACTCCGTTGTGCAGCGGGGAGTTGGGCGCGTCTTCCCCCTTCCACAGTCCCTGCTCCCTCGCTGATGGACTCCTCGGACGTACAGACGTCTTTACACCTGATAACGTCAGACTTGTCTAGGTTTCACGTGTGTCTAGGAATCCGCTGTCGAACCCCAGGCCGAGCCGACGTCCGCGTCTCCTCCCCGGAGAGCGCAGTGCCTGTGCCGACTCAGTCTTCCCTCGGTGGACGTGGGCCTCACTGGTCTCATCCTGGTTTCAGTTCACATCTCTTGTTTCTGTCCCGCCTTTCCTGCAGATTCCCGCAGGTTGTCACCAGGACTTAGTGTCCAGGACTGGAGCCTGGCTCCACCCCACCCCTCTCCTTGTTACCTTACACTCTGCCCTTGGGGGACAGGAGCCACATGGGGACCCTGATGGAGCCCAGAGCAGAGTCATCCCAAGTCCATCCCTGAGGAGCCTCCTTGAAGCAGCCGGGCAGCGGGAGGGGTCAGGAGCCTGTTATTGCTCAGAGCCGCTCGGCCTTCAGAAGCCCGGGGCCATCTTGGGCAGCAGCCTCCCTCTGGTTCCTGGGGTTCCCTCCTCACAGACCCAGGGAACCCGTTTCCTCCCCACTCCAGACAGCAGGGTGCCAAGGGCAGGCGGTGAGGGCCAGGTGTCCAGAAGCCTTGGGGACGGGCTGGTGGGCTGGACCTTCCAGAGCAGACTTTCTGGTTGGTCAGATCCCGTGCCTGGTCGGGTTCCCAGCTTCTCCCTGCGTGTGACTGCTGTGTCCCTGCTGAGCAGGGAGGGCAGGTCTCTGGCCAGCTGTCCAGGTCGGGGTGTGGTGGCTGCCCTCTGAGCCCCTGTGCCCCTCCAGGCGCGGCGTGCTGCATCTCCACGAGAGCCGTGGCATCGACGACCTGGGCCCTCCGCGGTGGCAGCTCACAGCCTGCCTGATCCTGGTCATTGTCCTGCTCTACTTCAGCCTGTGGAAGGGGGTGAAGACCTCGGGGAAGGTGAGTGCTGGGCCCCGCCACCAGGCGTGGACACAGGATGGTGGTCAGGTTAGGGTGGACACACGGCCATGGTTAGGACACATGCCATAGCTGAGTCAGCATGGACAAGTGTCTGTCCATGGGCAGAAATGGACATGTGGCCCTGTGGGGTTGAGGAGATACTTGCTGTGTTTGGGGAAGGACACGGAGAGGGCAGGAGGTTTCCAGAGTGAAGACAAGCACAGGGGGTGCTGGTGCTCGCTCTCTCTCTCTCTCTCTCTCTCTCTCTCTCTCTCTCTCTCCTATGAAAGTGCTGTGGAGGGACATGGGCACCCAGAGCAGTTTTAACACAGCGGTCACTGCACTTGTGGTAGGCACACTCAGCCCTCGGGACAGCAGCCCTTTCACTCCCAAGCAAGATCAACTGGCGTGCCCCTCACCCTTCGGGAGCCCAGCCACTCCTGCCCACTGCACTCTTGCCTGGAACACACACAGGACAGAGGCAAGCTGCAGTCCACTCAGTGAGCTTCCCTGGGCCGCATCATGTGACGTGCAGGACACCAGGCGGCCCTCAGAGGCCACCGCCTAGCACTCGCCACTTAGGTGACCCTGTGCTGCTCTCCTGCCAGCACCTGCTGTACCAGGGCCCCCTCCCGGTGGCCTGGGCAGTCCAGTGTCTCCTGCTCTCCTGCAGGTTGTGTGGATCACAGCCACCATGCCTTATGTGGTCCTCACTGCCCTGCTCCTGCGCGGCATCACCCTCCCTGGGGCCCTGGATGGCATCAGAGCCTACCTGAGCGTGGACTTCTACCGGCTCTGCGAGGCATCTGTGAGTAACCCCCCGTGGACCCCAGACCTCGAGGGCTGGCAGGGGCCAGGCCATGAGCCCCTGCGTTCTGGCCCGGGAGTCCCACAAGCACTGGGCAGGAACTTCTCTGTCCAGCAGGTGCAGGCTGGCTGGCACCCGCACTGTCGGGCCAGGTGAGGGGCCTGTGCTAGAGCAGGGGGAGGACCCTGGGGGGCAGTCCTCTGCTGGCTGCTGCCAGGCACCACACCCCAGTGCTGCCTCGCTCTCTCCCCTTTGCCACCTGCTGCCAGAAGGGTGCCCTTGAGTCCTAGAAAACACCGTGCGGCTCAGCCGGCTGCTGCGGTTCCCCGTCCAACAACCCGCAGCGCTGCCTGCTCCGGGGTCTCCTGGGCCTGCGCACAATAAGAGGGTGACCTCAATCTGGTCCCGTGGGAAACCAAATCTAGTCAGGCCGCACAGAGGGAGAGAGCCTCGGGTGAAGCATGTGGCTGGAGCGGCCTCAGAGAGGCCAGGTCTGGCCAGGCCCTGCGGGGTGGGTCCCCAAGGGAGGGAGAAGGGACAGTGCTGTTTGGGCAACGAGGGTGCAGTGGCCAGTGGCAGAGGCTCCTGGGCACGGGTGGTGGGGATGTCAGATTCAGGTGGACAAGGCGGGATGGAGGGCGGAGGCCATCCAGGGGTTCTGTCACTGTGGGACGGGGTGGCAGCAGGGGACGGCGGGGGCAGGAGGCCTCCGCAGGTGTGGCCCTAGGCACCTAAGGCCAGTTCCAGGTGCACAGGAAGCAGAAAGACCAAAGCTGCAGCAGAAACAGGGGGGCAGGGAGGAGGGCGGCAGGAGGAGAGGAGGAGAGCTCCTCACAGGGGCAGGAGGCGGTGAGGTGAGCCCAGCTGAAGATGGAGGCCAGGCCTGAGGACAGTGGACGCCTGGGGCAGTGGTGGCCTCAGGGCAGAGGAGACCTGAGAGCTGCAGAGGCCTGAGGGCAGTGGACAGGCGCACCCTGGGGGCTGGGGCGTGGAGGAACTGGCAAAGGGGACTGTGGTGTGGACCAGGCCAGGCGAGCTGCAGCTGTCAGCAGCAGGGCAGAGGGCACGGTGGGCAGCATGGCAGGGTGGGCCAGCAAGGGAGGGTGGGCAGTAGGGCAGGGTGGCCAGCAGGGCAGGGTGGGCCAACAAGGCAAGGTGGGCAGAGTGGAGGGTGGGCAGAGTGGAGGGTGGGCAGCAGGGCAGGGTGGGAGCAGGGCAGGGTAGGCAGAGTGGAGGGTGGGTAACAGGGCAGGGTGGGCAGAGTGGAGGGTAGGCAGAGTGGAGGGTAGGCACAGTGGAGAGTAGGTAACAGGGCAGGGTGGGAACAGTGCAGGGTGGGCAGAGTGGAGGGTGGGTAACAGGGCAGGGTGGCAGCAGGGCAGGGTGGGAGCAGGGCAGGGTGGGCAGAGTGGAGGGTGGGAACAGTGCAGGGTGGGCAGAGTGGAGGGTGGGCAGAGTGGAGGGTAGGCAGCAGGGCAGGGTGGGAGCAGGGCAGGGTGGGCAGAGTGGAGGGTAGGTAACAGGGCAGAGTGGCAGCAGGGCAGGGTGGGAGCAGGGCAGGGTGGGCAGAGTGGAGGGTGGGAACAGTGCAGGGTGGGCAGAGTGGAGGGTGGGCAGAGTAGAGGGTAGGTAACAGGGCAGGGTGGGAGCAGTGCAGGGTGGGCAGAGTAGAGGGTGGGTAACAGGGCAGGGTGGGAACAGGGCAGGGTGGGCAGAGTGAAGGGTGGGCAGAGTGGAGGGTAGGTAACAGGGCAGGGTGGCAGCAGTGCAGAGTGGGCAGCAGGGCAGGGTGGGCAGCAGGGCCGGGGATGCCTGCAGGGAGGTGTGTTCCAGAATCCAGGGCAAAGCAGGGGGCCACCTAGAGCACAGGGCTTCAGCAGGAGCAGGCAGCCTGCAAGAGGGCAGCAGGTGCACGTGTGGAAGACGCTCCGCAGAGGAGAGCCGGGCCAAGACGTGAGGGCGTGGAAACCAGGGGACAGAAGGAACAGGGGCAGTCAGAGGGTGGCTGGAGGCTGGGCAGGAGGCCGATGTGGGCAGGAGACTGAGGCAGGCGGTGGACGATGGCTGCGCAGACGGGTGGGCAAGCAGCAGGGAAGAGGCCAGGGAGGGCAGGACTGAGGGCCCAGGCCCGGAGCTGGCCCAGGCAGGGTGATATCAGCTGGGCAAGGGCCGAGGGCTATGCAGGAGGCAGGACTCCTCGCTGCCACACCCCCGCCCACAGCCACCTGAGCAGGGGTGGCATGATCACTGGCACTGGGGCCACAGGACGGCAGAGCAGGGACCCCTTTGCCCGCTGCCCGCCTGACCATGCTGGGCCACCTCTTCAGCCCTGACGATCAGCTGGCCAGCTGCCCTCTAACACAGGTCCCCAACATGGTGGCCCTGGGGATCTTGACCTTCTGTCCAAAGGACAGAGGCACCTGGTGCCCAGCAGCCTGAGGCCCGCATCCAGAGGCTCTGGCCTCCTCTGCGTCCAGCTCATCTCCCTCAAACAGGGGAGGCGCCTGGGACACTGGAGGCCTCCAGCCCTCCCTCCCAGCCCCAGAACCCCGAGTGAGTTCCTGCTGTCATTCCTTAGATTCAGGCCCACGACCTCTCCCTGGCCTGGCTGGACATGCAAGAATAGCCCCCAGGAACAGCCAGCCCCAGACGCCTCAGGTAGCAGCCTCTGCCCAAACCCTCAGGGCTTCTCCTCAGCCTCCCACGGGCTGTGCAGGAGTCGGGCAGGCCTGGGCTCTGATGGCCTTTGCCGGCCCTGATGTGCACAGTCATGTACCACAGGCAGCTACTGACCTGCATGCTTTCCTTTCACATTCAGGAAGTGGGCCAGCCACCTGCTGGACACCAACATCTGGCCTCAGGTGGCCCCCAGCTCCTGGGCACCGCTCATGCTGGCTGCACTGCTGGGTTTGGGGTGCTGGGAAAGACACAAAGCACGAGTTAGCAGGTCAGGGGGGCCACGCCGAGCGTCAGGGGGCCACGCCGAGCGGCAGGGGCCACGTGGAGCAGCAGGAGCCACACTGAGTGTCGGGCCACTCGGAGCATCAGCTCACTGGTGCTTTAACACGCAAAGCAGCTTCAAGGGGAAGGGACCAGATGCCCCTGGTCGTGTGGAATAGCTGTGTGGACGCTCCAAGGGGATTGCAGACATAGGCAGACCACGCAGACCTGCCCTCTTTCTCTCAGGCCAGTGATGCAGGAGGGTCACTCCCTGGTGGCATTTGCCGCCTCCGAGCACTCTGCTAATGCCATTTGCTTCCTACAGGGCGGGAGGAGGGAGGCTCGCTGCTCCTTGGAGCCCGTGGCTTTCAGCTGCAGATGTCCCCGAGGTGGGTGGGCGTGGAAAGCCCTCCTGCATGGCCTCTAGCAGCGATCTCACCACTCCCGGTTCTGCAGGTTTGGATAGATGCTGCCACCCAGGTGTGCTTCTCCCTGGGTGTTGGGTTCGGGGTGCTCATCGCCTTCTCCAGCTACAACAAGTTCACCAACAATTGCTACAGGTAAGTCCTGAGCTGCAGTGGCCCTGAGAGGTCTGTGAGAGCTAGTCGGCATCACTGCTGGCAGGCGGCCGGGGGAGGGACTCTGACTTGGGGAAACGAGGGTCCCTGGAAGCTAAACCCTGCTTGCACAACCTCTGACCACACAGCTTTTTAAATGGAAAATAAGGTGGGCACTCAGTGAAATCTTAATTCTCACTTCGAGGAAGATACTGAAACCCATGGGTTTGGGGTCTTGGTCCCTAGGAATGCGTGCCCCCTCCTGGGGAGGACCTTCCTGGAGGGGACACAGCAGGGCAACGCGGCCAGCCCTCTGCGCAGACATGCTCTCCTCCTGCCACCTCCTCCCCAGGCCAGCACAGCAGTCTCTGTCCCCTTGCTCAGGGTCCAACCTCACCAAGACGCCTGCCCCAAGGAGCCACCTCAGTGTGCCCCTCAGGCCTGCACTGAGGGAGCCTGGACCCCAGGATGGCACGCCAGACCCTGAGGAGACTAGGCTGGTCCACCAGCTCAGGAGGGCGCGGGCCACCCGCAGCCTCATGCCAAACCCAAATCCTCCCAAAGCAAACAGAATCGATTCTGAGTCCTGCTTCCTCCCACCCTCAGAGCCTGGCTCACTTTCTTTCCCATCATGAAGATTAAATTGCACGAAGTTCAGACTGAGTGCAGCGAAACGGCCAGTCAGACCATGCAGGAGGCCCCCAGCTAGCCCCAGCCCAGAGTCCACCCCGTGTCAACCGGGTCCAGGCACTCTGCGGGTGAGATGCAGTCCTCCACGGCAGGCTGGCCACATGGACCCAGGAGGAGAGCACTGGCTGCCTGAGGGCCCTGGCCCTCCTGGTTCTCCCTGGCTTGCCTGTGGCCCTCCAGTGAGGACCTCAGACTGGCAGCACCAGCGTCCCCATGTGTGCCTGCACACACAGCCGCCACTGGGCCACCGCTCAGGATCTGCATTCAGCGATGTCGCAGGGTGTGCACACCTCTGGTCCTGGAAGCCCTGCTTGGCAGCCCCCTGGCAAGGGGGGCAGTCACCACCCTGGGCCAGCAGAGTACAGGCCGTTCACCCACCCTGAGGCAGGAGGTCCAGGGTGGCCACAGTCAGGCCCTGCCGGGCTGCAGAAGGGCTGCCGAGCTCATCTGGAGAAGTAGCCCCTCCAGAGCGTCCTGCCCCCCAGACACAGGAAATGGAGAGTAATGACTGGGAAATTACAGGGGCCGCAGCTCGGCTGGCACCAACAGCCTGTCTTGTCCTTGCAGAGACGCGATCGTCACCACCTCCATCAACTCTCTGACCAGCTTCTCCTCCGGCTTCGTCGTCTTCTCCTTCCTGGGATACATGGCACAGAAGCACAACGTGCCCATTGGGGACGTGGCCAAGGACGGTGAGCCCAGCCCTGCCCCACCTTCCCCGCTCCCCAAGATGAAAAGGGAACAGGCGGGGCCTGAGCCTCTGTCCATGAGTGTCTGACTTGAACAGGGGCCAACCTTACAGTGCCCGCCCCACACAGCAGCCTGCTGTCAGAAGCAGCGTCAGCCCCGAGCCCTGTGCAGCCCCCCAGCCCTGTGCAGCCCCCCAGCCCTCTGCAGCCCCCTGCCCTCTGCAGCCCCCTGCCCTCTGCAGCCCTCTGCCCTCTGCAGCCCTCTGTAGCCCCCCGCCCTCTGCAGCCCTCTGTAGCCCCCCGACCTCTGCAGCCCTCTGCAGCCCCCTGCCCTCTGCAGCCCTCTGTAGCCCCCCGCCCTCTGTAGCCCCCTGCAGTACCCTGCCCTCTGTAGCCCCCCCCCCTCTGCAGCCCTCTGCAGTACCCTGCCCTCTGTAGCGCCCCCCTCTGCAGCCCTCTGTAGCCCCCCGCCCTCTGCAGCCCTCTGCAGTCCCCTGCCCTCTGTAGCCCCCCACCCTCTGCAGCCCTCTGCAGTCCCCTGCCCTCTGTAGCCCCCCCCTCTGCAGCCCTCTGTAGCACCCCCTCTGCAGCCCTCTGTAGCCCCCCGCCCTCTGCAGCCCTCTGCAGCCCCCTGCCCTCTGTAGCCCCCCCCTCTGCAGCCCTCTGCAGTCCCCTGCCCTCTGTAGCCCCCCACCCTCTGCAGCCCTCTGCAGTCCCCTGCCCTCTGTAGCCCCCCCCTCTGCAGCCCTCTGTAGTCCCCCCCTCTGCAGCCCTCTGTAGCCCCCCACCCTCTGCAGCCCTCTGCAGTCCCCTGCCCTCTGTAGCCCCCCCCTCTGCAGCCCTCTGCAGTCCCCTGCCCTCTGTAGCCCCCCACCCTCTGCAGCCCTCTGCAGTCCCCTGCCCTCTGTAGCCCCCCGCCCTCTGCAGCCCTCTGCAGTCCCCTGCCCTCTGTAGCCCCCCCTCTGCAGCCCTCTGCAGTCCCCTGCCCTCTGTAGCCCCCCACCCTCTGCAGCCCTCTGCAGTCCCCTGCCCTCTGTAGCCCCCCCCTCTGCAGCCCTCTGTAGCCCCCCGCCCTCTGCAGCCCTCTGCAGTCCCCTGCCCTCTGCAGCCCTCTGCAGTCCCCTGCCCTCTGTAGCCCCCCCTCTGCAGCCCTCTGCAGTCCCCTGCCCTCTGTAGCCCCCCACCCTCTGCAGCCCTCTGTAGCCCCCCGCCCTCTGCAGCCCTCTGCAGCCCCCTGCCCTCTGTAGCACCCTGCCCTCTGCAGCCCCCTGCCCTCTGTAGCCCCCTGCCCTCTGCAGCCCTCTGCAGTCCCCTGCCCTCTGTAGCCCCCCACCCTCTGCAGCCCTCTGCAGTCCCCTGCCCTCTGTAGCCCCCCCGCTGCAGCCCTCTGCAGTCCCCTGCCCTCTGTAGCCCCCCCCCCTCTGCAGCCCTCTGCAGTCCCCTGCCCTCTGTAGCCCGCCCCCCTGCAGCCCTCTGTAGCCCCCCGCCCTCTGCAGCCCTCTGCAGTCCCCTGCCCTCTGTAGCCCCCCACCCTCTGCAGCCCTCTGCAGTCCCCTGCCCTCTGTAGCCCCCCACCCTCTGCAGCCCTCTGTAGCCCCCCGCCCTCTGCAGCCCTCTGCAGCCCCCTGCCCTCTGTAGCCCCCTGCCCTCTGCAGCCCCCTGCCCTCTGTAGCCCCCTGCCCTCTGCAGCCCTCTGCAGTCCCCTGCCCTCTGTAGCCCCCCACCCTCTGCAACCCTCTGCGGCCCCCTGCCCTCTGCAGCCCCCTGCCCTCTGCAGCCCCCCAGCCCTCTGCAGCCCTCTGCAGCCCCCCACCCTCTGCAGCCCCCCGTCCTCTGCAGCCCTCTGCAGTCCCCCAGCCCTCTGCAGCCCTCTGCAGTCCCCCAGCCCTCTGTAGCCCCCCCACCCTCTGCAGCCCCCCACCCTCTGCAGCCCTCTGCAGCCCCCCACCCTCTTCAGCCCCCCGTCCTCTGAAGCCCTCTGCAGTCCCCCAGCCCTCTGCAGCCCTCTGCAGTCCCCCAGCCCTCTGTAGCCCCCCATCCTCTGCAGCCCCCCACCCTCTGCAGCCCTCTGCAGCCCCCTGCCCTCTGCAGCCCCCCGTCCTCTGCAGCCCCCTGCCCTCTGCAGTCCCCCTGCCCTCTGCAGCCCTCTGCAGCCCTCTACAGTCCCCCAGCCCTCTGCAGCCCTCTGCAGCCCCCCATCCTCTGCAGCCCTCTGCAGCCCTCTACAGTCCCCCAACCCTCTGCAGCCCTCTGCAGCCCCCCATCCTCTGCAGCCCCCTGCCCTCTGCAGCCCTCTGCAGCCCCCCCACCCTCTGCAGCCCCCTGCCCTCTGCAGCCCTCTGCAGCCCCCCACCCTCTGCAGCCCCCAGCCCTCTGCAGCCCTCTGCAGCCCCCCACCCTCTGCAGTCCCCCGCCCTCTGCAGCCCTCTGCAGCCCCCCACCCTCTGCAGTCCCCCGCCCTCTGCAGCCCTCTGCAGCCCCCCACCCTCTGCAGCCCCAGCCCTCTGCAGCCCTCTGCAGCCCCCCACCCTCTGCAGCCCCCTGCCCTCTGCAGCCCTCTGCAGCCCCCCACCCTCTGCAGCCCCCAGCCCTCTGCAGCCCTCTGCAGCCCCCCACCCTCTGCAGTCCCCCGCCCTCTGCAGCCCTCTGCACCAGGCCAACGTGGCCAACAGAGCCACAAGTCCCCAAAGCACCTCACACCTCTGTCCCTCAACACATGCTTCCTGCAGACACCCTGAGACCTTTGGCAAGGTCTGAAGAGGACATTGTCCCTCAGGGCCTGTACCCTGATGGAGGTACCTACAGCTCCAGGGAGGGGGACTGAACTTCTGCAGTTGCATGTGACACAGGACTAAACAGTGCTGGCCTTGCCACAACCAAGCTGGCTTGTTCTTGATGTCAGCAATTAATCTGTTTCTGACCAAGATCCAGAGATCATGACGTACATGGATAGGATATAGGTCACAGAGAAATCGCCAAAGTCCCTGGCATGTGGACGCTTACTCATACAGCCTGCTTTCAGATTCCAAATGTCTTTCCACACCTGTGTCTTATAGCTGAGAAAGTGGGAGGGCTGTAACACTGTGTGTTTGAGTGGCATGGTGTCTTAGTCTGTTTTCTATCGCTGTAATGAAATACCTGAGATTGGAACTTTATAAAGCAAAGAGGTTTAGCTGGGCATGGTGGTGCATGCCTGTAATCCCAGTGGCTTGGGAGGCTGAGGTAGGAGGATCGCAAGTTCAAAGCCAGCCTCAGCAAAAGCAAGAATTTTGCTTCCTGCTGACCCTGTCTCTAAATAAAATACAAAATAGGGCTGGGGATATGACTCAATGGTTAAGTGCCCCTGCGCTCAATCCCCAGTACCCACCACCAAAACCAAGAAAAGAGGCTTGCTTAGCTCATAGAGTCCAAGAGCTGAAAGTGACATCTACTTTGCCTGTGGAGCTGGCACCGGCTCCTCTCTGGTGAGGGCCTCAGGCAGATGGCGTCCATGCAGTGGAAGGGACAGGGCTGTGTGCAGACAGGCCGTGATAACCACTGCACCCAGATGGACCTGCCCCACCCCAGCAGTGCCATCACCAGCTGACCTCCTCCTGGGGCCCAGAGTTGGAGGAAGGGCCACATTGCGTGTGCCCTGAGCACTGGCCACAGCCAGCCTTGGTTACCCACGTGGTCCCCAGAAGCCACGCAGGAGGACCCTCACTTTGCAGGTAGAACATGGGCAGGTCCTGAGAGGGCTGCCCCCACCCACAGTGGGTGGTGCTGGCACAGGCGGGAGAGAAGCCCCGGGAGTGGCTGTGCCATTGCCTTCGCCGCCGTCGCCCGTCCTCCTGCCCTTGGTGTGGTAAGTGGCGTTGGCCCTGAAGCCCCAGCCCCGGAAGTGAGCTGCCTGTGTCTGCATTTCTGACAAAGAAGATGTCATGACAGCCCCGGTTCTCAGGACCCCAGGGCACAGTGCCAACTCAGGCAGAGACCACAGGTGGGCTCGCTGTCCTTGCCTTCCGCCAGGCCACAGCCTTCCCGGGTCACAGCCGGCAGGGCATCCTGAGAGCTGCAGGGAGCCCAGGTCCAGCCGTGTTGACGGCAGATCCCTGTGACCTTGTGGGTGTGGTTCTTTAAGACGGTGAGTTCTAGTTCCTCCTGTGGGCCAGACACGCGGAAGACGGGGGATTGCAGGAGTTAGAGGTCTGCAGCCGAGACTTGGGGTCGGCAGGAGGCGTGAAGGTGCCCATCCACAGTGAGCTGGAACTGACGCTGTCCGCCACATGGGGTGGGATCATCCAGGACCCTCTGGGATGGAGCTGTGTGGAGCTGTGCTGGGGGCCTGCCACACCCCAGCCCGCTCCCCTGCCGTCCTCTCTGCTGCTTCTGCGAATGTCCCCAGTGAGCCATGCAGGGAGCCACCCTTGGGCCTTCGCAGGCACCTCCCCTGGGCCCTGCAAGGCCTCATCCTGTTGTGACAACATGCCACGGCTTTGCAGCTGATCTTAGGATACTGGGTGTGCACCGTGACCAGGCCTCGGGCCCAGCAGCAGTGTTGCTTGGTCACTGCAGGCGTCCCCTGGGCTGAGTCTCTGCCTCCCGAGCCCCCGGGGCCTGGTGGGGGAGCCTGCATCTGTGTGGTCTTCCAGGGCCCCTGCTGCAGGGTGGTGGGGAGGTCAGCCACACGCTCATCCACAAGGTGCCCTCTTGGAAGTGACTTCACCATGTCTGTTTGCGTTGAGTTGGCCGGAGTGAGCGTGGACAGTCGGGAAGCAGGTGTCAGCAGCATGCTTGTGACGTCTAACTTTACAGCCAGGCCACCAATAGTGTGAACATGGGTGTGCTTCTGTGTGCGCGGTGTTCACGCACATGTTGTGGCACACGCATGTCATGTTCGTGCACTGTCATGAGTGTGCACTGCATGTTTCGGAGTGTGCCTGTGTGTGGGCACGTGTGCTTGTGTGTGCATGGGGCCTGCACTGGAAAGACCTCAGGGCTAACTGGCAGACTCGCGGGCTGCCCATGGCCCCTTCTGCCCTCACTTCTGTTCCTGCCTTAACTGCTTCCCCTGCGCCCCAAAGCCCGTGCGCACACCACTGAGTGGGGCTCAGGCTGCAATGGGGGACGAGCACAGCCCCTGATGGGTTCTGGGTGTGTGTGTGTCTTCTGGGGTCTGGGCCAGGTGTGTGCTGAGTTCACAGGACGGAGGACCCTCAAGGAGAACTGCTGGGGAGAACCTCCCACCCGTCGGCCCCGGGCCCCCGACAGGGCGGAGCCAGCCTTCAAGGCGGGTGAGTGAGAGAGCCGAGCCCTGCAGTGACCAGAGCGGGTTTCCGTTGCAGGGCCGGGGCTGATTTTCATCATCTACCCTGAGGCGATCGCAACACTGCCCCTGTCCTCCGCCTGGGCGGTGGTCTTCTTCGCCATGCTGCTCACCCTGGGGATCGACAGTGCCGTGAGTCCGGTGGCCCTGGATGCCGTGCCCAGCCCCCTGGGGCCCTTAGCACCATGCTCGGCATGTTCCTGGGGTGATGCCCTGGCATGGCCAGGCAGAGACCCAGAGACCCATTGGATGGTCCCCTGAACCTCCCTGCTCAGCACAGAGCCTACTCAAGGGAGGCAGACCACAGTCATTCTAGACCCTCTCTGGAGGGAGCTGGGCGGTTCCTGGAGTTTAGCTTACCCTTCCTCTTCCCCCTTGGGCCTTCAGTGTGTCCACCCTGGGCCCCTCAGAGTCTGAGCACACATGCAGCAGGCCCCAGCCACCAGAGGCCTGGCTCAGAAAGCATGACCAACCATAGGGCATGCACGGCGGGCAGTGGAGGCTGCCCGGGCCCTCGCTGGGCCTGAGCTGGCAGCACCTTCTCAGGGTCCTTCTGCCCCATGAGCTGAGCCTCGGGGGTCACAGGATTGGTGGGAGGGGGCAGTGCCTCTTGCATTTGCCCATCCTGATGGGGCCCAGGATATGCTTGCTGGAAAGCGTGGACCAAGAATCCCTTTCCCAAGCAGTGAGGGCCACTGGCCACAGCCCACCCTCACCCCCCACCCAGCTCGGTCACAGCCCTGGAGACCACCGGCCTCTGTGTTCCTGCACTCAGACGGAGGATGCTGACAGGACACAGGTCTCTGAGCAGCCTGGGCAGCCCAGCAGCACCCGGCTGCCCTCGCAGCAGAGCCTGGCCTGCAAGGTCCCGAGTGGTATTCGACATACTGTCGTAGCCAATGCCTGGGGTGGCTGTGGTCACCCTCCAGGCCCCCCTCTGAGGGCCATGTCACCAAGGAAGTGTCCCTCACTGAAGCCCTTTCTTCATGCGAGCTCTGAGTTACTGTGCAGGCCCCTCCCCCATGTCCCTCCCGGGTCGCACCCCCCACGACAGGACTGTCTCTGCCGGGTGGTGCCAGTGCCCTGCTTGTGTCCTGCAGATGGGTGGCATGGAGTCCGTGATCACAGGGCTGGTTGACGAGTTCCCGCTGCTGCACCGGCACCGGGAGCTCTTCACACTCGGCATCGTGCTGGCCACCTTCCTGCTCTCGCTCTTCTGCGTCACCAACGTACGCACGGGTCTTGCTCTCCCTGGCGTGGGCAGGTGGTTGGTGCCGTCGGGCTGGGCAGGCCAGCCGCATCTCTCAGAAGCTGCAAGTCCCCAAACACAATTCCCTGTAGCCCCACACAGGACAGCTGCCTGTCCGGAGCGTGGTCCCAGAGTGACGCCACCACCCAGGGAGCTCCCGGAAACACCCTCAGTGGAACGTGGGGATGTGGGGGACTGGGTGGGCCAGGGGAGGGGTGGCAGAGGGGTCCTGAGCATGGCGCTTGCCTGTTTCTCCTGGAGTCCTGGGAGGGGACCTAGCGTCAAGCTTTTCGCGATAGCTGTATGTGCTGGAGTTCAGTGCTCTGGGCTCCACGGGAGTAGACAGGACACATCTCAGAGTGGACCTGCAGGCCAGTCCTGTGAGGGAGGCCCCACAGCAGGGATTCCCTCTGCTGGGGACTAAGTCCAGCCGGGCCCCTCTCTTCCAGGGGGGCATCTACGTTTTCACACTGCTGGACCACTTCGCAGCCGGCACGTCCATCCTCTTTGGAGTGCTCATTGAAGCCATCGGAGTGGCCTGGTTCTACGGTAAGCCCAGAGTCACACTGTGCTGTGCTTTCTCTGTGGCCACCAGGCCGGTTTCCTCTTGCTTGCTTTCTGTGGGACCCATAGTCTGCAAGGCCACCAGGTGGTCTGGGCAGGGCAGGGATCCTGGACACCTCCACAGGAGGCTGAGCGCAGCCAGAGCCTGGGGTCTGCAGGGTGGAAGCCCTGAGCATAAAAGGAACTGGCATGTGTTCAGTGTCATGGGAACATGGCTGTCCTGACCCTGTGGTCACCACGTCCCCATCTCAGGTGTCCAACAGTTCAGTGACGACATCAAGCAGATGACGGGGCAGCGGCCCAGCCTGTATTGGCGTCTGTGTTGGAAGCTGGTCAGCCCCTGCTTCCTTCTGGTAAGTGCCACAGCCGCCCATCACTCCGTCTCAGCCCCAGCTGGCCTGTGCCCAGGGTCTGGAGCCTGGGGCACTGTGGCTGGAGCTGGGGGTCTCAGGACTCAGCAGAGGAGGCAGGTGGGTCCCCCACATCCTCGCTGGCCTCCCGAGGCATCCTCCACCTCAGCCTCTAGACAGGAACTCATGGGGATTGCAGGACCCTGGGGCTACCCAGGTCCCAGCGAGTCCTGGCCTTGAGCTGTCCCTCTGTGTCGGAGGAAACCTAGAGACCAGCCAGGCGTCTGCTGCGAGTCAGAGACAGAACTAGACCATCTGGGGCCGAGGGTGGGGGCCCATCAGACCCGGGGTCCCCACGGTCAGGAGTGACCTAGACCCTCCACTGTTCCCAGGGCCCCTCAGCCTGGGGACCATTAATGTGGCCAGTAAGCCCCTGGCTTAAAGCAGGGACAGGGATCCGACTGGGCCCAACTAGCATTCCCCCAGCCACCTGTTTTTGTAGAGTTGCACCCAAACTTGGCAGCAGCCGGTGGCCTCAGGATGGACTCTGGCTGCCTCACCCTGCTACAGCACAGAACAGGAGGCCTGTCAAAGCCAGAGCCCTGGCCAGTGCAGACTCTGGCTGTGTAGGGCTGCAGGTCGGAGCAGATCCTGAGCTGTCACAGGCGGGCACACCTGCCCAGAGTCCCCAGCCAATGGGCAGCCCTGGAGGACAGCCGCAGCCAGACACCCTCAGAGCAGCCTGGGCCTCTCCCAAGGGCCAGCAGGGGCCCTGGGAGGTGAAGAGACTCACCAGCAGCTGGACGGTCCCAGCAAGTTCCCGTGCGGAGGTCTGAGAACCTGAGCTGGCAGCAGCACCTGGGGTTTAGGCGAGAAGTGGTGAGCCCTCTCCTGGAGGGCTCGTTGCGACCCCCGAGGCCCAGCCGGCGGCCTGAGGAATTGGCAGTGGCTCCGCGCCCACCTGTGGCTCTGTGGGCGAGCTCCCCCAGCCCGCCTTGAAGCCCTCGGCATCCCGGGAAAGCGCTTCCACCTGCTGGGGACCCCACGTGGAGCTCAGGAGCTCCCCGAGGACACCCGTGCCATCGCCTTCTTGTCTGCCCCTCTCAGCACTCAGACCACCAAGAGCCGACCCAGGTCTTGGGAGACCAGCACCTACGGACACCTGACTGCATCTGGAACCTCTTACTGTTCTGCCAGCTTGGTGGGGACACGAGGACGCTGGGTCAGAGCCCTTCCTATGAAATTTGCATGTGACAGAAAGCGAAGCTCCACACTGTCCTGTCTCCCTGAGTCACAGCGTGGCCCTGTCCTCTGGCCTCAGGGACCTGGTGCGCTGTGGGTGTGCACAGTCCGCAGGGCACTAACACACTCCCAGAGGGTATACCAGCTCACAGTCGGTGCCGTGGAAGTGCGGCCTTTCCACGCCACGCAGACCCGCAGGCAGCCGCCACGCTTATCTGAGGCTCCAGCCTTCATGCGCGGCCCGTGGGCTTCCCACGCCTTGCTCAACACCAGCCTGAATCCCAGCCCCACCCTCCGTCTTTTGGCTCCAAGCCTGGAGGTAATAGGCAACACTGAAGAAGACACTGAGACACAGACATGGTGTGGTGCTTAACTGGAGACCCTGAGAAAAGCCGGGAATCTGCTTTCCAAGCTGCGTCCTAAACTGTCCCCGAGGGTCCCTGCATTCCCTCTAGAAGGCCCCTCTCGCCGGGTACACACACTCCAGTGTGCACATGTGGGGCACAGCACACACTCAGGGGCACGTGTGGGCTGCAGTGCACGTGTGGGTGTGTGGCCCACTGCAGGACGTGTTCCTGATAACGCCCCTGTGGAGGGCAAGAGTGAACAAGGGCGTGAAGAGACCCCCACAGCAATGAGACCCCATCCCCGTCAATCAGGTGACCTCCGACATGGCACCTGTTCCCATCAGCGGCTGCCACACACCCTCCGTTCGCAGCTGTGGCCATCATAGTGTGTCTGAGATGATGCCAGTTGCCAGTGGCATCATCTCTCCAAAGTGGGTGAAGAGGCCACACCCAGGCTGCCCGGGGTGCCACAGAGCCACAGTGTCTTCCAGCCTCAGATGGGATTCAGTGTGCTGGAGGGAGCTGGTGTGGCTTCGATTTCAGCAGAGGAGAGGGTAGGTAGGATGGGTGGGGTGCACGGAGCAGGGTAGGGAAGGGTATAGTAGGTGGAGGGGTGGCAGGTGGGTAGGGCAGGGCAAGGAGGGTAGGCAGAGAAGGAAGAGGGTGGGGCACGGTCAGGTGAGCAGGGCAGGGAAGAGTAGGGGAGTGGGCCGAGCAGCCTGGGGCAGGGCAGAGGGGCACAGAACGGAGCAGGACCTGCCGCTGTTCTGGTCAGCTTTGTGTCGCTGTCACCAAAGACCCGACAGGAACTCGGGAGAGGAGAAGTTTACTTAAAAGGCGCGTGTTTCTGAGGCTCAGTCATGGTGGGCTGACTCCCCTGCTGTAGGCCCGAGGAGAGGCACAGCATGACGGAAGGGCGTGGAGGAGGACAGTGGCCCAGGACACGACACCAGGACAGAGAGGCTCTGCTTCAGCAACCCCAGAGGCACAGCCCCGGGACCACCCCCTCCAGCCACACCCCACCTGCCCACGGTGGCCACCCATCCCTATCAGCAGGTCAACCACCAATTAGAGCTGAGCTCTCCTAAACCAGTCACTTCACTCTGACACTCTTGCGTGACCTCGCATGGGAGCTTCTGAGGGACACCTCATATCCAAACCAATACACTCCAAAGGACCTTGCTTTAGCTGTCCAGCCACCCCCAGGTTGCTTGTCTGCAGGGCCTGGCCAGGGTCCAGCATGTGCGGTGGGGCAACCCTGGGGGTTGCCACTCTGTCTCACCCCCAACCCCAGCACTCCTGACCCCTGTGTCCTTGTTGCAGTTTGTGGTTGTGGTCAGCATCGTGACCTTCAGGCCACCCCACTACGGAGCCTACGTCTTCCCTGCCTGGGCCAATGCCCTGGGCTGGGTCATTGCCACGTCCTCCATGGCCATGGTGCCCCTGTACGCAGCCTACAAGTTCTACAGCCTGCCAGGGTCCTTCCGAGAGGTGGGTGTGCGCACGGCCCCTCCCTGGCCTACCCGGCTGCCCAGGAGCTCTGGGCAGTGTCCACGCCCTGGCTCAGCCCGACCAGGGGAGATACGGAGGCTGAGGGGTGGGGCCAGTGCAGCAGGGAGTGCGAGTCTAGGAACCCTGCACATGTGTGTCTAGGTCACCTCACATCTGTGTCTTGTCAACAAGTCTGTCATGTGGCGTGTGCCGTATGTGTGCATGTGTCGTCTACCTGTGAGTCCGTGTGTCTGTGTGTATGGACACCTGCACACTGCCGTGGTGTCAAGGGTGACCTGTGTCCCTCCAGGGTGGCCAGGTGAAGCCCCTGATGCAGCCTTGGGCAGCTCTGGGCCCCCACCCAGAACGCTCCTCCTCTCCGCCCAGCTTTGCCCCTGGAGCAGGGCAGAGACAGGTCTCGGAGGCCATGTCAGACTTCTGCCCTGAGTTCCTGAGGGATGAAGGACTGTCCTCCCTGAGAGCCCCCCAGGTGGTCCCCAGCTCTGCTCTGTGCCCGAGTTCTGCAGGCCTGCTTAGGAGCAGTGCCTCGGGAGAGCCCATCCGTGTACCCCGGGTCCAAGGGTTCACTCTAGAGCCAGCATCCCTTGGTCTGGGGCACCACAGAGGGCCCCTTGCCTCACAGGCTGCCCTTGGCCCAGTTCCCCTGTCCTCAGGCCAGGCAGGGCCTGGTATGGGTCCAGTGCAGCCTGTGACAGGGGCTATAGCTCCTGGGGCTGCCGTGGCCTCAGAGGAAGCTGATGTTGTCTGCTGTGGACGCTTGCGGACCTCCAAGCTGCTGTAAAGCAGGTGCCGGGCAGTTCCTGGAGGGAGATGGGTTCCCCAGGGCCCAGGACCATGGGCAGTCTGTGCGGAGCCCCTGGGGGAGAGGTTTGCATGCAGTGGGCCCCAGCGGCCTTTCTGCTGCCAGCTCCCACCTCCCAGCTCCCACACAGACCAAGAGGGACCTCAGTAGCTGGACTGGTGCCACCAGATTGTGCCCCCACATGGGCCAGGCGCCCAAGGCCCCAGGTAGGGACAGGGACTCAGGGACAGTCCTGCTGAAGCCTGTTCTCAAGGCTGGGGGTACGAGGCTCAGCGCTGAATGAGAGAAGCGGGGGCTCCTAGCAGACACTGTGGAGCCGCCACACCTGGGCTGAGGGACAGGACCCTGCACCACAGCCTGGGCTGCAAGTTGGGCCTGGACACTGGCAGATGCCCCACCAGGACATGCGGGCTGTGGGCTCCTGCATCTGCCCACATGTCCCCTGAGGAGCGTTGGTGCCCTCTGGCCGGTGGGGGCCTGCAGGTGCCAATGCCAACAGATCATTCTCCCTCAGAAACTGGCCTACGCTATCACACCTGAGAAGGACCGCCCGCTGGTGGACCGAGGGGAGGTGCGCCAGTTCACGGTGAGTCAGCAGGGCTTCAGACGATGGAGGAGCAGTGTCCTCGTCCCACAGCTGCTCCTGGGGCCCCAGAGGGCTGTGTGAAGCAGCACACGCTTGGGTGCACCCATGTGCCACAGGGTCAGAGGCTGGCCAGGGGCCACCTGAGGTCTTGAGCTGAGGACGGGGCAGCTGAGAGCAGCAGAATCAGTGGAGATGACGGAACAGGTGACTGCTGACGGACACCCATATGAAGGGCGGGGCCCACGGATGGCTGAGCCTGTCTCCCTGGGTGTGGTGAGGCAGAGGAGACAGAGGGTCCTGGAAGCTTTGGGGGCAGAGGGGACAGGAGGGGGGAAGCGGGTCTCGCAGGTCTAGAGTGGGTCAGGTGTCCACCGAGGCCCTGGCAGGCCCTAACAGCACTGTCTCCCTCACTCAGGAGCTCAGGGTGCACGTGGGCATGCCACACTCTGTCACATGCCATGGGGGACAGGGTGCACGTGGGCACGCAACACTCTGTCACATGCCATGGGGGGCAGGGGTGCACGTGGGCACGCCACACTCCTGTCACATGCCATGGGGGACAGGGTGCACGTGGGCATGCAACACTCTGTCACATGCCATGGGGACAGGGGTGCACATGGGCATGCCACACTCCTGTCACATGCCATGGGGACAGGGGTGCACGTGGGCATGCCACACTCTGTCACATGCCATGGGGGACAGGGTGCACGTGGGCATGCCACACTCTGTCACATGCCATGGGGGACAGGGTGCACGTGGGCATGCCACACTCCTGTCACATGCCATGGGGGACAGGGTGCACGTGGGCATGCCACACTCTGTCACATGCCATGGGGGACAGGGTGCACGTGGGCATGCCACACTCTGTCACATGCCATGGGGACAGGGGTGCACATGGGCATGCCACACTCCGGTCACATGCCATGGGGGATAGGGGTGCACGTGAGCATGCCACACTCCTGTCACATGCCATAGGGGACAGGGGTGCACGTGGGCACGCCACACTCCTGTCACATGCCGTGGGAGGGCCAGGGTATAGGTGGGCACTCCAAACTCCTGTCACGTGCCGTGGGGGAACAGGATACACGTGAGCACACCACCCACATGCATATGCCATGGGGGGCCAGGGTACATATGAACACACCAAACTCCTGTCACATGCCGTGGGGGGGCCTGGGTGCACATGGGCACGCCACACTCCTGTCACATGGCGTGGGGGACAAGGATGCACCTGGGCCCACCACACTCCTGTCACATGCCGTGGGGGCCCAGGGTACCTGTGATCACACCACAGTCTTGTCACATGCCGTGGGGGGCCAGGGTGCACGTGAGCACACCACCCACATGTCACGTGCTTTGGGGGCCACGGTGCATGTGAGCACTCCACACTCCTGTAATGTGCCGTGGGGGAGCCAGGGTGCTTGTGAGCACACCACCCACATGTCACATGCCGTGGGGGTCCCAGGGTGCATGTGAGCACACCACCCACATGTCACATGCTGTGGGGGTCCCAGGGTGCACATGTGCACATCACCCCCCATGTCACGTGCAGTGGAGGGGCCCGGGGTGCACTGTGCATGTCCGTGCCTGTCATATACTGGGGGGGCGCGGGGTGCACTGTGCATGTCCTGTGCCTGTCGCATGCTGTGGGGGGGGGGGGCTGGGGTGCACTGTGCACACCAGGCGCCCGTCATGTGCCATGGGCAGGAGTGCTGCCGAGAGCCCAGTATAAGCATGAGGCAGATTGTGACTGCCACAACCTCAGAGGTAGGTCTGCTCCCTACAGAGAGGCTCCAGAACCTGCCTGCAGCCCCACTCCCAGGTGGGAGGTGGGCCTAGGCCAAGCTCTGGCGCATTCTCAGCTGTCCCCTCCCCACCCCAGGAGAGCGGCCCAACTCCAGAACTCTAGCATGAGCTGAATGCAGGGTGGCGGGACCCCAGGATGAGAAGGGCTCAAAGGTGCAACTGGCTGGGTGTTCAAGCCCAGCAGAATGGAGGCAGAGGGGACACCTGGCAGGATCCTGTGACTGCCCTTCCCCCACCCCTCCCGCCTGGTATCCTCCTCTGTGGAGTGGGAGGGCAGTGACCGTCCCCTGGGCAGATCTAGTTGTCACCAGATGGGGTCCAAGAAGGTTCCCCAAAGGGAGAAGGGACCTTAACCCAGCCCTGGCAGGTTCTCGACCACAGGAATTTCAGCATGCATCCAAAGAGCTTGGAGAGATTTCCTAGGGAAGCCAGACCCGCAGGAGCAGGGCACGCTTGGGGAGGACGAGGGCCCAGAGCACACGTCCAGGCCTGGGGCTGTTTGAAGGGATGATGTAAGCAGGGGTACATGTGGGTGGGGGTGGTGCTAGGTGGCATCCACCTGGAACTCCGACATGCTCCGGGGGCTTTCGGGACCCCCAGGGGGAGGTCACCCGGTTGCCGATAAGGTTTGGGACACACCACAGCACAGATCTCTGGTGCTGCTGTCCCTCTGCCTTGAAAAAAGCCTGCTGTGTCAGCTCTCAGGGTGTGCAGGCCTCAGTCACCCGGACGGCACCCAGAGACACGGGCCCTAGGAACCCAGGGTGGGGGCAGTCATGCTCACCTGAGCCAGGCAGTGGGACACTCCGTGCCACTTGGCCAGCGTGGGCGACCCCCACGGGGTTGCGCCTCCTGTTCCTCCTCCCGTTAGTGCAGGTCCTGGTGCAGGGTCAGCCTCCCGCCCTCCCCAGACCACCTCCTGCTCTGAGCACAAGAGGCACACCCAGGCTTCCTGCCCCACCTGCACAGGACGTCCTTCCTGCCCCACCTGCACAGGATGTCCTTCCTGCCCGCCGGCCCTGCCACCCCGGTGAGAGCGGGTCCTCTGAGAGCCTGGGCTGGCGGGGGTCACCTGTGTGTGGCCTTTGGTGAGACTTCTCAGGCTCCAGAGCAACTGTGCAGACGAGTCTGCCGGCTCTGTCCCGTCGCGCCGATGCGGTCCTTCCACTCCCCCCAGGTCTTCTGAGGTTCACTACCTTCTTAATTTGGAACTTAGATAATTAGTTTTCAACTTTCCTTTTTTTCTAACGAGCACTCAAGGCTACAAATGTCCTTCCATATGCCTGACTTGCTGCACCCCACACCCTTCGACAGAGGGTGTCTTATTCTTTAGTTCTTCACATATTTTACTTTCCATCTACCTTCACTCATAACTTGCTTACAAATTGCTTTTAAATTCCCACATCAGGGGGTGTTCCATTCCTCTCTGTGGCTGCTTCTGAATTGACCGCACTGTGCTCAGACACCTGCGAAAGGCACTGAGCCTGCTTCTGCCCAATAGACTGGGCTGCTATGGACGTTGCCCATGCCGCCTTCAGCCTGTCCATTTGAGGTCTGCTGGACAGTTAATGACCGAGAGCCGTTTGTGGTGTGTTCCTTGACAGCACATCTGCTCAGCTTTCTCCTCGGCTCATGCTTTTCCTCTACACCATCTGAAGCTCTTCTCCAAGGTACAGCTGTGTTTAGAATGACCAGAGCTCCTGGCCAGTGGTCTTCTCCCAGCGGTCTTCGCCTTTGCTGTAGCACCCATTTTGTCTGTGGGGAATATGGTGTGCCTGGTGCCTTTGGGTTTTCCTTGGGAAGTCTGTCCACTCACGGCCTCGGGGATAGTGAGACATGGGTTTCTTCTGCAAGCCCAGCACACCCCTGGAACTCCTTCCTCTGCCATTGGGCAGATTAACCCACTGACGCTTTCTGTGGTTACTGACAGGCTTGAGCTTTGTCCTGGGGCCTTTAACCCCGCCTGCCCCCGGTTAATGTTCACTTTTCTCCTTTATTGCCTTCTGTTGATGGGTCTTCACATCTCTTAGGATATGTCGTGTGAACAGGAACTGTGGATCCACGATTTGTGTCACTTGTGGGAATTTTGCAACAACACTAAAACCTTGCCTTTGGCCAGGTGCAGTGGCCAAGCCTGTAATCCCAGAGGCGGGACTCTGGGGCAGGAGGATGTGTGTTCCAGGCCAGCCTAGGCAACAGCGAGACCCTGACTCAAGGTGAAAGGTGAAAGGGGCTGGGGCGTGGCTTGATGGTACACACCGGGGTTCAGTCCCAGTACCAGCACAGGGCAGAGCAAGCCCGTGCTGCCACTTCCGCCCAGGCCTTCCGGCCCTCCTACCCTCACTTGGAGTTTCCTTACCGCCACTCCAGAGCCACAATCCTACAGCAGGCTTCTGTCACTGACACTTTTTATCTATTTGTCCACAAACAAAATAAGCCCCTGTGAGACTGCTGCACAAAAACTCAGTGTTGGTGGCAATTACCTCCAGCCGCCCACCCTCTCCCCAGTGTCCTTGGAGCAAACAGCCTCAGCCCCACGTGAATCCCTCCTCTGCCCTCCCACTGCATAAGTTTGTCCCATAGATAGATGGTGACAGAAGGTAGGTAGGTAGATGGGTAGATTCATGGAAAGAGATAGATGGAGAGATGGACGGATGATAGACAGAAGGTAGGTAGAAGAGAGATGATGGAGAGAGAAGAGTGGTAGATGGACAGGAGACAGGGGAGGAATAGAAGGTAGAGAGATGATAGGAAGATACAGACAGAGGTAAGTAGATGACAGAAGATGAGTAGAAAGTTAGATGATTGACAGAAGGAAGGTAGATGATGGATGATGGAAAGACAGAAGATAGGTGGATAAAGATAGAAGACTGAAGGTAGATGATACGTTTTGTAGATAGGAGGATAGGCAAAATTGATATATAGATAATGGGTGGACAGGTGACTGATAGATGATAGGTAGGAAAGATGGGTGATAGAAGACAGAAGGTAGGTGGATAGAAGATGGACATAAATGACCGAATACGTAGCTAATAGATGGACAGAGGATGGATGGATGGGTGGTGGGTAGAGTTTGTCTGTGGTCCCCAGCCCTTGTATTTTAATTCTACTTTGAGACAGGGCCTCACTAAGTGCCCAGGCTGGCCATGAACTTGGTGCCCTGCCTCAGCCTCCTGAGCAGCTGGGATGGTGGGCATGGCCACCGCGCCTGGCAGATGGAGCCATCTCTGTGGTCCTGCAAAGCGTGTTTGGCTGGCAGTTCTTCTCACTTCTGGAAAGGGCACCCTCTGCTTCCACCCCAGGTCTGCTTTCCCCCGGCACAGTCAGGGTGCACGGCCCTTCTCCGTGCCGCTGGGGTTCATAGCTGGCGGATCCCATTTGGGCATTTCCAGCCACCGTTACTCAGTTCTCATTCTGCCCCCAGGGCCCGTGGCTGCATGAGCACTCTGCCACTTGGAGTCACGGCACCGCAGTGCGTCACTCACCCTCTCCCTTGCTGTGCTCTGGGTGCCTTGGGTTGGACGCCCTGTGCCCTCAGGTGGCTGAGGGAGCTTCCAGCAGCGTGGCTTTGCTATGGTTTGGTCTGCTTAGTTCCGTGCCCTCCTTCGTACCCCTTCTGGCACGCACCCTTCACCTGGCTCTGTGAGCTCCCCTGGGGTCTTCTTGTGCCTTCTGTGTCTCCACTTCTGAACACGTGCAATAAGTTACAGCTGCCCGACGTCCACACCTGCAGTTTGCACATGTGTCTATCCTGGGTCAGATTTGCTGTGGCTTTTCTCACTGTGGTTCTAGTCCCCCTCTTTGCGTGTTGGGTCGTGTCCAGATGGTCCCTGGACGCTGTGGTTTTCCTTGCTAGATGCTGAGTTTGCATTCCTGTAGATTTTCTTGAACTTAGGTACTTGGAAACAGGTCGCCCAGAGCTCGTCTAGCCAGCCACCCTGAGCTCTCCCCCCAGGGCCAGGCCACCGTGAGGCTTGCAGCCCTGCCCAGCCTCAGGTGGCTCCCCGCAGTGCATCAGAGGCTCTCCCCGCTTCTGCGTGCACTGTGGGTGCTGGGTCCAGCCTGGGCACCCCTGTGCAGTCACCCCTCAGGTGCCTGCAAGCTCAGTGCTGTGGGCCCCCACCGAGGCAGCCCTGTGGGCTCCACCTGGCCTCCCGTTCCCTGCACCACAGTCCACAAGATCCCTCCGGGCAGCAGGCTGGATGCACTGGACATGCTGCTTGCTGGCCCTTGCATGGGGACAACCCCGACCTTGGCCATCTGACTCCAGGTCTCCAAGCCATTGGTGTGTGTGTGCCATTCACTCCAAGGGCATTTCAGGTGGGAGGGGAGACTTGGCCCTTAGTCTGCCTCGGCTAGAAGTAAGGTGCCTGTGGCTCTGGGAGGACCTCGTGGCCACACGTGTGACCTGCTGCGCTGACAAGCCAGCATGCCCCATGTGCACCCTTGACTGGCAGCTACCTCCGGCTCAGCTCTGTGGCTGCGCTTGGCCTTCCTGCTTCCTGTGCAGTGAGCACGTTGTAATGTGCCTCTGTCCCTCTTTGGGACACCCAACCGCTGGAGCTGTCCTGTCATCTGACCCTGCAGACTGGTCCTCGGCTCTGCTGACCTCTGGTTCCTGCCGACTCTCTCTCAGAGTTGGCCTGCCTCCTATTTCTGGCCTTTCTATTTACAAGTCTGTGGCCTGACCACAGTCTGTGGAGCTCGTCACCCCAATTGCCCTCCCTCCAGAGAGGGTCACTCTGCTTTGGGTCACTCAGGTGAGTCCCACAGTTGTCCAAGAGCAACGTCCCTCCTCGTGATCTCAAGGGACTGCCACTCAGAGCTGCTGTGCTGGACTCTGGCCACTGGGCCCTCCTGGCTGTGACCCCAGCCAGGTCCTGCCCACCACTGCCATCACTGGGCTCCATGACACACCGGGACAGTACCTATGTTGACGTCACCTGCAGCTGCCCCCGGCCCCTGCAGCCCCCCCCCCACGTGTGGTGTGTCCTGACCCAGCGGAGGTAGCCCCTCAGGGTTCCCAGTGGAAGGGACAGAGAGGCCCTGCATGGCCAGAGGGCCAGTTCCCGCTTTCCCCCTCTGGTACCGTGGGGACAGAAACAAGCCAAGCTTTTGCTCAGAAAATATTCTTGCCATCATGTCACCAACTGGCTCTCACTCAGAAACAGCCAAACTAGTAGCTGCACGGTAACAGCGATGGCAGTGGCTGCAGTGCCACAGTCACCCCTCAGTGTCCTCAACCTGGAGCCACCAGTGAGGCCCGCTGCCCACATGGTGGGTCACACTGCCAGGCTGGTGGCAGAGCACAGGGCTTCACTGGGATGGAGAAGTGGGGCCCCAGGGAAGTGCTGGGTGCAGGGGAGGGGACACCACTGGGTCACTCACAGGTTGCAGGGGAGGGGACACCACTGGGTCACTCACTGGGTCACTCACAGATGCTGAGGCCAGCATCTCCCCACCCCAGCTGCTGTCTCTAATGTGCCCAGAGGCTGCTGTGGCCCCCCCCTGCCGTGGCCTCCCCCGCCAGGCATGGCCCTTGCTTTGCCGCTGAGTCGCAGGTTCAAAACAGGCCCCAGGAGCAGTGTTGATCCTGCATCCCGCTGGCTCCCATGGGCAGGTGGCTGGCAGGGGTGGCCCTGAGCCAGCAGGGTGCAGCCCAGGAGCTGCTTGTGCCCCGGGCTGCCACCTGCTTCTGACCAGATGTCCTCCTTGCAGCTGCGCCATTGGCTCCTGGTGTAAACGGAGCCCACGGATGACCAGGGCAGACCTCTTGCCACAGGGAGACAGAGGAAGAAGATTGACGCTTCCAGAGAAAGAGGGCCACTCCCACCCCTGCCTCTACTGAGAACGCAGCGCGAGGCTCCATCTCTGACTTCTCACCGCTTCACGCCCCGTACGTAGAGGGCTCGCCCTGCGTCCTGCGTCCTGTGAGAACAGAGATCCTCGTGGTGAGGTCCCAGCCTGTCCCATCTCTGCACAGGGGTCCACGTGGCTGGCCCCTCCCCTGCGGCCACCCTGGAACACGATCTTACTGTCACCATGCTCTGGGGAGAGGACCCTGGTGACTGTACATACACTGTGTGAGGACCCCTGTGCTCACGATAGCTGCCTGGGTCATTTATTTTGCTCAGATTTTAAAAGCCAAGTGTCCTGTTGTGTCTAAGTGTGCAGAGGAGAGTCGGGGAGACCGCCCCAAGGCCCCACTCCTTCCCAGTGTGTGGCCAGGCTGGATGTGAGCGCCCTGCCGCCTGGCACCCCTCGTCTGTTTTGGCCATGGATGACTGGGGTCTGGAACGTGGGACTGGGCACTCTGTTGGCTTCTTGGTCAGCTCATGGTCACCTCTCTGGGGACCTCCAGGCCATGGGAGGAAAGCTGCTCCTTGTAAGCCCCATGCCGCAGCTCGAGGGCCCCTGGCACGTGGAGCCACTAGGCAGCCTGCAGACACCCCGCGAGTCCTGGAGCTGGCCCTTGGGGAAGAACCAACAGGTGTCGTTTCTCTCAGGCACCGTCACATCTGTGGACACTTTTCCTGTTAGGGAGTGGCTTTTTAAAATCACATTTACCTTCGAATCCAGACTATTCTCACGGCCTAAGGTCAGTCTCTGCATGTCTGTATGCTGGTGGCTGGTTTTGTTGACAAAAGCTATCAGCAATACCAAGTGAAGAAGGCCACCCAGGGCCACCTCCACGGCACACTGGCTGCTGCCCCTGGAGGGAAGGGCACGTGTCCCCAAGTCACCTGGAGCTGCTGGATGTGGCCTGCAGAGAGGTCGCACCCTGTGCCATCCAGCAGGCGCAGGCTGCATACAGAGCCCTCTGGGCCTCCCACAGGTGGACGTGGGCACCAGGGACTGGACCTTGACACTGGGGAAACCCGAGCCATGTCCCTTGGACCTGCGGTCACGGCCCAGGCCTGTGCCTCCTCCTTGCCGAGGTGTGGCTCTGTAGAAGCAGGGTCCTCAGCATGCCAGCGACTCCGCCGTCAGTGTCTGTGTGGTCCTCACGCACAATAAATGAAACCTGTCCAGAAAATGGCCATGGCTGTCTCGCAACTCCTGCCCGGTCCTGCTGCCCTGCACAGGCCCAGCTCACTGGCTCCACCTGGGCGGGGGAAGCTAGCTCCAGGGACACCGTCACCTGGTGCTCCCAGCCCACCCTCCATCCCACCACGGCTTTCCACACCTGCTCCCCAGAGCCTGGGGCAGCTGTATCCCGGCTTCCCCGTGGGTGTACCAGAGTGGCCCACCCCCACGGGCTGCCACGCAGGTGTACCGGGATGGTCCACCTCCCCTCCACGGGCTCCCACACAGGTGTGCCAGGGTGCCCCATCCCCCCACGGGCTCCCACCCAGGTGTGGCAGGGTGCCCCATCCCCCCACGGGTTCCCACCCAGGTGTGCCAGGGTGCACCATCCCCCCCATGGTCTCCCACCCAGGTGTGCCAGGGTGCCCCATCACACCACGGGCTCCCACCCAGGTGTGCCAGGGTGCCCCATCCCCCCATTGGCTCCCACACAGGTGTGCCAGGGTGCCCCATCACACCACGGGCTCCCACCCAGGTGTGCCAGGGTGCCCCATCCCCCCATTGGCTCCCACACAGGTGTGCCAGGGTGCCCCATCACACCACGGGCTCCCACCCAGGTGTGCCAGGGTGCCCCATCCCCCCACAGGCTCCCACACAGGTGTGCCAGGGTGCCCCATCCCCCCACGGGTTCCCACACAGGTGTGCCAGGGTGCACCATCCCCCCCATGGTCTCCCACCCAGGTGTGCCAGGGTGCCCCATCACACCACGGGCTCCCACCCAGGTGTGCCAGGGTGCCCCATCCCCCCATTGGCTCCCACACAGGTGTGCCAGGGTGCCCCATCCCCCCACAGGCTCCCACACAGGTGTGCCAGGGTGCCCCATCCCCCCACGGGCTCCCACGCAGGAGTGCCAGGGTGCCCCATCCCCCCACGGGCTCCCACCCAGGTGTGCCAGGGTGCCCCATCCCCCCACGGGCTCCCACCCAGGTGTGGCAGGGTGCCCCATCCCCCCACGGGTTCCCACCCAGGTGTGCCAGGGTGCACCATCCCCCCCATGGTCTCCCACCCAGGTGTGCCAGGGTGCCCCATCACACCACGGGCTCCCACCCAGGTGTGCCAGGGTGCCCCATCCCCCCATTGGCTCCCACACAGGTGTGCCAGGGTGCCCCATCCCCCCACAGGCTCCCACACAGGTGTGCCAGGGTGCCCCATCCCCCCACGGGTTCCCACACAGGTGTGCCAGGGTGCACCATCCCCCCCATGGTCTCCCACCCAGGTGTGCCAGGGTGCCCCATCACACCACGGGCTCCCACCCAGGTGTGCCAGGGTGCCCCATCCCCCCATTGGCTCCCACACAGGTGTGCCAGGGTGCCCCATCCCCCCACAGGCTCCCACCCAGGTGTGCCAGGGTGCCCCATCCCCCCACGGGCTCCCACCCAGGTGTGGCAGGGTGCCCCATCCCCCCACGGGTTCCCACCCAGGTGTGCCAGGGTGCACCATCCCCCCCATGGTCTCCCACCCAGGTGTGCCAGGGTGCCCCATCACACCACGGGCTCCCACCCAGGTGTGCCAGGGTGCCCCATCCCCCCATTGGCTCCCACACAGGTGTGCCAGGGTGCCCCATCCCCCCACAGGCTCCCACACAGGTGTGCCAGGGTGCCCCATCCCCCCACGGGTTCCCACACAGGTGTGCCAGGGTGCACCATCCCCCCCATGGTCTCCCACCCAGGTGTGCCAGGGTGCCCCATCACACCACGGGCTCCCACCCAGGTGTGCCAGGGTGCCCCATCCCCCCATTGGCTCCCACACAGGTGTGCCAGGGTGCCCCATCCCCCCACAGGCTCCCACACAGGTGTGCCAGGGTGCCCCATCCCCCCACGGGCTCCCACGCAGGAGTGCCAGGGTGCCCCATCCCCCCACGGGCTCCCACCCAGGTGTGCCAGGGTGCCCCATCCCCCCACGGGCTCCCACCCAGGTGTGGCAGGGTGCCCCATCCCCCCACGGGTTCCCACCCAGGTGTGCCAGGGTGCACCATCCCCCCCATGGTCTCCCACCCAGGTGTGCCAGGGTGCCCCATCACACCACGGGCTCCCACCCAGGTGTGCCAGGGTGCCCCATCCCCCCATTGGCTCCCACACAGGTGTGCCAGGGTGCCCCATCCCCCCACAGGCTCCCACACAGGTGTGCCAGGGTGCCCCATCCCCCCACGGGTTCCCACACAGGTGTGCCAGGGTGCACCATCCCCCCCATGGTCTCCCACCCAGGTGTGCCAGGGTGCCCCATCACACCACGGGCTCCCACCCAGGTGTGCCAGGGTGCCCCATCCCCCCATTGGCTCCCACACAGGTGTGCCAGGGTGCCCCATCCCCCCACAGGCTCCCACACAGGTGTGCCAGGGTGCCCCATCCCCCCACGGGCTCCCACGCAGGAGTGCCAAGGTGCCCCATCCCCCCACGGGCTCCCACCCAGGTGTGCCAGGGTGCCCCATCCCCCCACGGGCTCCCACACAGGTGTGCCAGGGTGCCCCATCCCCCCCACGGGCTCCAACACAGGTGTGCCAGGGTGCCCCATCCCCCCACGGGCTCCCACACAGGTGTGCCAGGGTGCCCCATCGCCCCCCCACGGGCTCCCACACAGGTGTGCCAGGGTGCCCCATCCCCCCCCCACGGGCTCCCACACAGGTGTGCCAGGGTGCCCCCTCCCCCCACGGGCTCCCACACAGGTGTGCCAGGGTGCCCCATCCCCCCACGGGCTCCCACACAGGTGTGCCAGGGTGCCCCATCCCCCCCCACGGGCTCCCACACAGGTGTGCCAGGGTGCCCCATCCCCCCACGGGCTTCCACACAGGTGTGCCAGGGTGCCCAATCCCCTCCACAGGCTCCCACACAGGTGTGCCAGGGTGCCCCATCCCCCCCCCACAGGCTCCCACACAGGTGTGCCAGGGTGCCCCATCCACCCCCACGGGCTCCCACACAGGTGTGCCAGGGTGACCCATCCCCCCCCACGGGCTCCCACACAGGTGTGCCAGGGTGACCCATCCCCCCACATGGGCTCCCACACAGGTGTGCCAGGGTGCCCCATCCCCCCACGGGCTCCCACACAGGTGTGCCAGGGTGCCCCATCCCCCCCACGGGCTCCAACACAGGTGTGCCAGGGTGCCCCATCCCCCCACGGGCTCCCACACAGGTGTGCCAGGGTGCCCCATCGCCCCCCCACGGGCTCCCACACAGGTGTGCCAGGGTGCCCCATCGCCCCCCCACGGGCTCCCACACAGGTGTGCCCTGGTGCCCCATCCCCCCACAGGCTCCCACACAGGTGTGCCAGGGTGCCCCATCCCCCCCCACGGGCTCCCACACAGGTGTGCCAGGGTGCCCCATCGCCCCCCCACGGGCTCCCACACAGGTGTGCCAGGGTGCCCCATCGCCCCCCCACGGGCTCCCACACAGGTGTGCCCTGGTGCCCCATCCCCCCACAGGCTCCCACACAGGTGTGCCAGGGTGCCCCATCCCCCCCCCACAGGCTCCCACACAGGTGTGCCAGGTGCCCCATCCCCCCCCCACGGGCTCCCACACAGGTGTGCCAGGGTGCCCCATCCCCCCACGGGCTCCCACCCAGGTGTGCCAGGGTGCCCCATCCCCCCACGGGCTCCCACCCAGGTGTGCCAGGGTGCCCCATCCCCCCACGGGCTCCCACCCAGGTGTGCCAGGGTGCCCCATCCCCCCACGGGCTCCCACCCAGGTGTGCCAGGGTGCCCCATCCCCCCACGGGCTCCCACCCAGGTGTGCCAGGGTGCCCCATCCCCCCACGGGCTCCCACCCAGGTGTGCCCTGGTGCCCCATCCCCCCACGGGCTCCCACCCAGGTGTGCCAGGGTGCCCCATCCCCCCCACGGGCTCCCACCCAGGTGTGCCAGGGTGACCCATCCCCCCACGGGCTCCCACACAGGTGTGCCAGGGTGCCCCATCCCCCCACGGGCTCCCACACAGGTGTGCCAGGGTGCCCCATCCCCCCCACGGGCTCCCACACAGGTGTGCCAGGGTGCCCCATCCCCCCACGGGCTCCCACACAGGTGTGCCAGGGTGCCCCATCGCCCCCCCACGGGCTCCCACACAGGTGTGCCAGGGTGCCCCATCCCCCCCCCACGGGCTCCCACACAGGTGTGCCAGGGTGCCCCATCGCCCCCCCACGGGCTCCCACACAGGTGTGCCAGGGTGCCCCATCCCCCCCCCACGGGCTCCCACACAGGTGTGCCAGGGTGCCCCCTCCCCCCACGGGCTCCCACACAGGTGTGCCAGGGTGCCCCATCCCACCCGCGGGCTCCCACACAGGTGTGCCAGGGTGCCCCATCCCCCCACGGGCTCCCACACAGGTGTGCCAGGGTGCCCCATCCCACCCACGGGCTCCCACACAGGTGTGCCAGGGTGCCCCATCCCCCCACGGGCTTCCACACAGGTGTGCCAGGGTGCCCAATCCCCTCCACAGGCTCCCACACAGGTGTGCCAGGGTGCCCCATCCCCCCCCACAGGCTCCCACACAGGTGTGCCAGGGTGCCCCATCCACCCCCACAGGCTCCCACACAGGTGTGCCAGGGTGACCCATCCCCCCCCACGGGCTCCCACACAGGTGTGCCAGGGTGCCCCATCCCCCCACATGGGCTCCCACACAGGTGTGCCAGGGTGCCCCATCCCCCCACGGGCTCCCACCCAGGTGTGCCAGGGTGCCCCATCCCCCCACGGGCTCCCACACAGGTGTGCCAGGGTGCCCCATCCCCCCCACGGGCTCCAACACAGGTGTGCCAGGGTGCCCCATCCCCCCACGGGCTCCCACACAGGTGTGCCAGGGTGCCCCATCCCCCCCCCACGGGCTCCCACACAGGTGTGCCAGGGTGCCCCATCCCCCCCCCACGGGCTCCCACACAGGTGTGCCAGGGTGCCCCCTCCCCCCACGGGCTCCCACACAGGTGTGCCAGGGTGCCCCATCCCACCCACGGGCTCCCACACAGGTGTGCCAGGGTGCCCCATCCCCCCACGGGCTCCCACACAGGTGTGCCAGGGTGCCCCATCCCCCCCCACGGGCTCCCACACAGGTGTGCCAGGGTGCCCCATCCCCCCACGGGCTTCCACACAGGTGTGCCAGGGTGCCCAATCCCCTCCACAGGCTCCCACACAGGTGTGCCAGGGTGCCCCATCCCCCCCCCACAGGCTCCCACACAGGTGTGCCAGGGTGCCCCATCCACCCCCACAGGCTCCCACACAGGTGTGCCAGGGTGACCCATCCCCCCCCACGGGCTCCCACACAGGTGTGCCAGGGTGACCCATCCCCCCACATGGGCTCCCACACAGGTGTGCCAGGGTGCCCCATCCCCCCACGGGCTCCCACACAGGTGTGCCAGGGTGCCCCATCCCCCCCACGGGCTCCAACACAGGTGTGCCAGGGTGCCCCATCCCCCCACAGGCTCCCACACAGGTGTGCCAGGGTGCCCCATCCCCCCCCACGGGCTCTTACACAGGTGTGCCAGGGTGCCCCATCGCCCCCCCACGGGCTCCCACACAGGTGTGCCCTGGTGCCCCATCCCCCCACAGGCTCCCACACAGGTGTGCCAGGGTGCCCCATCCCCCCCCCACAGGCTCCCACACAGGTGTGCCAGGTGCCCCATCCCCCCCCCACGGGCTCCCACACAGGTGTGCCCGGGTGCCCCATCCCCCCACGGGCTCCCACCCAGGTGTGCCAGGGTGCCCCATCCCCCCACGGGCTCCCACACAGGTGTGCCAGGGTGCCCCATCCCCCCACGGGCTCCCACACAGGTGTGCCAGGGTGCCCCCTCCCCCCACGGGCTCCCACACAGGTGTGCCAGGGTGCCCCATCCCACCCACGGGCTCCCACACAGGTGTGCCAGGGTGCCCCATCCCCCCACGGCCTCCACACAGGTGTGCCAGGGTGCCCCCTCCCCCCACGGGCTCCCACACAGGTGTGCCAGGGTGCCCCATCCCCCCCCACGGGCTCCCACACTGGTGTGCCAGGGTGCCCCATCCCCCCCACGGGCTCCCATGCGGCATGCCAAGGCAACACCCCCCCCATGGGCTCCCACGGGCATGTCTGGGATGGCCTGGCCCCTGCCCCAGGTCTGTAGCCTTGCAGGCTGCCCTGTGGTTGTACATGGCATGTTCTGGGTGTCACAGCGGCCCACTCAGGCCACTGAGGAGCCTCCAGGTGGGCTCCTCTGCCCTGCCTCCCTCTGTCCCCACAACCTGACCACCACCACTGTCCAGCCCATCAGCCTCTCCAGGGGCATGTTCCCTGTTTCCTGAGTGGCACCTAGCCCTGGCTCTCCATGGTCTCTGTCCCCTCTGTAGCCAAAGGTACACCAGTCAACCTGGCCACCTGGTTGAATGGCAGCATCCTCAGTGAGACCCGAGAAGTCACCTGCTCATGGACTCCCTGCTGTGACCCAGATGACCCAGTGGACCTGCAGGACAGGCATGCTGCATGACAGCACAGCCCACACATCCACAGGGTCCTGTAGGCACCACCCACATGATGACCTTCACCCCAGGTCCCAGGAGAGCGGCCTTGCTTCCTGCAGGCCTCTGCCCACACAGCGCCTCACCATGGAGGCTACTGGACCCAACACCAAGTGAGCTAGGGCCTCTCTCTCAGGGCCCATGGCCTGGTCTCCAGGATTGCCACTGGCAGCCTCAAGGGGGACTTTGCAGAGGCCCTGCACTCAGGTCAGCTGGGTTGGCCACATGGGTCTGTCTCCCCTGCTCGTAGCCCAAGCCACTTTGAGTCAGGGTGCCGTAGGGTCACCGTCCAGACAGCAGGTCTAGCTCAGTGAGGCGCCATCTGGCCAGTGTCACATGTGGGCCAGACACAGTGCTGAAGGTGCCCCTCCCCAGGCCCAGCACAACCAAAGTCCACCAGTGTGGTGAGCCGCTTCTGCAGATTATGGTCGCCATTGCAGGATGGCGCTGGCTCCACTGTGGTCTGTAACAAACAACTCCTTGTTTGGGAGAGTTGGTGCATGGTTTTTCAGCACCCTGTGAGAAAGTTCCACGTGGCAGCTTCGCATTGGGGCTTGGGATGCTTTATTAAGGCTGGGAGGGGCATCCAACAAGGAATTAGAAGAAATATCAAGGGCCTGAATAAACTGCTGAAAGAAGATTCCTGAGTTGCCTCTTCCTTGCGGGCAAGGGGTCGCGACAAGTGGTGCTGAAAACCCGGGAACCAGAACTTTCAGCAGTCAGGGGTGGTGCACCGGTTAGTCCCAGGTAAGTGGGATCCGCTATCAAAGCGGGAATTAGTCCCAGGTAAGTGGGACCCGCGATCAAAGCGGCAGCTCCTCTGTAAAGCCAGAGAGAGCATTACATCTTATTGCAGCTGCACTGTGTACTTTCGCTCTTACTTTCACTTTTGTTTTTTGTGCGTCTTTTGTTGTGTCATGGGTGCCGTATCTTCAAGTCCGCTTCTCCTGGCCCTAGATGACCTGTTACGTTCCAAGGGCCTAGAAGTGAAACGTAGTACTTTACAGAGATTTTTACAGAAGACAGATATTGCTGCACCGTGGTTTGCGTTCTCGGGCAGCCTTACTATACCTAGCTGGGATAAGTTAGGCACAGATCTTGACTTTGCTTCTGAGCAGGGCATATTAGAGGGTGGGGTGATACCACTTTGGAAGTTAGTTAGAGGATGTATAGTAGATAGTAAATGCCAGGAAGCTGTGAGTGAGGGTCAAGCTGTTCTTGAGCAACTACATGAGGAAAAGTCTGAAGGATCACATAGTGAAGTGGCAGAGAACATTGGGAGTAAGAGTAGTGAGAAGGCAAAAGAGCCTGAAACTAAAAATAGGAGAAGGCTCTACCCAGACTTGGCTGAATTAAAAACGCCTGAGAACACAAGCGGCTCAGAGAGTTCTGAGGACCTTGATATATTGTTACAACAACTACGCAAGATAAAAGTGAAGAAAAGGAAAAAAGGGATACAGGGCACGCAGGCCTACTGTAAAAAGGGGACGGGATCCAATATCGGTCAACAACACTCTGAGGAGGAGGAGGAGGTAGAATATCTCGAAGAAGATATGGTGCCGGATGCCCCACCCCCGTATGTGGGGGGGAGCCAAAATTCCGGGAGATGTTTTCATGCGCAAGTTTGGAGGACAGTTAATACAGATATGGGACTTGCATACCCTGTATTTCAGGACAATAACAGGGGAAGATATCATGAGCCTTTAGACTTTAAGATAATTAAAACCTTGGCGGAATCTGTCCGCACTTATGGGGTGGATGCCGCCTTCACACTAACTCAGGTGGAGAGTCTGTCTAGATACTGTATGACTCCCTCTGATTGGGCTAGCCTTGTTCGGGCTTGTGTTTCTCCAGGCAAATATTTGGACTGGAGAGCCTTTGTGCTAGAGGGCGCTGTAGAGCAGGCCGCCCAAAACTATGCGGCGGGACACCCCCATTGGGACAAGGATATGCTTTTGGGACAAGGCAGATTTGCTAATCAACAGACAGGATTCCCTCCTGAGGCATATGATCAAATTAACAACATTTGCATTCGGGCATGGAAGTCACTTCCAAATAGAGGAGAGGTGTCTGGTAACTTGACTAAGATTCTGCAGGGCCCTACAGAACCCTTTTCAGATTTTGTAGCAAGGATGGTGGATGCCGCTGGAAAGATTTTTGGGGACCCTGATAGGGCCATGCCCCTTATCAAGCAATTGGTCTTTGAGCAATGCACCAAAGAATGTAAAGCAGCAATCGCTCCTTATAAAAACAAGGGCATAGAAGCTTGGATGAAAGTGTGTAGAGAGCTTGGAGGACCTTTAACTAATGCAGGTCTTGCAGCTGCTGTCCTTCGGATTGCAAAAGGGGGCGGTCCTGGTGCCGGAACATGCTTCCATTGTGGTCAATCCGGCCATTTCAAACATGACTGTCCCAAAAAAGACAATTTTACTGGACCTCCTCGCGGTGGCCCTTCTAATGGCCCTCGTCAACCGGGGCTGTGTCCAAAATGCAAAAAGGGGAAGCATTGGGCAAGAGAGTGTAGATCAGTGAGGGACATCCATGGACAGCCTATTTCAGCTGGGCCAAAAAACGGCCGAAGGGGCCCCCGACCCCAGGGCCCACGAATATATGGGGCAATGGAGAATGTCACACCCGAACCCGAGACATGGCCTTCTCTGCGCCATCCCACGAGATGCGGAGAGCCACTACAGGTGCCGCGGGATTGGACCTCTGTTCCACCTCCAGACTCGTATTAACACCTAAGATGGGAGTCCAATTGGTGGAAACTGAGTTCAAAGGGCCTTTACCACCTGGCACTGTAGGTTTGCTAATTGGACGTGCATCCTCTATCCTACAAGGTCTTCATGTTTTCCCCGGAGTTATAAACCCTGATACTGTAGGGGCAGTAAAGGTTATGGTGGAAGCTCCAAGGGGCATTGTGTCTATCTCCCCAGGGGATCGGATTGCTCAATTGCTAATTTTGCCTAGTTTGCATAATCACTTCCCTGCTGACTCAAGGTCACGGACAGGAAATCAGATTGGTACCACCGGAGGAAATTGTGCCTATTTGTCACTGGATATGAGCAATCGCCCCACTTTGGAATTAAGCATAGAAGGTAAATCTATTGTGAGATTGCTGGACACAGGAGCAGATCGTAGTATCATAGCCCTTAAGGACTGGTCTAGGGGATGGCCAGTGCAGGCTTCTGATCAATCCCTAAGAGGACTTGGATATGCCCAAGCCCCTCAAATCAGCTGTAGACATCTATCTTGGAAGGACTCGGAAGGACACAATGGTACCTTTCAGCCTTATGTACTTGATTTACCTATTTCTTTATGGGGCCGTGATCTGATGAAAGACATGGGGTTCACTCTTAGTAATGACTATTCCCCAGTGTCTCAACATATCATGCAAAATATGGGGTATAGGCCAGGTCTAGGACTAGGAAGGCACCTACAGGGGCGTAAGCATCCTGTGCAAGGTCATCAAAAGCTTAACAGGTTTGGTCTGGGTTTTTCCTAGGGGCCACTGGGGCTCAAATACCCATAACATGGCTCACTGAGGAGCCTGTTTGGGTGCCTCAGTGGCCTCTTCCCTCGGTTAAACTGGCAGCAGCCCATGATCTAGTCAAAGAACAACTTGATTTGGGTCACATCCAACCTTCTACTTCTCCATGGAATACTCCCATATTTGTCATTAAGAAAAAATCAGGGAAGTGGCGCCTACTGCATGATCTACGAGCAGTTAATGCTCAGATGCAACTTATGGGGCCCATTCAAAGAGGGCTGCCTCTGCTCTCCTCTGTTCCTCAAGGCTGGCACATAATTGTTATTGACATTAAAGACTGTTTCTTTTCCATTCCTTTGCATCCTAAAGATTCACAACGTTTTGCTTTCACCCTTCCCTCGTGTAATCACGAGGAACCAGATCAAAGGTTTGAGTGGGTGGTGTTGCCGCAGGGGATGGCTAACAGTCCCACGATGTGCCAGATGTATGTGGGGAAGGCACTCGCACCTCTCAGACGTAAGTATTCCTCCACCAAGATCATTCACTATATGGATGATGTGTTATTGGCCGCAAAATTAGAACAGACAGTTAATGAGGCTTGTAAAGAACTCGTGATGCTGTTGGCTCAACATGGACTGCACATCGCACCTGAAAAGGTTCAAACAGGGGATTCTATCAGGTATTTGGGAGCAACAATTGGGTATGACAAATTAAAACCACAAAAAATTACCATCAGGACTCAAGATTTCCAAACTCTAAATGATTTTCAAAAATTGCTGGGAGATATTAATTGGATAAGAGGATATTTACATATTCCTAATATTGTGCTCCAGCCTTTGTATGCTACTCTTAAGGGTGATCCAGATCTTGCTTCCCCTCGTAGCCTCACTACTGAGGCTAGAGCGGCCCTTATAAAAGTAGAACAAGCTACACAGCATGCCACTCTATGCAGACTCCAGAGTGATAAACCTTTCCAGTTATGTGTGCTTGCCACTATGCGGCAGCCTACTGGAGTACTGTGGCAAGATGGGCCTTTACTATGGATCCACCCACATGTATCCCCAGGAAAATCCTTAGAATATTATCCTGATGCTGTTGCAGCGTTGGCACTTAAAGGGATTCAACAAAGCATTCAATTTTTCGGCCAATCACCTTCTTCTCTTATCATACCCTACACTAAAGCTCAACTTAATGTTTTATGTGCTACTCTAGACAACTGGGCTATTCTGTGTTGCTCGTTTCAAGGGGGTATTGATAATCACTACCCTTCTCATCCATTACTCCATTTTGTTAAAGAACATCCCATCATTTTCCCTAAGGTAACTTCATCCAGTCCAATTCCGGGGGCTGTTAACATTTTTACTGATGGTTCCAAGTCTGGAATGGGAGCTTATGTAATTAATGACTCTCCCCCTATCCAGCATCAATTTGCTCCTGGAAATCCACAATGGGTAGAACTACAAATTGTTATTGAAGTTTTTAAACAGTGTTCTTTTCCTTTTAATCTTATTTCGGACTCCAGCTATGTGGTACAAGCACTAAAAGTCCTGGAGGCCGTGGGAGCTATTAGTGATGCCCACAATGTGTCTGCTTACTTTACTCAGCTTCAACAGCTTATCTCTAACCGCACTGCTTCTTTTTATCCAATGCACATCAGGGCTCACACCTCTCTTCCTGGTCCGTTATCCCAGGGTAATGCCTGTGCGGACTTAGCCACTAGAGGTCAATTGATATGCTTGGCTTCCTCCTTAGAGGGGGCTAAGTTGTTTCACCAAAACTTCCACGTTAATGCATTAACGCTGCGCAGGCGTTTTTCCATTTCAAGAGCAGATGCTCGGCAGACAGTATTGCAATGTCCCCATTGTGTCACATTTCTTCATCCCCCTAATTATGGAGTAAACCCACGGGGATTGAAGCCATTGGTTGTTTGGCAAATGGATGTGACACATATACCTGACTTTGGTAACCTTAAGTATGTGCATGTTTCCGTTGATACGTGCTCTGGAATTATCCATGCTTCTGCTTTATCGGGAGAAAAGGCACGTAATGTCATTACTCACTGTTTAGAGGCATGGGCAGCATGGGGTGCACCTGCATCCCTTAAGACTGATAATGGACCTGCTTATACTGGCAGACAATTTACAGCTTTTTGTTCTACTATGGGAGTGCAACTTACTCATGGTTTACCTTATAATCCTCAAGGACAAGGCATTGTTGAGCGTGCTCATCGCACCTTAAAGGAAACTTTACAAAAACAAAAAGGGGGAATAGGAGCTGAACACACTCCTAAAGAACGCCTGTCCTTAGCTCTCTTTACCATTAATTTTTTGAATTTGGATATTCATGGTCGCTCTTCGGCCGATAGACATGTGTCCCCTCAGCCCTCTGTGATTGGCTATGTTAAGTGGAAGGATGTTCTTACGGGCCAATGGAACGGCCCTGACCCCGTGCTGACATGGGCACGAGGATCTGTATGTGTTTTTCCCCAGGATCGTACGGAACCGTTGTGGGTCCCTGAACGCTTGACAAGAAGAGTCTCGACATCAACTGACCAGCAACAAGAGATACCACAACAATCCTGTGATGAGGATCTTCATTCTGCTAAGTGCTCTGGCTCTGGTGCTGGTGCCGATGGCACAGGCGACACCAATGCGGTGGTGGGCAGTGGCACGGGCCTGGCCAATGCCGATGCCGGTTCACGGTAATTCTAGTGTCCTCCCCACTCTTTTTTCAACCTCATGTGAGATGTCTGCTCCCTGTGCCTCTCCTAGAGGGGACATGGAGAGCATTTTTAATCAATCTCAAGTTAATCTCACAGGAGTTTTTTGTTTCAGCCTTAGAAACGCTAATTGCATTAGCCTTAAGACCAAAAATTTGATTAACTGGGAGGACCCATTGCGGTCCAATCAGGCCTCAGGAAGCATTATCAGTGATGTATTGAGCAAGGTAGCTTCGGGGAAGCAATCAGGCTCAGAGACCCCCGCAAACAGCAGCTCTGCTCTTAACATAACTACCTTGGCTATTATCTCCGAGGTACTAATCCCAGTGCCTCCTTCTTCTAGTAGTATTCATGATGCCACTCATTTCAAGGCCTCTCCTTACTGTTCCCCTAATCTTGGTTTCCCCCCAACATTTACGCCTTGTCAGGATCATTCTTGGGAGAAACATCAAGTTGCTAAAGGTTTCTCCCTTTCCCCGTCTCTTAAGAGGTATGTTTATAACTTTAACAATAGTGCCAGCTCCTCTACAGGAGTAGGTTGGTCCTGGTTTCAATGGCTGATTTCCAATGAAAAGGGGGCTTCAGCCGATATTTCTGCACTGGCTCAGTTGGTAGGAGCCAAAAGTTGGCTGGCTAATGTTTCTGGTACTGTTAGGGAAAGTGAATTTGGTAATAGACTTACATCTGTTTCATTCAACTCTCTGTTGTATAATGCCACATTGCCTCCTGCAATGGTCTGTGTCCAATCCCCCTTCTTATTCCTTTTGGCTAAGACCACCTCGTCGGGGATGCTGGATTGTTCTCATACTACCTGTTTCTTATCTGAGTGTTGGAATGGTTCCTGGACTGCAGCAGTGGTTATGAAAATTCCAACTTTTGTCCCAATCCCGGTCACTGCGGATCCTGATAAATTCCCTATTGTTGAGCTACTTAGAGTCCGCAGAGATTTTGGAATCACAGCGGCTATAGTGACAGCCGTGGTGGTATCTGCTGCTGCAGCGGTTACGGCCGGAGTGGCTATGGCCAATCAAGTACAAACTGCTGCCACCATTAATCAAGTTGTCCAACAAACTTCCAGCATACTTGAATCCCAAAATACAATTAATCAACATATTTTGTCAGGGATTTTAGCTGCTAACCAAATAATAGATTTACTCCAAGCTCAGGTAGAAGAATTGGCTGACTTAGTGCTTTTGGGTTGTGTTGACCAACGTGCACATTTATGCATAACCTCTGTCAGATTTAATGATTCCAGGAATGCTTCCCGCATCATTGGCGAATATTTGGCTGGAAATTGGTCCATGGAAGCGGAAGACATGATCCAGTCTCAACTAACCCAGATAGCTGTCTTGAATAACACCCGTGTTGATCCCGTGACTTTGGGTCAATTCACCGATTGGATATCTTCTGCTTTTTCCTTTTTTAAAGAGTGGGTGGGGGTAGGCATTTTTGGTGCAATGTGTTGCTTCGGTATGTTTCTCTGTTTGTGGTTTCTCTGTCGCCTCAAGGCCCGCAATGCTCACGATAAGGCTATGATCATCCAAGCTCTTGCAGCTTTAGAAAATGGCAATTCACCTCAAGTCTGGCTTGCGCATCTTAAACAGTAAATCTTTGACATGGTCGTTGCACCCCAAGTTATTATAACATTGCACTGGGATCGGCATGTCTTTCCTCGTTATTCTCTTAGTGTTGGAAAGCCCTTGCACTCTGCCGGTCTCGCTGCCATTGCACGCAGGTGGGTTTCCACACTAATGCTTCTCTATCACCTTAAAGTCCGTGCCTTTCTTTCAGGGTGCTGTCAACTCGTTTGTCGTTGTAAGCAGCCACAGTTCAGCCTCAGCTGTCCCCCTTCGTCCACCTTCGTCACGATACAGGATGCGAGGCAAGGCACTGCACTTGAGTGATCCTTGAAGTGGATCTCAAGGAGAGCATGTCCTATTGCATGCGGGTTTGATGTCCACGCCCCGCCCCACGAAAAAAGGCGTCGGCTGATATGGCTTCAGATCTGGGGAAGGGCCCTCCTTAGGACTGAGCCATACTATGCAGCCACTTCTGCACAGTGGGATAGGACCTCTACTCTCGCCTGTATTGTTTTCAGAAAACAAAAAGGGGGAACTGTGGTGAGCCGCTTCTGCAGATTATGGTCGCCATTGCAGGATGGCGCTGGCTCCACTGTGGTCTGTAACAAACAACTCCTTGTTTGGGAGAGTTGGTGCATGGTTTTTCAGCACCCTGTGAGAAAGTTCCACGTGGCAGCTTCGCATTGGGGCTTGGGATGCTTTATTAAGGCTGGGAGGGGCATCCAACAAGGAATTAGAAGAAATATCAAGGGCCTGAATAAACTGCTGAAAGAAGATTCCTGAGTTGCCTCTTCCTTGCGGGCAAGGGGTCGCGACACACCAGCAGGAGCCAAAGCTCTTGAGGTAGAGCTGTGGGAAAGCACCTTGCAGAGAACAGGGGAGGGCCCCAGGCTGCAGGTGCCACAGGACCAGCAGCCACTCACACCCCGTGGCTGCCACTGCACACCCCACAGCAGCCAGGCTCCCGTGTCCGTGTGCTCTCCAGCCTCAAGCTCTGCAAGAGACCAAAAGGAGGCCTACAGAGTGTGGGGGCTGAGCACCTCACGTGGCCGTTCAGAAAGTACCAAGGGGGCAGGGGATTCCACCCTGGTTTCAAAAGGAGCCCCTGAAAATCAACTAGAAACAACCTGATGAGAGGGACAGAGGTCCTGAGGGCACTGTGTCGGCCACCTTCCCATTACTGTAACCAGTGGTCCAGCTGTGCCCTCACAAGAGCAAGGCCTGTCTTGCTCGGTTTGGGAGATTTGGGCCCAGATTGGTGGGCCCTGGAGCTTTGGGCAGACAGAAGGGCAGCTGTCATGGCGGTACTCGGTGAAGACACTCACTCACAGGACACCCAAGGGAGGAGGCAGCAGGGCTGGGCCCAGAGTCCAAGACCCTGGGCCCCCCTCTTAAGGTTCCAACACTCCCAACCGTTGCAGGTGGGGACCCCCCTCCACACATGGGCCCTGGCGCCACTGCAGACCCAGACTGCAACGGGCACACAGGACGGGCGTCATGTGGCAGCAGACCTGGGTGGTGCCAGCCTCAGGAGGTCTGGAGGGAACATGGTGCGGCCCTCAGCCCCCAGAGCTGAGCTCCACATAGGCAGCGTCCACACGGGGCAGGAGCACTGACCCTCCAAGGGAGGAGGGACAGGTGTGGCATCTGGAGAGCCTGCCTGTGGGGTGCTGCTGGGGCCCCACCCCACACGGAACCCCTCATCCGCCTGCCGAGTTGCAGCACCACCAGCCTGCATCTCACCTGCCCGCATGACCTGGGTGGCCAGCCCCTGCTAGCCTGAGGTCGCCGTGAATCAGGAGGAGCGGGGCTCCACAGGACCAGCCTCCTCGTCCTGACTGCTTCGTGCCGCCCAGTTTTCTGCTTCAGGCTCCACCACCAGTTGGCATATGAATCCCACTCGGGGCACTCGTAGACCTCAGATAATGCCACCTCCACCCTGGCAGATGTGAGCAACGGCACCTCACGGCACGTCTACAGAGCATCCATGAGCCCACACTGGGCCGGGCACGGTGGCACACTCCTGTGATCCCAGATGCTCGGGAGGCTGAGGCAGAAGGATGGCAAGTTCAAAGCCAGCCTCAGCAACTCAGCAAGCCCTGTCTCTAAATAAAAAGCCCCAAGTGCTGGCTCAGGGTTAAGTGCCTCTGGTTCCATCCCCAGTATCAAAAAATGTTCACGCTGGGCAGGGCCGGAATGCCAGCCCACAGCCTGCTCAGCATCAGGGAGAACCTTCAGCCACAGACTCTGGCCTCAAGGAGCATGCTGAGGTCCCGCGGAGTCCCGCGGCCCCAGTACCTGCACAGTGATTGTAGCTGGGGGTAGGCGGCTGCAGGCGCCACGGGAGCTTGTGCCCCTGTGATGGCAGGGGGGACGGACATGGCCCGAGGTGCACTGGGGCAGGAGGCCACGGGATGGCAGAGGGGAGACTGGGAGATGGGCCTGTGGGCCTGGGCACACAGGGGCTATGGTGGCCACAGGGCTCAGGTTGGCCATGGGACTGAGGTTGGCCACAGGGTGGAGGTGGCCACAGCACAGGTACTCCCAGGAGCAGCCCTGTGACACCTTGGCCTCAGACCTGCAGCCTAACAAAGCACCCTCATTCTTTAAGCACCGGTTTGTAGGAACTGGCCCTGAACAACTGGGGTCAGGGAACCCAACACTGCAGAATCAAAATCTGCATGAAACTATTAAAAATGTATTCAATGTTTTTATTAAGAAGTGCTTGTAGTTTGATCACAGTTTTTGAAAAATCCAAGTCATAAATTTTAATACAAATTTAAAATGAAGTCCTTAAAAATCTCAACTTGATAGGAAACATTTAAAAGCAAAGGTGGATAGAGAAGACCCAGGCTTTTAAACACCCAAAGAGGCAGCTTGAGGTAAAACTGGCAGAACCCCAAGCCCAGAGCTGTCCGGACAATGCAGACCATCCTGCCAGGCCCTCTCCGGCCCTCTCCGGCCCTCTCCTGACCTCTCCTGGCCTCTCCCACCTAGTTCTTGCAGCTGGGCTTCTGAGCTCACCCTGTTGTGGTGGGCAGCCTGGCAGAGACCCACGCACAGCGGTGGAGCAGCCAGAAGCTCAGCGGGTGGACAGCCAGCCGCTGTTGCCTCTGCCATCTCAGAGGAGGGTGTCCGAGGGGCAGTAGAGGTTGTGTAGCACTGAGGGTCTGCTGTCCTTAGGTCTCCTCGTCCTCGGTCACCTCTCCAGGCTGCTCTTGGTGCAATGCTGCAGCTCAGCCTGGTGAGAAAGCGACGGGCCGCAGTGCTCAGCTGTCTAGGGTCTCCCCTCCACTTCCCCCACAGCTCTTCAATGTAACTACCAACGGCCTGCTGTCAACCAGAAGCCTTGGCCATCAGCACGCTCTGTACATCACTAAGAGATGTGGGGACCTTGAGAGGCACCTGACCCTGGGGTGCAATTTGCTGGAGGTGAGTCGCTCACCTGAGCAGGTGAGTGCCACCCAGCACTTGAAGGGACAAGCCAAGACACAGGCTTACACGCTGCAGGAGGCGGCTGGGATTACACAGGCGCACACCGTGCCACACCAATGCTGTGTGGCTGCGGTCAGTGTCACTTTCACATCCCTCTCACTCCTCTCCCAGCAAGGGCTCCACAGCGAGTTCCATGACTCGCACTCTGAGGAAGGCCTGTGCTGACCTGTCGTCCACCTGCTGACCAGTTGTCCACCTGCATGTCACATACTCACGTGCCTTCTCTCTAGTTCTCGACACACAGGGCTCTGTGGTCTTCTGGGAGCATTTCAAAGTGTCCACATGCCCAGGCACACCCAATGTTCAGCAGAGCTCGACCCTGCTGTTCAAGGTGCACCTGTGCTTTGTCCCCTGGCCACGGGAGCCACAGGTGGTAGGCTCTCCAGGTATCAGAAACCAGGTCACCTGGACGGGGATTCTGGCCCCAGGCTATCCTCCAGCCCCAGGGACCTCCTGTCTGGACATCTTCCTTGTCCATCCACCCTTTCCAGGCTCCATCTCCAGTTCAGCCTCCACTGGGCATCACCTTTGGACATCTGCTCTGACCCCAGCTTCTAGGTCCTGGCCCCTGGTCAGGCCTCCCTAGCAGGTGTCACACAGGAGACTGCTTGTCCTGCTCCAAGTGTGGGACCTCACTGGCTTCTGGGGGTGTCTGGAAGGTGCCTGGTCCCTGGCAGGCAGTGGAGCGGGTTTTCAGACAGGTGAATGAGTGGGCAGCTGGATGGACGGAGGACCTCCCCACGTCTGCCTTCTGGCCCAAACCCAGTGCCCGGCAGCACTAAGGGCACGGAGCTGCATTTGGCACTTGTTCCTGAGGGAATGGTGGCTCTTTCACATTAGTGAGACGAGCTAATACCAGACATCCGAGGGTTCTCGTTCCAGCGTCAGAAGCCACCATCCTGGGCCCGCCACCTGGGTCCACTCTCCCGCCCGGCAGCGCTCCAGCTGCGGTGCCCACTCTGCTCTTTACCGTCAGATTTGTGCTCTCCACTGAGTGACCTTTAGACACGCAGTCTGGGTGGTAAAGCCCAGAAAAGCCAGCGGCTCCTCTGAGAGAAGCGTTTTAATAAAGGCTCGGCAGCAGCGAGAAGCCTGCTTTAAAGGGTAAACGGATTCCTCGTGTTTGGCTTTTTCTGTTTTTTAACTCCACGGTCCTCCTTTGATCTCTGTGGATTCTTCCGACCAGACCAAAGGGCACCGCAGCTACCTGGTCCTGATTTACAATTACAGGAGGGGAAAGTGCCCCTTTTCTGAGCCCCGGCTGGTGGGCCAGGCCTGCGCTCCTGCTCCCCGTGGAAGGGTGGAGAGCGCTGCTCCCTTCCTCCCGGGATGTGCCGGGCACAGGCAGAGCTAGCCCAGCACTGCCACCCGCGACCAGCAGCCCCTGTGGTGGCCAGGGAAGCTCACACACTCCCACCCCACCCTCTCCAGCACCAGGGTGCCTGACTCGGAGAGCTGCAAAAGCAGAAGCAGAGCTGACGGCCCCGCCTGGCCTCCCCTGACCTCCCTGAGCCCAGTCCTTCACCACTGGCCAGGGAACGGGGCTGAGAAGGTGGCGCCCAGGCTGCTCCACCCGCTCTGCATGTTCAGCTACAGCAGGCCAGTGTCATGTGTCCACTCAAGAGCAAGGTGTATGGGGTGGACTGAAGGGACACACCGAGTGGCCCATCTCTGCCAGGGGAACCAGCGCAGACCAGCTGGGTGTGGCCAGGTAACAGAAGCCAAGGCAGACCACAGCATGAGGACCAGCGAGGTGCACCCTCCAGAGTGGTGCTGCTGGCCTCAGTACCCTGCTGTACACCACCGAAGGCAAGCTGCACGCGTGGCACTTCTGGTTCCTCCTCTTCCCCTCTGAGAAGCTAGGAATTTAGACATCGATGTTTGGATAGCCTGTCCCCGAGTCTAGCCTCAATCTGAGGAGTCAGGGTTCTGTAGCAAGAGCAGCATCAGAGATGTCCCCACAGGGGACATGTGACCACTCATCGGAGGCTCCCAGGAACCTGCTTAGAGGCCAGCAGGGGGTGAGTGGAGCCAGCCTGGGGGTGCACTCTGCATCCCAGCTGCCTCACAGGGACCCCAGCCCAGGAGCCTGGAGCCCCCTGCACGTTATCCACATGGGGTCCTGCAGGGGGCAATGGAGCTGGTCCAGACAGCCCTCACAGGACAACAAATGTCACCACTGTGACTCGTCCCACAAGGACCACCCCAGGAAGCAGGCCCAACTCAGCACGTGAGCCTGGCTGTTCCAGTGGCCTCCACCCACCACTGGGAGATCAAGCCACCTTCCAAGGACCACCTGTGGGCAGTGCTGGGCTGGGCAGCAGCATCAGGACCACTGGCCGGCATCACCTGCTTGTACCCTCACTTGGCAGAGCCCCTAGGAAGCAGAGAGGCCCATTCGGGCTTGTTTCTGAGATCCGGGGATCACAGAGTGGCTCTCGAATCCCCAGCCCAGGCCCTGAGTGTCGTAGCCTGAGGACAGAGGGCAGCCTGCTCCTGCTCTGCCTGCCTCCCCAAAGGGCTTCAAGGAATCAAGGAAGTCAGGGCTGGAGGAGCCCCACACTGTGCCCCTCCCCTGGAGACATCACCTGGCGGGTCACCAGCCCTCGGAGAGTCGAAGGCCAGTGGACAGATGGTGTGCCAGAAGAGTCCTACACTCTATTTGCCCTCAGGCTTTGCTCTCCTGAGGGCATGCAGGAGATCCCACTCAGGTAACTGAATTTAGGGCCCAGCCGGGATCTGCCTGCGGGGCTGAGCGTGTCACCTGGAGTCTGGATGTCTTCCTCTCCCAGAGCCGAGCTCCTCTCTCCTGGGAGCTCTTTGCCAATGGGTGCGGGCCCCTGGCCAGGACGCCCATCTGCTGGCCCTAGGACGGTGTGCGCTCACACAGCGTCAGAGGCAGAAATTCCCCTCTCAGCTGTGCCCTTGCCTCTGGGGACCGTGGGCCACGCCACCGCCGCCACCCCCACAGGTCAGGTTAAGCCCAAGGCACGCTCTGAACCAAAGGATGAGGACACTGGCCTGAAGCCTGGCGTGAAGCGCGGCAGCCAGCTGCGCGCCCTCCACAGGGGAAACCATAACCTTCCAAACATCTCTTGTCCCATGAGAGCTGATGTCCAAGGCTTGGAGGAAGAGAGGCAGTGCCAGGGCTCCAGGTGGTGCGGACCTCTCGGATGCCTGGGCTTCTCTCGCACTTGTTCTGCCCTGGCTTCATCCACCCCATGGGGGTTCTAGGGACAGCAGGCAGGAGGGCAAGGGCAGGACTCAGTAGGACGGCCTGGGAAGGACCTGCTCTGCCCCTTCCCGGGCAAGGCTCCCAGCCCCCGTGCCTCAGTTTACCCTTCTGTCCTGGGAGCTGGCGCCAAGCTCCGGCAGCTGTAGAAAGGACTGGCAAGTGCCTAGACGTGAGCCTGCGCCACGTGACACTGGTCTAGCTTGGTCTTGCACTCTGGCCTGTGTCCTGAGCAACAGGATGCAGCTCCCTATTCTGGAAGTGAAATCAGGACACTCTCCGATTTAGGGCTGCACAGCTGCCCTCCAAGGAAATGCCACATGAAAGTGTGGAAAGGGCGCTGATCCCATCCACGGGGCCCTCATGACCACCCCGGCCCCACTCCTCGACACCATCACCCTGGGCTGGGTCCCACTACATGCACCACGATGGCTCCCTGGCAACAGGGGCTGGTGTGTCCTGGTGCCCGGGGCCAGGTGTGCCAGCAGCAGGAATGGCCTCTCTACCCAAGCTGCCCCTGAGAGTGGGCCCCCGTTCCTCGGTCTCCAGCCAACCCCTCCCGGGGCTCCCCTGCCTTGTCCCCATGAAGGAGGGCAGCTCTGCCACCACACGTACTGCTCTCTTCCACCTGGTCTTCTCGGGGACAAGGCCAAGCTCTGCCCTGAGAGCCCCAGTACAGGGAGGTGCAGCCTGTGGTCCTGCACCACCAAGTGCAGAGGAGGGCGGCTCGCCCTGGCCCACCCCTGCCCAGCCCCTGTTTCTACCTGGGCATGCCCTGCATGGCTCTCCCACTTCCCCAGCACCAGGATTCCACCCCACCTGAACCCTCTGCCTTAACTGGATGCTCCTTGCTGGGCTGGCTGGAGTGACACGGGGACACGGCCCCACACCTGCCCAGGGCAAACTCACACTGAGAGTGTGTGGCCAGCCAAGAAGGCACCTGTCCCCTCCCCCTCCCAGTGAGGGTCTCCCTCGAAGCAGGAGGGAGGGCTCCCAGGTGAGAGGGCCAGAGGGGCGACAGGGTACTGGGGTCCTCGCCTGGCCTTGGGGAGCATGTGCAGGTGCATCTGGCTGGCTTGGGGCCTTGGTGCTCCTCCAGGGGAACATGGGATGTATCACACTCCCCCAAGTCAGAAAATGGCTAAAATCAATCAGGTTGGGAGGAGCCCCAAGATGGAATCGGGCAGCAACAAATGAAGTTTACTGAGGGTGTGGGGAAGAGAGCCGGGCACACAGGGTGGGGTGCTCCGGGCAGACGGGGAGGGGAGGGGGCTGTGCGTGAGGGTGTGGGGAAGAGAGCAGGGCACACAGGGTGGGGTGCTCCAGGCAGACCCAGAGGGGAGGGGGCTGTGCAGATGCTGCCTTGTTAGTAAGTCTGTTTTGCTCGGAGACCTGAGTTAGCAAACATAAAATTACTTTGTGTCTATTCAACAAGCAAGCAAGCAAACAAACAGATTATGGGTAATCAGAACCTGCTACATAATTGCAAGACCCAGTGCAAAATGAGAATGCAGGCCCCTGAGGAGGCAGGCCCCACTCAGAGCTCATCAAGGGCTCCGAGCCCAGCGGGAACAAGTCCTTCCAGGTGTGCGGTGCCCGGTGGGAGGGGCCGGAGGGTGGGAGGCAGCCTGGACCCTGGGTGGTGTGGGCAGTGCAGTGGTCACAGGATAGGGAGGGGCCACAAGGCACAGACTGTCACTGCCCACATACTGGACCATCCCTGGGGGGCTGGTGCCGGGCCTGCAGCCTGAGCACACCCAGGGCGTGAGTTCTAATACCAGAGGCCTCAGGGCTCCTGCACAGAGCTGAAGAAGTGACCATGGGCGGCAGCACCCTGCACCTCGAGGGCAAGGCAGGCCCCCAGGGGGTGTGTGGAAAGCACACAAAGCCAATCTGCAGAGCTGGGACGCCAGACTCAATTCCCTGGGGGTGGGGGTGGGGGCAAAAGTGAATATCAACAGCAATGGGCTATGACCCACCTAATGCCCACAGGTCCACAGCAGGCAGGTGAGTAAATGGGGAGAAGGGAATGCTGGTCCTCTCAGAATTGCAGGGGCCAACACAAAGGGAGGAGTGGGGACTGAGCACACTCCTGTGGCACACAGCACATGAACAGCAGCTCGGCCGGAATCATCAAGGGCCACTAACGTTAGCAGGCAAAACTGATGAGAAGTGGAACATCGCTTAGTCTCACAGTCCCTCCCCAGAAAACAGAAAAGCAAGAGCAGCTACAGGGAGCAGCTGTGGACACCCCTCATGGGGCTGCGTGGCTGCACAGGCCCACCCAGGACCTCCTGGAAGACACCCTGTGGAGGTCCCAGCATGGATTCCGTGGGTCCCACCCCAAGGCAGGTCCAGATCTGGCCATGAGGAAGCAGCAGACCAGCCCAAGCTGAGCAGAAGAGTGCTCTCCTGGATGCATTGGGGCCCAACCTGTCCCCGGGGAAGCCACCAGGGACATGGGAATGCACCGTGAGGTCCTGAGTTGGAGACACTTAAACAAGGCCTGCAGAGAACTGTGGCCCACACCAGCACCCACGTCCTCGTTTCAGGCACTACTCTGGCTACAGAAGACACTGACTTCCAGGGACCCTGCGGGACATGCTGGAATTCTCTGTCACAACTGCAAATGTTTTCATAAGCCTGAAATCATTTTAAAGTGAATAGTTAAAAAAGAGTAGTAGATAGCACTAAAAAATAACAAGTTCATGGCATTTGCAGGGAAATGGATGGCATTAGAGCAGATTATGCTAAGAGGAGTTAGCCAATCCCAAAAAACAAATGCTGAATGTCTTCTCTGATATAAGGGGGTGGACTCAAAATGGGGTAGGGAGGAAGAGCATGGGAAGAAGATTACCTCTAGATAGGGAAGAGGTGGGAGGGAAAGGGAGGGAGACTGGGAACTGCATGGGTGGCAGAAGGAGACCCTCATTGTTGTACAAAATACATGTATGAAGATGTGAATTTGGTGTTAACATATCTTGTATACAGAGATATGAAAAATTGTGGTATAAAGGTGTATTAAAAATGTAATGCAGGGCTGGGGATGTGGCTCAAGCGGTAGCACGCTCGCCTGGCATGCGTGCGGCCCGGGTTCGATCCTCAGCACCACATACAAACAAAGATGTTGTGTCTGCCAAAAGCTAAAAAAAAAAAAAAATAAAATATTAAAAATTCTCTCTGTCTGTCTCTCTCTCTCTCACCTCTCTCTTTAAAAAAAATGTAACGCAAATAATAATAATAATAATAATAATAATAATAATAATAATAGAGATCATGTAAAAATAAATAAATAGGAAAAAAAGAGTAGAAGAATTAACACGAGAGATCCCCTTTTGTCCTTAGAGTAGATCTGGCCAGGGTACAGTGTCACCTGAAAGAGCTCTTCCCTCAGTGTGGTCACATCCTGGCTGCTTCCCCCCAGCATGGGAGAACCTCAAAGTCGCCTTGTCTGGAAATAAGGTCTTTGCAGACACACCAGTTAGGATGAGGTCATGCTGGATGACTGATGTCCTCATGGAGGTGCAGCAGCCCTGGGAGGAGGGAAGGCCACTGGGGTGGGAATGTGCTCTGGCCCGGGAGCCGCAGGGCTCACGCCTACACACACAACAGTGGGGGGGCCACCTCCCAAGGCTTCCCTTCCCGGGAGGGGGTCAGCTGGGAGCTTGAACATTCTCCTCTCCCTGCCTGCCCCGTGTGCTGTTTGTCTTTGATTTGATCATTGCAAATTTGTTCATGCAAACATTTACTCTTTTTGCAAAAATGGATGTTATATTTGAGAACAATTTTATGTTCACAGCAAAATTGAGCAGAAAGTACAGAGATTACCCAGGTACTCCCTGTCCCCACCCCACAGGCCCGGCTCCCCGAATGTCAACATCCCCACCTGATGGTTTCATGTGTCACAGCTGGTGACACACATGGACACATCATAATCACCCGAAGCCTTAGTCTACACAGGGTCCCCTCTGGGTACTGCATATTTTGCGAGTTCAGAAAACATCTACTGACAGATTCCCGCAGCCACATATGGTGGTTTTCTAAAAAGACAGAGAGGGCTGGGGTGGAGCTCAGTGTGGAGTCCTTACCCAGCATGCGCAGGCGCTGGATTCAGTCCCCAGCACCACAGAGAAAGAAGAGACCAGAGGACACACACGTGTTCCTGTGTCTCACTGTGTGACACCCTGAGCTGCTTGGGACTCACCAGCAAGAAGGCCGCCGCCAGTTCTGGGCCCTGGCCCTGGAGCAGAACCATGGACACTCTTAGCCGTGGGAGACAGCCAGCAGAGCTCAGAGCTCAGCAATGCGCCCAGAGTGTCAGGCCTTCTGGTGGCTCCATGTGCCTGCCTTCTGCCCCTGAGGGACATCTCGGCCACTTCCACAGGTTTGCAGTTGTGGATTCCAGCGGCTTTTGCACATGCCTTGGGTTGACTGCCAACTGCCCGGGAAGAGCTCACTTGGTTGGTGGGGAGCCCTGCCCATCCCCCAGCCCGCAGCATGCTCTTGTTCTGGGTCCCCCATGTTGGCAGTGTGTGGTCTCTGGCTGCTCTACTCTGAGTTCTGACAATAGGTGATGCAGAACATATTTGGGGTCTGCTGTCTGCCACCGTGTGTCCTTTGGGGAAGTGTCTACTAGGTCTCTTGCCCACATCTGATCAGGTGACTTACTTTCTTACATTGAGTTTTATATTATTTTTTTTTATTTTATTATATTATTTTTATAACTTTTATTTTATTTTTATGTGGTGTTGAGGATCAAACCCAGCACCTCGCACATGCCAGGCAAGTGCTCTACCACTGAGCCACATCCCCAGCCCCTTACATTGAGTTTTCACAGTGCTTTCTACCAGGCCTGGCAGCCCTTGCTCATGATCCCAGCCATGAGGAGGTTGAGGCAGGAGGATCCTGTGCTCGAGGACAGCCTAGGCAGTGCAGACTCCATCTTGGAAGGAGTTCTTTTTGTATTCTGCACAGCATTCCTTGATCTGATGTGCCCGTCCAGCCCTGGTTTGTCTTCTTGTTCTCTTGACAATGGTTTGAGGACCAGAAATGTTCAATCTTAAAGCCTGTCAGATTGTCCCAGGAACATCTCATCTGTGCCTCTGATGTTGTACACAAAGGGTCACCTCCATGCCCAGGCATCCAGGGCTTCCTTGGTCATCTCCCAGGAGTGTCGCGGGTTCCATTGCCTGTTCGGAACTCTGGTCTGCGCTACGCTTGTTCTTGAGTAAGGTGTGAGGTCTGCGGTGGTTTGTTTCTGCGCATGGACTTCCAGCTGTCCAGACCTGCCCTCCCCCACCACATGCCTTTGCTCAGCATCCCAGGTGGATTCTATTTGTGTAGGCTCATCCCAGCGCCCTACCTGCTCTGTGGGCATGTGTGCCTGCTCCCTGCCAATGCACCTGGCCCTGGTCATGCAGCTGCAACGCAGGTGCTGAGCTCGCCAAGGTGGGTCGGTGCCAGCTCCTCCCCTGCACATGGTCCTTGGGGTGATCCTGACATCGAGCAGGAGCTCAGTTGCACCTTCTCGAAGGCCTGTCTGATTGTCCCAGGAACATTATCATTAAAGGGCACCTCTTCCCCTCTGCACACTTGGAATCTCCGGCACACATGAGCACACCTATGGACTTCCTGTTCTCTTCCACTGCTCACTGGATCCACAACATGGAATTCAAATCTCTGCATTCACAGAAGGAGTCTCACAGGCCCCTACAAAGTGGCCTCAGTCTCTCTCCTGGCGCTGTGCCATTCTGCAGGAGCCAGGGCGGGGCTGGGCTGCGGATGTGTCCTTCTGTGCTGCAGGAGAGCTACCCGTTCACACCTGAGGAGCAGCCTGGGGGCTGGGCGGCCCATCCGCTCCCTGCCCTGCCCCCGAGGCTCATGGATGGAATTGACGGACCACTTATCCTCCACCACTGACATTAGCCAGACCCAGGCTTCTCTTTGAAATCATTATTTCAGATTTGTCATGGACACAGTGTCTCCAGGGCCAAAGCTTGTCTCCTTAAAAAGATCACTGACTCCCTAAAACAGAGTTTAGTTCACCTCTGCCTGGCATTTGAGTCCCACACAGCTTCGATCCCCTGGTTCTGGGGAAGAGGCAACCACCTGTGTGGAGTGGAGACCAGAGTCATTTCCCCTGGGCGTGGGTCCCCAACTCCTGGAAGTGAGTCTTCCTCTGGTTTCAAGAGAGGCTCCCGAGAGCCAACCCGGAGTTGTCCTGGGGTACCCTGGCTGGCGGCAACCCTCGAGTGGCCCGTGCCACTCACCATCTCAGTGCTGGGCATGAGTGTTTCTCATCTGCGACACTCAACGCCCTGCCATTTAGAACAAACTCTCCCAACGTCCCCTTAGCCCACAGGTGGAATGCAAAGCAACATTAACAACTTGTAAAAGTCATTTCAAAAATCAATCCCAGGGCAGGACGGTGATTACTGCTACAGGACGTGTATCAACTTTGACACCGAAATGGATGGCATCTAGTGACTTTCACCCCAAAGCACCTTGCTGGAAAAGGTGATGTCACCTCCCAGACGCCAGAGGCCCTGGCATCCACAAGATGGACAGCCTGGCGAGTGAGCCCACAGCCATGCAGGGACGAGAGCCAACAAGGGGTGTTCCAAGCAAAGCCACAGCACACGCCACTGACCCCCAACAACACTGTGGTCACAGTCCTGGGAGAGTCCGAGTGCAGGGGAGTCGTGCACGTGCTTGTGTGCATGTGTGTGTAGGTATGCCTATGAGCATGTGTGTGTGCATGTGTGCACGCACGTTTGTGTGAACATGCCTGCTTGTGTGCATGCGTGTGTGTGCATGGGTGTGCCTGTGCGTATGTGTGTGTGTATGTGTGCACATGTGTGAGTGCAGGTCAGAAAAGGCCAGGCTCAGGCAGGACCTTGGAGAGGTGGGGCAGGACAGGAGGCCTGTGGATTCGCGTGTGGTCTGCATCAGCCTCCGACAGCACTCACAGGTCAACCTGGTCACCAGGACCACAGGACACCAGCATCTTCCAGTTCCCAAGGGGCCTTCCAGCAAAGGTCCTACCCTGGGGACAGGAGTGTGTTGACACTGGGTGGAACAGCAGATGAACATGAGCCAGGGAGCAGTGGTCACCAGGCTGCCGTGACCTGCTTCTGAAGAGACCACTGGCCTTCGAAGGTCTCTGCAAGGCCAGTTCCTTCCTTCTCTAAATCTCACTCTGCAGAGCCCAGCTTCCTGGCAGGTCCTGTCCACTGGCTTTCTGGCCCCAGCCCACCCCTGCTCCACCCCTGCCTCCCTGCACTGGGGTCTGACAGCAGAACAACAAACCTCCCACCTTCAGCTGCCCAGGCCCTGCCCCTCCTCGCTGTGCCACTGGGCGCTGAGCAGGTGTCCACACCACCGGCCACCCCTCAGTCCCTCAGGGGACTCACCGGCTCCCTGCTCTGCTCACAGCTGAGCCTTTCTGCAGACTCAGGCCTGGCCTGCTCTTCTCCCACTATTTCTCCCACCCTGTGGCCTGGGAACACGCACACCCTGGGGACCACGGTGCTGGCCGCTCAGTTCATGAGCTCTCCCCCAGAGCTCCCACCCTCCACCCACAATGGCTCCACCTGCACCAGCCCTCTTCCCCCAGCATCCAAATCCCCCTCCCACACCAGCCATAGCGGGCTGCCTCCACACCATGGAAGGACACCACAGAGAGCTCCTGCTCCTCCTGGGGCCCCAGCCCTGTCCTTCTCACTACTCTGGACTCTTGGCCAGGCTCTGGTCCGACCTGGCCACCCCAGTCCTGCTGAGACTGGGTGCACCCCCTATCTGCTGGCACCCAGGACCCCAGCGTGCCCAGGACACTGAGCACCGGTGCCTTTTGACATCACCCTGACCTGCCACCACCTGGTGGTCAGCTGTCCTGTGCTGTCCTGTGCTGTCCTGACACTCCACACCTTCCTGTCCCAGGGGCCTTCCCCGCTCCCTGGGCCCACAGTCCTCCTGCTGGGCTCTCAGGCTTGCCTGCAGCTGCCCCCCACACACCATCATCCTCCCCTCTCCACCAGACCCCCGCAGCGTCCCCAGCAGCCTGTTCCATCCCCGTCTTGGGTATGCGGCCCTCCCTGCGTGTGGCACTGGCTCACTGCTGCACCTCCGCCTCCTCGGAGTCGGCCTGCAACCCCCCGCTCAGGGTGACCCTCTCCTACGGAGGAGCACGGGGCCTGGGTCAGTTCAGTGGGGGCTTCTGGGCCCTGGAGGTCGGTGATGGTCACATCTGGAAGCCTTGCCAGGGTGTGGCCGCATCACACCTCCACGCCCAGCTCCCAGAAGGGCCACTGCGTTGGCGGTCATGGCCTGAGGGCCACGCAGTTCGAGTGGGGAGAGTCTGAGAGGAAGGAGGGCAAACTCAGCCCCTGAGCAAAAGGGGAGGAACTGGAGCAGAACTCGAGAACAAACTAGCAGGAAGCAGCGGCCAGGGGCAAAGGGGGGCAGCCTCATCTCCCCCAGCCGAGGACACACCAGAGAAGCCTGAGCACTGAGGACACGCTGTGCGCAGCTGGACCTCAGGCCCTCGGGACACCTCCAGCTGCAGGTGGCCGCAACAAAAAAGGCCTTTGCAGGCCATGGAGGATGACAGTGACATGCAGCCCGAGGACTCTCTGGGGCACAAGAAGCTGCTGTGGAGTCTCCAGGACACTGCTGATGGGGTGCAGAGAAACACTTAAAATCTCCAGAAATGAGAGAAAGAATATGCACACTAGGTGGAAGAAGGCAGAATACCGCTGCATGTAGGATAATAAGAACAACAGTTCTGTCGTTATACTATCATATTCGATCATAATACTGTCATATTCCATCATTATACTATTACCATCATTTTGGTACTGGGGACTGAACCCAGGGCACTACCCACTGAGCACATCCCAGCCCTTTTTACTTTTTGTTTTGAAACCGGGTCTTGCTAAGTTGCTCAGAGTCTCACTAAGGCTGGTTTTGCTGAGGCTAGTTTTGAACTCGCAGTCCCCCTGCCTCAGCCTCCCAAGGCACTGAGATTGCGGGTATGTGCCACAGCACCTGGCTCCCCCAGTTAAAATTATATCCAAGGTCTTAAAGCTAGAAACCTTACTGCAGGCGGGAGATGGGGGTGGGCATACAGAACTTGGACCTTCAGCAAAGCACTCTGTGTCCCTGCTGTTCAGGGGACAGTGGCCTAGGCACCTCCAGAGAACCCCGGGTGTGGTGTGCTTGGGAAGGATGGCCACAGGCCCTGGTGGCCCTGGAGAACAGGTGACGATGTCAGCTTCTGTGGAGGAGGAGCTACATCTGTGCCAGGTGTGGTATTTACAGGCCCCCAGAGTCAAGTTTGGGGACTGTCATTCAATTACCAGGAGGAAGGTGGGGAGAGGCCCTCGCCCCCCTGCTGCTCTCCAGGGACACTCTCAACTACAGGGTTATCTTTTAGTTGCTATGTAATATTCTTCTAAGGAAAGAAATTCTGGGAAATGGTATGGAAATCCAGCAGGCCCTCTGGGGCATGCATCCAAGGAAATGAGATTGTGTGGGAGAAAGGTCTGCCCTCCACGTTCCCTGCCACCAAGAGACAGAGGCCACCAAGGGGCCAGCAGCAGGTGAGTGGGAAAAGAAGACATGCTGCATATGCAAATGGAATACTATTCATCCATAAAAAGTGAAATCCTGGGCTAGAGTTGTAGCTCAGCTGTAGAGTGCTCGCCTCACATGTGGAGGGAATTGGGTTTGATTCTCAGCACCACGTTAAAAAGATAGAACAAAGATATAAAAAAAAATGAGATCCTGTCATTTGTGAAATCACGGATGGAACTGAATATCATGTTAAGTCCAATAAGCAGACACGGAAAGACAGGCACCCTGTGACCTCATTCCTATGGAATCCCGGGGTCAGTCTCCCAGCAATCAGGAGTAGAAGTCAGGAGTAGAAGGGTGGTCACCAGAGGTGGACTGCTGTGCAGGAGGGTGACAGCAGGCAGCACACTGCGACTTCACAAAGCTGAAGAAAGCACCGGATGTTTCCAGCACAAAGAACAGTGCTCACAGACGGGAGAGGAGTCTACCTGACAGAACCCCACCCACGGCGTACACTGGACACGTCACAAGGTGACCACAGATGGGTGCGATCCTGTGCTGGGGCTCGAACCCAGGGCTGTGCGTGAGCTCTGTCACTGAGCTGCACCCCCAGTTCTTTGTATGTTGAGACTGAATTGCAGAGGCTGGCCTGGAAATCCTCCTGCCTCAGCCTCCAAGAATCAAGAGTCACATTTGTGTGCCACTGCACCCAGCTTTAGAATTCTTAATTTAAAAAAACCTGAATTTTAGAATCACACACATTTTCCATCCACCTTTACATGGTCCTTTTTAAAATGTGACTAGGGGACTTTAGCCGGTGCTTGAGGTCAGTGGAGGCCCTGCCCTGGTGCTCCCTGATGGCAGCAGCCCCAGCGTCCTGTTCTCTCAGGACAGCGGCTGGGGAAGGCTGGCCAGCTGCTGCTGCGCTCCTCAGTCCCAGGGTGTGCTGGTGCATGAGAAAGGCTGGGGCTGGCGGGGGGCTGGTCTCTCGCAGGACACTGGTCTTCCCTGCTACTGGGCCGACGGAGCCGGGGGGGAAGGCCCAGACCCGCTGGCCCTCGCCAGCCTGGCCCACCATTGGCACACCACAAGGAGACCACGGACCACGTGCCCATGAGACAAACCCAAAGGAGCCGAAGGCCGTCTGTATCAGAGAGAGTTGAAAGGTGCTTCCCCCAGGATACAGTCCTGCCACCTCTGGCCACAGAGGGACACTGTTGGGAAATGTCCCTGGACCTAAGAGCCAGAGCACTTTGTAGTGAAAGTCTGGAGAGGGGAACACCTTCATGAAGATGTAGATGGAACCTACATCCGCTGTGGGTGAGAGGGCAGGGTTCCACGCCTTAGGAACAAGTCGGGGAGGACCGTCACCCTCGGGAGAAGGCCACCACTCCCAGTTTGGCTGGGTGTGAGCAGGACCCACGGGGTCCAGAGGTTCCACCCAGCTCTGAGTCAGGGTCTCACCTCACATTCGGGCATGTGGAGTAGCCTCCTGTTGGTTAACTGATCGACCTCCCCGTCCCACACCCCCATCCTCGCCCTGTGACTGGACCTAGGACATTTCGGAATACTCCCCTTATCAACGGGGCATCACAGAGCTCCATGGAGCAGTGGCAGGAAGCCACGTGGGCACAAGGCTCGTGGCCCTGCCGACCCCATGCATCACCAGCTCAGCCTGGTCAGCTGTTGGTGCGCTGAGCTTCTGGGCAGTGAGGACAACGATGACACTCCCTGCTTCTCTGTCTGCCCTCAGGGGACATGGGTCCGGCCCATCTCCTGAAGTGGGTTCCCGCCCCTGGAGGCCAAGACCGGAGACACCTGCTGGGTCCTTCTGTGTGTCCCTGTGGGACCCATTCCTGTGCTCCTGGGGCAGGGCTCAAACCCCTCCTGAGACTTAAGACCTCTGGAGGGCTCAGGTGCCCATGAGATTCAGGTCCTGAGTCCTCGGAATGGCAAGGGGCACAGGACAGATGGCTGCCCACGTCCCCTGCCCAGCTCTCTTGCACACTTTCAGGGGGTGGCCCGTGGGCAGCTCAGCAGTGTCACAGCCACAGCCCAGACCCAGGAGTCCCACTGTTTCCTCATCAGCATAAAGGCATGATCATTGCCCCTAAACTGGGGGCCCTGTGGGCACTGAGTTGAGCTGTGGTATGAACAGGCTTCAGGATGGGGCTACCACGTGGTGATTTGTCTTCCTAAGCCACCTAAGGCCGTTTCTCACCAGGGTCTCTGGGGTGCACCACATGCTGGGACAGTCTGTGACTTGGGAAGTGCGTCAGGAAGGCGGGTGCTGTTGGCACTCATGGCAGTGCCTGAGGAGCCCATGGCGCCCTCCCATGGCCGGGGCTTGAGAGGCAGATCCAGAGAGGTCACCATCGTGCCCCATCAAGGGGCAATCACAGCAGCAGTGGACAAGCCGGACACAGGAGGGCTTCCACAAGAGCTGGATCCGCAGCAACGCAGCCTCGTAGGGAGGAGAGCAGCTACTTCCATGAGCCTGTCAAAGCTGTTTAGCTCCCCATTGCTCCAGAGAAGAGAATCTGTTATTTGTTCAAAATTAGGCTTCTTGAGGTAACTACAAAACCCCCAATACCAAGTCATACTAAAGCTCTGCAGGAGGCTGGCCTGGCTCTTTGTAAGATAATGACAGGGCTTGTGTGCTCCAGAGCTGAAACCCACAATCTCCTTGGTTTTCCTTTTTGGGAGCTGGACCATCACGGTGGGTGACAGCCCTGATCGACGGCATCCATGCTGCATTCACTGCTGACCCAGTAGGGTGGGAAGTCTATCTGATGCCTGAGAGCCACCTCCCACCCCAGAGCCAACCACATTCGCCTCCCTCTCCACACCAGCCCCTGGTTAGGAACATGACAGCTGCCACTGCCCTGCAGCGCTGGTGGGCTGTGGACCACCCACAGGGCCCAGCCGCAGAGGTCAGAGGTGGAGAAGCCCCGAGCTCCAGATCTGCAAAGGCATGTTTAAACACCACCAAAGGCGGGTTCACGTGCTGCTTCATGTGCTGCTTCATGCGTAAGGCCATGGTCTTTAGAATGCACACGCCAGGAACCCCAAAGCCTGGGCGAACACACGGCAGCAACCCCACACACCCTCCCCTGGGGAGCCAGGTGTGGTCCCCGGCCTGCCAGGCCAGGGCACGCTCCTGGCAGCCCCTTCCAACCCGTGCTGCAGACTCCCTCCCCTGCCCAAGGCCTTGGCCCAGGGACTTCACAGAGAGACCAGAGGTCTTGAAGTCTGCACTTCCCCAGGCATCCTGAGTTACCAGTGAGCCACTGTCAGGGTTCACAATGAATGAGGACAACAAGGTCCAGCTATTTCACCTGTCTTCTGGAACGTTCTGTCCATTTCATGTACTGAGCCTCCTTGGCCTAAGGCTCCTCAAGTGATGGAGTTGATAAAGCATTTAAAAAGTCAATCATTATCTATTAGCACGTCCATGAGCATGAGTGTCCCGCTCTCACAGGCCTGGAGATTTAGAAGCCGAGCCAGAAATGTGGCCGGCCTTGTCTCCATGGGTGGCTGGAGCTGGGCCAGTGTCAGCTCACAAGGCTGAAGCCAGTGCTGGAACAGGGACAAATAATTCCCACTGCCTGGGAGGCACAGCTACCTTGCCTTTAATTGCACCCAGCTGTCCAGTGCACAGGGAGCCTGGCTGGCAGTGGGACGAGGGAGGCCCACTGAGTCTAGGACAGACCTCCAGGAATCGAGAAGCTGCCATGCAGGGGAGGAGAACCAGAGGGGAGAGGGGACTTAAGGAGCTCTGCTGGGTGACAAACAGCAGCCCCCCATGCTCTCCAAGGGACTTGTCCAGATTCACGTTTCTAGTCCCTTTTCTTTCTAATGTTGCTACATGCTGTTGCAGCAAGCAGCAGCCCAGGCTTGTGGAGGGGAGTCACTGAACTGGTTCAAGTGCCCTTCCCCCAAGTGGACCTGAGCAGGGCAGGCAGTGGTGGAAATATCAGCTCGACCCTCTGCAGCAGATCTGACTGTCTGCTTGGCTGCACAGGTCCCTCTTCTCTCCACTATCTCCATCACCAAGGCAAATGTCTTCTGCCACAGGCCACCATGGATGACCTGAGGAGAACACTGACCAAGGTACCACCAATCTGATTCCAGCTCTGAGAAGAGGCCTGGAAACTAGCAGGAAAACAAGGCATCTGAAGACCAGGGAGAAATGAAACCACACCTCAGAGTTCCTGGGGCTTTGCAGCCCCAGCCCTGGCAGCTCCCCGGCCCTTGGATTAGGTGACACCCCCAACCCCACAACCTGCTATCCCCACATCCAGCTGCTGCAAACGATCATCGCATCACATGCAGACCTCAAGGCCCAAGACATCACCCACGGGTTGCCTGCAGCAGAGTCATGGCTGATGGGGGTCACAGTTGGGGCACATCTTTACCCATAAGGGCCCCCACTTACACCTAGGGAGCAGGCAGGATGCCTTACAGGCAAAAGGTGGCCTGCAGACATTAGCATGGCCACCTTGCTTGTGAGCCTGCTCAGGATGGATGTACATGCGTACTAAGAGTCTGCAGTTTTTTTTAACAGGTCTGCTGAGCAGTGAGGCTGACTAAGGGAAGGATGGGGACCCAGAGTTCAGCTAGACACCATGACAACACTGATGCAAACATCACAGCTCTACAGGGTTTGGCAGCCTTCCATAGCAATCCTTCTCCCACCCACTCAGAGAGCCATCAAGCCTTGGAGAATGGGAGCCCCAGCTTCCCTCTCCTAGAGGACCTCTGCTGACCACTGCTGTGGGCCTGCCAGCCAGCTCTAGCTGTTTCACTCTAGGAATTCTGTCTTTGCCTATCTCCATGCTGGGTTTGTGTTATAAACCCAGAAACCACGAAGGAGGTTAAAATGAAGCACAGTTTATTTGGGTGCACAATAGATTTGCAAATTGGGACAACAAAGATCAGCTAGACACTAAGCCACCCTCTGTGGAGCGTAAGCAGGATCCAGGCTTCATCACAAAAAGAAGCCATGCCTTGCGGAATATGAACAGGAACGAGGTAAATCCTGAGGTTGGAGATTGATTTAAAAAAAAAAAAAAAAACCAGGATGCTATAAATTCTGCGGGCCACTCTAGTTTTTCTCAACTGCAAAATATCATTAGATTCTGGAAAAGCGTTCTCCTTGGAGCCTCTGCCCCCGACACCAGGTCTGTGTGGCCAACTGCCTGTCAGAGGATCCCCCACGGCTCAGAAGGGATCTCTGCTCTTCTTCAGGCCACACTGCAGCCATTCTTATTTTCGTCCCCAACATCGTTAACCGCCGCCCGCACTCAACAACTCGGGCGACTGACCTCGGTCCCCTGTCTGGGGCCTGGGGACCGAACCCGGGGCGCTCTACCACTGAGACACCTCCTGGCCCTTTTTATTTCGAGACAGGGTCTGAGTTGCCAGGCTGGCCTTGAACTTGGGATCCTCCTGCCTCAGCCTCCCGAGTCGCTGGGCTCCCAGGCGTGACCTCCGCGTCCGGCTCTTTCTTAACTTCCTGATAGAATCTCGGACGCAGAGAAGGTCCGCGAGGTCAGCAGCAGCCTCCGGTGTGGCCTCCTTCCAGTGTCCTCGCGCCACGCTCTGCACGTCGTGAGGGTCAGCCTGAAAGGCTGGCCCCAGGTCCCCGCCTCGGCCGCCGTCCCCGTCCCCCAGGCCGTAGTCCGAGGACCTCACGGCCAAACAGTCCCGGCCCCGCGCACCAGCCAGCGCCTGGACCCCGGGGCACGCCGGGAGGCCGGCGCAGGTGAGTGACGTCCCCGACGCGCCCCCGACGTGCGGACGCGCGTGCGAGCGCCGGCAGCGGCCGAGTCCCCGCTCCCAGGGGGCCGCGCGCGCGTCCACTTCCGGCAGCGGCGCAGAGCCCGGAAGCGGCGGCCGGCGAATCCTGCGGCGCCAGGTGTGGGCGGCGGGAGTATGCGGGGCGGCCGGAGGCCCGCGCGCGGCGCGTTCGTTCCCCCGCGATAGTGGCGACGGCGCGCGGCGGCTCTCCCGTGAGCGGCGGCCGGCTGCGGGGACGGCGGGGCGGCGCGCTCGGGCCGCGGGCGGCGGCGCCATGTGGAGCGGCCGCAGCTCCTTCACCAGCCTGGTGGTGGGCGTGTTCGTGGTGTACGTAGTGCACACCTGCTGGGTCATGTACGGCATCGTCTACACCCGCCCGTGCGCCGGCGACGCCAACTGCATCCAGCCCTACCTGGCGCGGCGGCCCAAGCTGCAGGTGAGCCGGGCCGGGCGGGGCCCCTCCGGATTGTCCCAGTGTCCCGCCGTGGTGGGTGCGGGCTCCAGGCCCTGACCCTGGTGTCACAACCCGGTGCCCTGGTGGAGCCCCATTGAGAGCCGGAGTGGAGCTCCTTCCTGGCCTGTCCTTTCGGGGTCTCCATGTGCCGCCCCCGGTCGCTGGTGCCGGTGCCTGCTGTCCTGCAGATGGGCTCCAAGTGGTGCTCCTGGTGTCACCCCACTCAGACACCCTGTACCCCTAGTCTGTGGGTCTCCTAGCCTGTGGGTCTCCAGCCACTCTTGGGCATTGACATTATTTTCTTTACAAAGACACATTCTGCACTTGCACCCTGACCAGGCAGGAGTTCTGTCTTCTAGGAGGTAACCTGTCAGATTGCCTGCTCTCCGCAGCTCAGTTATGTTTTTTGCCAAGGGCTCTACAGACTAACTTTCTTGTCACCCTTTTCCAGCTGAGTGTTTACACCACCACAAGGTCCAGCCTTGGTGCAGAAAACAATGTGGACCTGGTCTTGAATGTGGAAGACTTTGATGTGGAGTCCAAGTTTGAAAGGTGTGTGGGACAGATGCTGCAGGGGTTGGTGTTGTGTGCATAATGAGACTGACTCAGAAACACAGTCTTGCTGTTATCTTCAAAACTATGGAACACAAGTAAACATTTAAACCAAAACTAGCAGATGGAACTTATCCCATGTCTAATGCAGTGAGCAGCAGTCAGGGGAGTCTCCAGAGGAGCAGGTGTCCACCTAGTGGAAGTAGGGAAAAGAGACAGGGTGGAGGAAAGAGCTGTACAGGAATCTAAGTGACCCTAAGTCAGTGAAACTGTCCACCTATACAGAGGAGGTTTTTAAATTTAACATGCAGTCTAGCAATTGATACATAGTACAGACGTAAAAGTCCAACTTTTATGTTGTAACTTTTAAAATGATTTGCTTCTAAGATTCTGCCATTCTTATCTGCACCACCTAGAAGGTAATGGATGTTTTCTAACCAGCCAGCGTCATCAGATAGCTGGAGGGTTTCGTGTGAAGAAGACCATCATAGGTCAGGCCCACATGCTGTCACCTGTATGTAGCCCACCACCTCAGGCGAGTTACAGACCTCCCTGAGCCTTGTGAAGCAGAGGCAGGAAGTGCCGGCTCCTTCACCTTCAGTTGGAGCTGCCCACTTTTTAAAACACTCAGGACATGTCTGTGTTGGGTTTAGTTTCACAGATATGGACACTGCCATTGTGCCAATTATCAAAGGCAGGTAGTGAGGGTTTTAATTTCTGAGCCTGGCAAAAGGAGAAGAGTCTGAAACAGACTCCCATCGCCTCGTCTGAGCTTTGCTCAGAAATGTGCATTCACCTGAAATGTCCCTGTGGAGGAGGGGCATAAAGCCCAGCCCACTGTCAGGAAAGCCACTCAGAGATGTCCTGGTAGAGATCTTTTGTTGACATGGTAGCAAGGCATCCTCTGTTCCTGTATTTCTTCTAATAACAGGAATTACTTAGAACTTTGGCCCCAAGATTTGTAAAAGAAACCAGGAAGCTCTATTGTGATAAGTAGTATGTGTGGGTTTCATGGAGTCCAGTGTGGTGTTTGAGCTGTGATATGCAGGTGAAGAGCCGGGCACCTGGGCCAAGGCCAGGGAAGCACACCGCCAGTGAGATCTCCATCTGGCTTGAGAGTCAGAGCTGATAAGAGGCCTGAAAGTCCGTCTTATGACTAATCTCTTCTTCAAAAAATGCAGCAAAACCAAATAACTACCCACATGAAATATTTCTGAGCTTTCCTTATAGTGCCAAAGAAGCACTTCTAGATTTGTGGTTATTGTACTTGGTTTGTGAGACCGGGCCTGGACTTTGCCTCTGTGACTCTGGAGTCATGTTATCTTAGAGGGCTGTAGAAATCAGCTGGTCTGTTGCCACCTGGCCTCTCAAGTGAGTTACTGTCCTTTCTGAGCCTCATGAAATGGAGGTAGAGAGTGCCAGCTCGTTCACCTTCAGTAGTAGCCGCCCACGCTTTTCAAAATGCTCAGGACACGTCTGCATTCAGGGCTCAGTTAAGTCAGGAGCAGGTGAGTTTCGTTTTCAGTAGTTCTGAAACAAAATTAGTTGATGTGAAACACATTATCTCTAAAGGCATCTGAGTAGGCTCCATGTGAGTGTAAACACAGCAACACACAGATTTGAAATGACCATTTGTTTTGTTCCAGGACAGTTAATGTTTCTGTACCGAAGAAAACAAGAAATAATGGGACACTGTATGCCTATATTTTCCTGCATCACGCTGGGATTCTGCCTTGGCATGACGGGAAGCAGGTTCACCTGGTCAGTCCTCTGACTACATACATGATCCCCAAGCCAGAAGAAGTCAACCTGCTCACTGGGGAGTCAGCTGCACAGGTGAGGGTCTTCACGGATGACTGACGCAAGCCTGTACCTCCTGCTCAGTGTGTGTGCACCTGAGTCTGCAGAGCAGCTTCCATCTAGAGCCGTGGTGACTGTTGGAAAGTAAAGCACTATACGTAAATGGTCTTTCATCTGAATCGTTTCGTTTCCTCGGGTTTTCAGATAAATTTTATATCAAACTGAGGACATGCAGTGGAAGTGATCCCTAATATCCTTTACTCAGAGTCCCTCTTAGGCCATGGGCCCCCTGTGTCCCCTCCCACTGGGGGTTTGGGAGGCCATCTTTCAGAGCTTGCCTATACCTCTGTCTTCAGGAGTCACCATTTATGGTTCTATTCAAATTATGCTGCTTATGGGACCAGACATATATGTTAAGCTTATAATTCAAAACTATGGGAAAAGTACAGGCACAAGTTACATTTTTTCACCTGTAGAAAGCCATATATGCCAAGAAAAACTAGATATCACCCACCTGATAACTGATAAGGCCAGGGATACAGCATGGGAAGTGTGACACACAGGCTTCTGTTGAGTAGAGGAGAGACGACTCACAAAAAAAGAAAGACAGCATCTGTTAGGAAACGGCTATGGGGGTGTCCAGGCACAGAGAGACGGAGCATCTCAGGGTGAAGGGCAAGGTTCGAAAGCCCTTCCTGCTTTGTTCTTGACCTTATATGCAGAACCTTCATGTCCTACTCATGGGGATGGTAGCCCTCTTGGGGCATCTTCGGGAGTCCATGAGTGATGGGTATGGAGTGGCCTTGGGAATTCTATAGCGAATGCTGAATGAATATAGGCCGTTAAAACTTGGAAGACCATTTTCAACATAAAATGTTATGGGTCTGCTATTGTTTGGAAAGAAATAAGATGAATTTATGCTTCGTGAATTTATTAGTTGGGTCTGAGATAAAGTTACGATGTTCCCATGGCTCAGTTTCCTTCTGAGTTGTATTTAGAGTAGTTGCTGATCCTCAGCACATCTTCAGACAGCTCCTGTTGGCTTGGCAGCTTCTCCTTCGCAATGTCCTTGAAGCCCACAGGACCGTGTTACCTGCAGACCTACACTGCAGCTGGGTCTGCCCCCACAGGATCTGTCCCATCAGGAGTGGCCCCGCTTAGCCGAGGACCCCAAAGGTGGAGTCACTGGGATCCTTGACTGCATGACCATTGGGAAGGAGGAAGGGTATGGTCAGAGCAGTCCATGGTCCACAGGCCCCCCACTGGGTTCTCCTTCCGATTGTGCCAGTCTGGACAACTACTCTTGGGGTGGAGACACTGACTACCCAGCTGCCCTGGGCCTGCCTCAGCCTGGCCTCTGTTTCTCTCACTTTAGCAACAGATCGAATCCGAGAGGAAGCCGTCAAGTGCCCTGGACGAGCCTGTCTCTCACTGGAGACCCAGGCTGACGCTGAACGTGATGGTGGATGACTTTGTCTTTGATGGCTCTTCCCTGCCTGCTGACGTGCACCGGTACATGAAGATGTAAGTGTTGCGTGGGACCTGGTGAAGGAAATTGCTGCTGAACAGACCGTAAGCAGGGACCCCCGCAATGGGGAGTGGGCTGCCCCTGTCCCTGTGCAGTGTCATTGATGCTGCCTTCCACCCCTAGCTCCTTGCCCAGCTCTTGGAGGTCACTTGATCAGGATTGCCCAAAAGGATGGGGCGAGGGGAGATCCCAGCTGGCTCCCTCTGCCGTTGCCCTCTGCAGAGGTACCCTTGGGTTGAGATGGGAAGCAGCAGTGAGGGCCGACTGCCCTGTGTCCCTGGCTTTGTGCACTTATGCACCTGCTGGCTGGGAGTTGCACAGGCTTTGTTTCTCAGCTAGTTCAAACTTATTAAAAATTCACCTGCAGCTGTGACTTGGGTGTCGCTTGCTTTGGTCAGCTAGCTCTCACTTGCACTGGGGGCCACAGGGGGCATCTGAGGGGCTGAGCTGTGTGGGTCCACTGTTCTCGTAAGTAATGGCCGTACGGTAGTCATAGGGCTTTTATGCTCTTCAAGACTTGTCGTATCTTTGAACACGTCATTTGTGTACCTGGTTCGCAGAGAGGGTCGCCTGACGCAAAGCCCCTGTAGCTGTCAGCCTCCCCGCATGGCAGCCCAGCACAGGCGTGGGTCGTCTCCTTCCAGGTCCCCTAGCACACAGGTGTCATCTCTCTCCTTCTGCCTCATGGGGTCACCGTGTCATCACACCAAGTGGTCCTTGGCCTGTGTGTGACTGTCCCCATTAGTTCCCACCATTAGTGGCCTCATGGGGCTTACCATGTGGCTGTCACTATCATCCTACCCCCTTAGCATCTGCTTCTGTTTGAAAAAGCTGTATCTTGGAGTTTCAGTGAGGGTACATTGAAGGCCAGTGATGCATGGGGGAACCTCAGGGAGCCTGGTCCCCAGGGTGCAGATACCCACACTGACCAGGACACTCTCCACCACCAGGGTCCAGCTGGGAAAGACCGTGCACTACCTCCCCATCCTGTTCATCGACCAGCTGAGCAACCGGGTAAAGGATCTGATGGTGAGCCCTGCTCTCTTCTTGCCTCACAGCCGCTGTGCATGATCCACCAGGGAACCAGGCAAGACCTGGGTCCCGGGTCCAGAGCATGTGCTGGGGTGAAGCACTCGGGACCTGGCTTGCTGGTGGCTGGCACTGGGTCCCTTGGGCATCCTGGCTCACTGGTGAGGCCTTTTGTTAAGGGTTTAGGTGGTAGCACTCAGAAGTCTGTTTGAAAAGCTGTGTCTGTTCTTCACATGAGGCCTGGTTTCATTCAGAAGCATCTGCCAGACTCTCCTCCCCAGGGCTGGTCCTGCAGCCTGGCCAGAGGAGTGTCCACCTGGGAGGAAGCCACTACTACTGTGGTGGCTGTGGGCAAGACAGGTGCCCTTGGAGATGGAGAAATGGCTGCTGGTGGACCTGGTGCCCGTCATAACAGGCAGTAAGGGCACTCTTCTCCCAAAGACAACAAGTTTGTTTTGAGGATGGGAAAAAAAACATAGCCAGCCTTTGGTGATAGGGGAATAACTGCTCCCTCCATCCAAGGCTGCCCGCACCTCTAACAGTCCTGCCACCAGGAGCTGCGTGCCATAGTCCTGATTCACAGTGAAGTTACTCAGGGTTAGAACATGGGGCTGGGATTGTGAGTGAGCTGCCCTGCCAGCCTCTCCTGGGACTGTAGCCATTGCTCATGAGCACTAGATAGGAGCCAGAGACGGTTGCCACGCAAGGCTTCAGTAACTGGAGTGAGCCCTTCCCTTGCACAGATGAGGGTGCTGAGGCTTGAAAAGTGGGTGGCTTGCCACAGTGTGTCCTGACCCCGCCTGGATTCTGCTGCTAGCTGCAGCTCAAGATGTCAGGCCCTCTGTTTGGCTTTGCTCAGACACTAAGGTCCCAAGGCAGTGTCCTCTGCTCCCTGGGGTGCTGACTGCCTCCATGTCATGAAGGCTGGGGCTGGGGGGCAGATGTGCTAGCAAGCAGATCTGATTGGTTCTCATCCCACCTTTCCCAGACTTGGTTTCTGCTGAAACACAGGTAGTACTTTGTAAACCATGAGGGCGGCCTGTGGTCACCTGTCATGGCCCAGTGGTGCTGTCTCCTCAGAGGCCTTTGGAAAGCAATGCCTGGTGACTGCATTGCTACAGGCGATGCCCTCATGTCTGTTCTCAGGTCCATCTAGGTAGAGGACCAGCATCAGCAGCACACTCGTGTTGTAATGGTTGGTCATATTACAGTAGTCCCGTGTTACGTGTTGTGGGACAGGAGAACAGGTGTGCAAGCAGCTGGTCTCCACCGCAGCACTCTTTCATGTCATTTTCTGCATCTCACATGAGCCACTTCTCAAAGGAATGCCATCCTGGGAGGGCAGCTAAGCCTATCGGGTGCTGCAGCCCGTGGCATCCCTGGGACAGGTCTGATAGCTTGAGGGAGCTAGAGGCTTGCCACACACTTGCAGAAGGTGCCTGTGCTCTGAAATGCCCAGCTTCTGGCTGCTGCGCCAGAGTGCACAGGTGTGGGGCAGGTACATCAGATAGTGTGGTGCTTGTGTGCATGTGGTCACAGCTGTGCATGCTGCAGGTATGGCTCAAGTGCTCCATTTCCTATAGCTTCCACCATCCCACACAGCCAAGGTCTAGGCTTAGAGTTTCCCTATGCATCTTGGGCTCTTTTAGGACAGGACTAAGGCCCCTTGGGTGGTGCTCATGCCTGTTCTGCAGCTCAGCTTCGAGCCTAGTGGGCTCCTGATAGATGCTGGTGGTGAATCCCATCCAAGGCATTGGAGCTTGTGTGGCTCAGAAAGACAGGAAGTGCTTGTGGAATGGGCGGGCCGTGCCAGGAGGCTCTCAGGACTCCTGGGGTGTGGATAGGAGCACACCTGGGCTTAGGGCTTAGGGAGTGGAGAGAACAGGATCACTGCATTGGGAGGAGCTGTGAGCAGGCAGCGTGGCGGGCACCTGTGCTGCCTTAGGACAGGCCTGGGAAAGACTCCTGTGTGCACTGAAGGCCCAGGATGAGGAGCAAGCTCTGGAGCAGGTGCTCCTGCAGGACCAGCTGCAGCTAATGAGATGTAAGAGGTGGCCCAGAATCCCCATGTGTCACAGCCCTAGCTGTGCGGGGACAGGAGGTAAGGATTATCAGGGGCGTCAGCTGTGGTGATGGTGTGCACAACTCAGGTGCTCCTGGAGGCTCACAGCAATGCCCTTGATCACAGTCGGGTGGGTGCTCATCTGTGAACCTCTCGGTGGCAGGTCATAAACCGCTCCACCACAGAGCTGCCACTCACTGTGTCCTATGACAAGATCTCGCTGGGGCGGCTACGCTTCTGGATCCACATGCAAGATGCCGTCTATTCCCTGCAACAGTTCGGTGGGTGCCTGTGGGTCCTGGGCTGGCTGGGTCGGGCTGGGGTGTTTGGTGGTGGGAGCCCTGCTTTGGCTCCGAGTATCCATGGAGGATTTGTGGGCATCCTGCAGCTGCCCCAGTGCAGCGCTGCCTCACCCTTCCTGGTGTGGCTCACTCTGTGTCCTTGCTGCCAGAACTGGCCAGCACCTTCTCACCACGTTGAAAGTGACCTGGGTTGTTCAGGACCCAGTGTTTTGAGTGCCATTGTTCCAGAGGCACTCGCACTGCCAAGGTGGGGTTGTGTGAGCTGCCTTACTGGCTGGGGGGGTGCGTTTGTATCATGGTGCGTTTCTTCCCTACAGGGTTTTCTGAGAAGGACGCTGATGAAGTGAAGGGGATTTTTGTAGACACCAACTTGTATTTTTTGGCCTTGACCTTCTTTGTTGCTGCATTTCATGTGAGTCGTCACCTGGTGCTTGTTGGGGAGTGACAGAGAAGGGGAGGTGCTCGTGGGCACTGCCCAGCCCATGGCCACCTCTTATGTCAGCCAGCAGTCAGCATGCCCAAGTGTTGGTGTCCGCAGCCTGAGGGATGCTGGGCGTTAGCTGCTTTGGAGACATTTTGCAAAAGAAATGTCAAAATGCTTTGAGCAGTGCCTGTATTAGTAGGGTTAGTTAGTGACCTTGTAAAGTAGCATTTTTCACCACATAGTCATGGGTTATGATTTTCAGGTTTACAATTTCGTTCTGTGCCTGTAGTCGGGTTTTGTACAGGGAGTCTGAGAGCTGCCAGAAAGCCATGCCATGGGGCAGTCTCAGTTGGGATAGAGGACAAGGAGGTACCTCTGAGTGCCAGCCAAGCCAGAACTTCTAAGCCAAGATGAGAAAGTAAATGTCACTTTTATTAAAGAGTCAGTGGCTGAGAACAAGCTGGTGTTTTCTGCACAGACCAAGGGCCACTTTCCTGGGTAATGGTGGTGGCCAGAATAGCAAGGACTCCAGCTGGCCTCACCCCTGGGCACCCCAGACTTCAGCATAGGAGAGGAGGCACCACAATGCCTAGACATGCTCCCCGCCATTTGACTCAGACCCATGTTTGCCAAATGCTGTGGTGAAGCCCCCTTCGAGGTTCCTTGGCTCGGGTACATGGAGCCAGTGTGGGTGGTTTCTGCAGGGCACAGGCGTGTCTTGTTCAGCCCGAAGCTTGGGCCCAGGGTCCTACAGGCTGCCCAGTGCAGGGGCTGAAGGGGCAACTCGGTGCAGGTGACTCCCGTCTGTTCTTTGCAGCTGCTCTTTGATTTCCTGGCATTTAAAAATGACATCAGTTTCTGGAAGAAAAAGAAGAGCATGATTGGAATGTCCACCAAAGCAGGTAGGCCAGGAGCGGGTCCACCTGCTCACGGGCACACTCTGCTCCCATGAGGCCTGCAGCTCACGCCCATGACAGTGCTTGTCTGGTTGGCTGAGATGCCTCTTAGATCAGGCAGCCCAAACCCTGGCAGTGTCTCAGTGGTCATTGAGCATCTAGGAAACCTGGGAATACCACAGAAGAGAGGGCCACTGAGGCCAGAGGCAGGGAGCCGGGTCTGATCTTGGGCTGGCAGAGGACGAGTCTCCTGGACTTCTGGTTGCTTCTGGGTGTGGATGTGGGGCCAGAACCTTACACCCCACCTTGGTGAGCAGCATCATGTCTGACCTTCCAGGAGTTGGGTGTGGCTGCCGGAATCAGACTAAAGCAAGTCTCTCAAACATAAACAGCAGGTTTTTTCTTTTTTCCAAACATAAAAGGTAGGGTTTTTCCTCATGAGTACCCGGATAGCCCTACACAGTCACTGAATCTCCTGGGAAGGAGGGGCATTCTGTTGAGCCCAGGGTGGCTGTGGCCCTGTCCAGGGTGTCGGCAGCCACGGAAGGGCTAGAGTTGTTTTCATAGCACCACTTATGAAGGAGAAAATACAGCTTTGTCAGAGAAACAAACTTGTCACAGAAAGCAGAGAGTGAAGTGGGGTGCAAGAGAGAGTGAGCATCCCAGTCCTGGGCTCTGGTCTCACACCCTGTCGCACTCACGCCTATGCTGCAGATGTCACTCACACGTGCACCTAGCTGGTGTGTAGTTCTGTGGCCTCCAGTAAATTTTTTTTACCTTTCTTTTATTGATTTTCGTGTGGTGCTGAAGATCAAACCCAGTGCCTCACACGTGCGAGGCAAGCGCTCTGCCACTGAGCCACAGCCCCAGCCCCTCTAGAAATCTTGTTAGAATGTTTCCCAGAATGGAGTAATTGTGCACTGTTGGTTTTCTTTCTGTGAGTCACGGGTGTGCCGCACGCGTGTCGCTGGGGTGGAGCCTAGGGCCTTCTGCACCCTGGGCAGGAGCTTGGCTGCCAAGCTACCTGGACGAGGGGGGCATTCAAAGCTGTATGGGCGGGTGGGTGACAAGCAGGGTCTGTGCCAGTGGGCTTGGCACTGCCTTACTGTAGCTACCGTGTCCCCAGTACTGTGGCGCTGCTTCAGCACCGTGGTCATCTTCCTGTTCCTGCTGGACGAGCAGACAAGCCTGCTGGTGCTGGTCCCAGCAGGCCTCGGGGCCGCCATCGAGGTGAGTCTGGCACCGCTTGGCTCTGGGCGGACGCTGGGGCTTGTGTGAGGCCCACAGACTTCAGTGTATGGTCAGGCGCCTGATTCTGACCCACAAGGCTCTCCAAGGACCCGCACACCTGCCCTGAGGACTAGCGGGCTCGCCCAAGCAGGCCGTGTGTTGTAGAAATGCCTGGGCTGGGGCAGTGCGGCGAAGTGCAGGGAAGGCCGTCTCTGGCACAGACTTGTACAGTGACATCCGTCAGGCAGGACTGTGTCAGCATACTTGATGAGCTGCAAGACATGCGTGTGGCCTCAAGGAGTTTGTGGTTTGGTGGGATTTGAGACAGGATGGCCATGTGGAGAGTAGCTCAAGTGTGGGTCACCTGTGGTTTAGCCCTGTTGGTCAGTAGAGGGAGCTCTGTGGGAAGGGGCCGTGAAAAAGTTGCTGGGCTGGGCACAGGGAGAAGACCCAGGTGGCCCTGTTTTGAGAAGCCAGGCCGTCAGAGTCGGCAGCCCCCTGTGGGCCTGGCTCATGTGGCTGCAGATACTTGCTGAAGGGTCATAGCCTCCAAGACACCAGAGCTTCATGGGCAGTTACCACCCCGTCACATGTGGAAGCCCACCCCGACATGCTGGGCCTGACCTCAGTAAGTGATGTTGGCCCAGGTTGTAGTAAGGGTGTCCAGGAGGGAATGTGGCCAGGGAGGTTCAAGGACAGGCTCAAGTGGCATCTTCCTTAGTCGGCTTCGCAGTGGCTGTGGGTCCACCTGGCAGACGGCCCCCAAGTACAGATGCAGAGCCCGTGAGAGAGGGAGGGAGGGGAGCTGCAGGCAGGCAGAGGTGGGGTGGGCTGAGAAGCTGCACCATGAGCGCCAGGTCCCATCCTGTTGCGCTCCCGCATGTTCACTCTGGCGTCTCAGGATTGTGAGTGGGCAGCATTTCCTTTTCTCCCCACAGCTTTGGAAAGTGAAAAAGGCCTTGAAGATGACGGTGGCCTGGAAAGGCTTGAGGCCTGAGTTCCAGGTGAGGTCCCCAGCTGGCTGGCTGCCCCAGATCGCCTCCTCTGCTCCCTCCCTGCTCCTCACGCTCAGCAGGCTGGCTTCTGTGGGTTACGTGCCCATCAGAGCTCAGCTCTCGGAAGACAGGTTGTCATGGGGTGGGCACTCAGACCCCAGCTGATGGCCTCCTGGGCAGGGCTCAGGTTGGCTTCTGCATGAGTTGCTTGTTTTCTTCCCTAAAGATTCCTTGGTCAGGAAACTTAGTGTCAGCCTCGTTAAAAGCAGGGCTACACCTCCATCCCTGAGCAAGCCTGCAGGAAGGGACATGGTCTGCAGGGCTCAGATGCTCGTGTGTTCCCGGTTGTCATGCATTCCCATGCTGCCCAGACCCAGGCCAGATATTGACCAGTCTCCTGGGGACGTGGTGCATGAGTGAAGTCTGTGCTGATGGCACTGTGCTCTGTGGTGGACCTTGACTGCCTTGGCCCTCAGAAATCACATGGCCCTGCTCCAGGCTGAGACGGGCTGATGTCTCCCATGTAGCCAGTGGCTTCTCCACCCTCCCTGGCTAGAGTGTCAGTGAACTCAGCAGCTCTAGGAGTGGGAAGCAGCCAAGAAGCTCCAAAGGTGGCCTGCACAGTCCGGGCCAGCCTGAGGCAGAGCCAGCCATGCATGCAGTCCCAGTCCTGTCCCCATCAGCCTGGACTGGGGTCTTTTGTGCTGTTGAGGCTCACTGGCTGGATTGAGGGTGTGCCGTGGCCATGAGACCTTTCACGGCTCCATTCTGGCCTGTGCCAGACGTCCTTGCTGAGTCGGGTAATGTGTTGTATTTGACTTTCAACAGTTTGGCACCTACAGTGACTCTGAGAGGAAGACCGAGGAATATGATACGCAGGTAAGCCCGAGGGCTCGGCAGGGCATTCACATGCCTGGCAGACGGTCTGTAACCCTGGGCAGTGGGGCCCTCATGAACTGACCTGTGGGGAGTGGTCTCCTGGGAGGGTCTGCATTTCTAACCGGGGAAGGAGGGCCTCACAGGAACTACCCAGCTCCCAGCCCTTGCAGGTACCTTCCCAGCTGTCCCACTAGCAGCTCGTTTCGCATGGCTGCTGGGGAGCTGGGGGTGGCAGATCTAACGGGCATTTCTGCACAGAAACGGTTTTAGTTTTCTGTTTTAATATTCACCAGCATACATTTCAATTTTTATAGAAGTTATAAGAGCTCAATTCAGAAAAAGACATTTGGTGACAAGACTGTGTCACGTCGCCAGCAGCCTCAGCAGGGCTCTCAGGATTCTGGACGCCTTCCTGGTTCTCACAGTCCTCCGTGGGTCTGTGCGTTGGTCCTGCATCAGAACCAGGAGGCTCTGCTCAGGACCGCTTGGGGTCACAGGTCCTGTGGTATTGGCAGAGGCATGGTAACGCGTACCCACCATTGCCAATCAGTGGATCCTCTGCCCTAAAGTTGTGATGACATGTCCACAGAGGCATCCGAGGCATGGCTTGGTCACTGGGAGTTTCCTTTGTCCCTTACAGGCCATGAAGTACCTGTCGTACCTGCTATACCCCCTCTGCATTGGGGGCGCCGTCTACTCACTCCTGAACATCAAGTACAAAAGGTGGGTGCTGTACTTCCTTGCCAGACAACCTGCACTCAGTCCTGGGCTGAGAGCAATGTGCCTGGTGGCAAGCTTCCTGTCCATTCCCAGTGCTGGGCCAGTCGGCTCTGGCCTCCTCTCCTCTGTAATGTGGGGATGTGAAGACCCCCCGCCCCCCCGCAGGGTCCTGAGTGCTCATGGGGAGCGGGTCCTAGAAATGCAGACACAGCCTGGGCTGCAAGGCTGAGGCGTCCCTGGCTCCTACACCCCAGGCAGTGGGCACAGCTGTACCTTCCAGTCCAGGAAGTGCAGACATTCCCTGCTATAGCAGCGCTGTTGAGGGCAGAGGTGGGATGGTTTGGGAGTTCCCCAAACCAGCCACACAGCTGCTTTGCTGGATGTGAGCTTGCAGAGGGGCTGGGCCAAGTGGGGTGGGACCATGGTGAGACCCTGGCCAGGGACGGTGTGTGCAGAGCTCTGAGTGGGCAGCTTGTTGTGCAGGCCCTGGAAGTCTTGTAGGAATGGGATATGCAGAGTGGCCTCTCCTACACCTAAGCCTGCATTTGGGTGAAGAGAGTTTTGTTTGCAGAGACCCTTTGGTCTGACCAGGCTCCTAGGAAGGGTTAGGACTTGATGTGGAACACGTAGGAGCGCTTGGCCTCCCTGGGTCAGCAGGGCCTGGTACTGCCTCTTGAACCATCCCACTTATCACAGATGCCCACACACGTTTGGGTATTTACGAGAGGGTTGTCAAGGAAAGTGTTTTTTTTGTCAAGTAGCCACACTTTCTGTGGCACAGGAAGTTGGGCTTTCCTGCCGGTCACGATCCTTCCTTTCTCTTGCAGTTGGTATTCTTGGCTAATCAACAGCTTTGTGAATGGTGAGTTCCTGTTTCCCATTCCAATAACAATATTTATAGCAGGTGCTACTTTTCTTGCTCCTGCCTGTGACCCAGTGTGACAGGCACCACATCTGTTCAGGCAACTGTGCAGCGGCCAGTGCTCTGCTGTGCCTAAGTTGGGCGTCACGGCTCCCCTGGACTAGCAACCTCAAGCAGATGGCCTGTTGTCCCTTCTGTGTGGAAATGAGAAAGCAGGCGTCCAGAGCACCAATACCATGCAGCCCGTGTGCTGCGCCAAGCTCAGGGGTGGTCCTCCTGTCTCGGGGGCTGCCATGTGCATCCTGCCTGCCCCCAACCAGCCCCAGTTGCAGCTGGGATTCCTTGCAGGGCACTTTGCCTGCCATGCTCCCAGGTTTTGGGCCCCACGGGGCCTTGTCCTCACCTGCATTTGCTTGGTCCCTGTGGGCAGAATTTCAGGGCCACCAGTCCAGAGCATCTTGCTTGGCTTTTGGCAAGTTTGCCAGCCAGCAGGTGCGTATCTGTCACCTGGCTGACAGGCTCTCTGGGCACAGTGGGCATAAGGGGTGCGGACCCTCTGAGCTCACCTCTGTTCCCACAGGCGTCTACGCTTTCGGCTTCCTCTTCATGCTGCCCCAGCTCTTTGTGAACTACAAGGTGAGGCCTGCCTGCATCCTCTACGTAGGGCTGTCTTCTGCTGCCCCTGACTGACCTTGGTCGTCTCTCTGTTGCAGATGAAGTCTGTGGCGCATCTTCCCTGGAAGGCCTTCACCTACAAGGCAAGTGCTGCGTCTGCACCCCCCAGCGTGTGTGGACAGGGCCTACCTGCCCCAGGTGCTTGGCTGCTGTCCCGCCTGTGGGCTATGTCAAGAAGTCGCCTTTGTGAGCCACCCATAACTGAGGACCGCAGCTCTCACTGTCCTGGGAAGGGGAGCTTTGTTGAGTGAAAGGCTGTGCTCCGTCTCGGCAGCATTGTTAGAACAGGTGGATGTCGGCCCGCAGCCTTCTGGGCAGCCTGCGGGGGTTCTGGGAGCAGGGTGGGTGGAGCTGGGTGACCAAGTCAGATCCCAAGAAGGGCCGGCTCCAGAGGGTGTGCTCCGTGTCCAGCAGTCTTGGGTTCCAGATGTGGAGAGCCAGGGGGTGGGGCACACGGGTTCCTGGGCTCTAGGCTGCAGCGTGGTTGCACTGGCTGGTTTCTGCCTCTGAGTGTGCCACAAGCGTCACAGCGACAGGCCCCTTGACTGGCAGGGCACAGGAAGTGATGGGATTCCAGCCCTGGTGTCAGCCTCT